>NC_141876.1:18319318-18622348 GCF_056163025.1 Triticum urartu | reverse complement strand
CATGACGACCAAGGCCAGGCGGGCGCAGAGTACTCATTTCCTCTTTGGTGCTAAAGGAGCAGGCGCAGGCAAGGGGTCCCGAGGCATCACGCAAAGGTTTCCATATCGGTGCAACGAGACCAAGACCAGCAGGACGGCAGGACGGAGGTCATCACGGAGCCCACGACGGCGTCACCACCAGAGCCTTTGGCAGGTGAAGACCATCTTTTGTCAGGATAGCTTGTACTAGCTGCCCCCCTTCAAATTGGCCGTTGTGGGATCCCTTCCCGCCTGATATTTGGGAAGAGGACTCGGGCCTCTATAAATAGGACTAGCCACCACCGTAGGAGGCAACTTGAGGGAGTCCTGGATTAGGGGGTATCCGGACAGCCGGACTATATCCTTTGGCCGGATTGTTGGACTATGAATATACAAGATTGAAGACTTCATCCCGTGTCCGGATGGGAATCTCCTTGGTGTGGAAGGCAAGCTTGGCAATACGGATATGTAGATATCCTTCCTTGTAACCAACTCTGTGTAACCCTAGCCCCCTCCGGTGTCTATATAAACCGGAGGGTTTAGTCCGTAGGACCAAGAACAATCATACCATAGGCTAGCTTCTAGGGTTTAGCCTCTACGATCTCATGGTAGATCAACTCTTGTAATACTCATATCATCAAGATCAATCAAGCAGGAGTAGGGTTTTACCTCCATCGAGAGGGCCCGAACCTGGGTAAAAACATTGTGTCCCCCGTCTCCTATCACCATCCGCCTAGACGCACAGTTCGGGACCCCCTACCCGAGATCCGCCGGTTTTGACACCGACATTGGTGCTCTCATTGAGAGTTCCTCTGTGTCGTCGTTGTTAGGCTTGATGGCTCCTTCGATCATCGATAGCAATGCAGTCCAGGGTAAGACTTTTCTCCTCGAACAGATTTTTGTTTTCGGCAGCTTCGCACTGCGGGCCAACACGCTTGGCCATCTGGAGCAGATCAAGAGTTACGCCCCTGGCCACCAGGTCAGGTTTGGAAGCTTAAACTACACGTCCAACATCCGCGGAGACTTGATCTTCGACGGATTCGAGCCCCTGCCGAGTGCGCCGCACGGTCACGATGAGCATGATTTAGCTCTGCCACCGGACAGTGTTCAGGAGATCGCACCGGCAACCGCTCTGACCCTCAATTCGGAGCCAATTGTGCCATCCATGGACGGGTGGATAGACTCCGCCACGGAGGCTGCATTCTTAGCGGCGATCGAGCCAAATACCGACCTTACCCTTCACGAGAGCCGTGACGCCAAACTAGCGGATTCTTCCCCGGCCATGGACTCCGAACCGCCTGCGCCCGTTCCTATTGAATCCGACTGGGCGCCGATCATGGAGTTCACCTCCGCGGATATCTTTCAGCACTCGCCCTTCGGCGACGTACTGAACTCATTAAGGTCTCTCTCCTTGTCAGGAGAGTCCTGGCCAAACTATGTCCGGCCGGATTGGGATGAGGATGACGAAGAAATTCGCTGCCCACCCACCACCGACTTAGTAGCCACTATCGATTATTTGACCGACATGCTCGACTTCGACTCCAAAGACATTGACAGCATGGACGATGATGCAGGAGATGAACAGGAACCACTGCCTACAGGGCACTGGACACCCACTTCATCATATGATGTATACATGGTGGACACACCCAAAGAAAACTACGACGAGGAACGGAAGGACGCAGCGAAGGATCGTTCCCTCGAGAAGCAGTCCAAGCGGTGGCGTAAGTGCCGCTCCAAATCCCGCCTCGGCAAAAACAACGATCATATAGACCCAGCGATAGAGCAGGGTGAGCCAGCGGACGATGAACACGGCATGGAACTGCCGTCCGACCACGGCAACACGGAGAATCAAACCAAACAACCCGTCTCCGGCGAAGATAACAGTCCGGATGACATCACACTGGACAAGCACCTGGAGCAATAGAATCTCCATCAAAGGCTTGTCGCCATTGCGAGGAGTTTGAAAAAGCAGAAGCAAAAGCTCAGGCCTACACAAGATACACTCAGAATTAGATGGAGTAAAGTACTCAACACCGCAGAAAAGTACGGCGGCAGTCGCCACACAAAGAGCTACCCGAAGCGAAAGCTGCTGCCTGAATTCGATGATGAGGCCTTAGAGCCCCCGCAATCGAAAAACAAAACAGCCATCCGGTCGGATAGACGACCTCGTGGCCACCATAGAGCGGCAAATGACGCCGCACACAAACCAGTGCGCGATCCACATGAGGACTCGCATCAAAAGGCCGGCGCAACCAGATCCATCTACAGACCAAGAAAGCGCGCCCCAGCGCACAATGCAACGCAACAAAAATCCGAACACCACGGTACACCCAAATACAGGGGTGCCGCACAACAAAAATCCGAACACCACGATGAGGTGCTGGACCATGGATTTCCAGAGGGATTCAAACCCGTAAACATAGAGGCGTATGACAGAACGACAGACCCTGGGGTATGGATTGAGGACTACATCCTCCATATCCACATGGCTCGAGGAGACGATCTCCATGCCATCAAGTACTTACCCCTCAAGCTCAAAGGGCCAGCTCGGCACTGGCTTAAAAGCCTCCCCGAAAACTCCATTGGAAGTTGGCAAGAGCTCGAGGATGCTTTTCGGGCAAATTTTCAAGGGACCTATGTCCGACCACCGCATGCAGACGATTTAAGTCATATAACTCAACTGCCCGGAGAGTCAACCCGAAAGCTTTGGAACATGTTACTCACTAAAAAGAACCAAATAGTCGACTGTCCGGACGCCGAAGCCTTAGCAACTTTCAAGCACAGCGTCCGAGACGAATGGCTGGCCAGACACCTCGGTCAAGAAAAGCCGAGAACAATGGCAGCCTTAACAAGCCTCATGACCCGCTTTTGCGTGGGCGAGGACAATTGGTTAGCCCGAAGTAGCACCAGCGACCCAAGCACATCCGAAGTCAGGGACGGAAATGGGAAGCCACGACGCAACAAAAACAAGCTCGGAATAAAGAAGACAGCCCAAATAGTACGACGGTAAACGCCGGATTCAGCAACTCTCGGCAAGGTCAGCGAAAGTTTCCCTCCAAAAGCAACAGAGACGAATTGTCCAGCCTAAACAAGATTCTGGACAAACTATGTCAGATCCACAGCACCCCCGATAAACCTGCAAATCATAACCATAGAGAATGTTGGGTCTTCAAGCAGTCCTGCAAGCTAAACGCCAAACACAAGGGGCTGGATACACCAAGCGAAGACGAGGACGAGCCTCGCCAGCAAAGCACTGGGGAACAGAAAAAATTCCCACCAGAAGTCAAAACAGTAAACGTGTTACACGTGATGAAGGGGAGAAACAAAGCGGCACGCCCAAAGACACATGGCCCAGGACCTATCACCACAGAGTTCAGCCACTGGTCGTCCCAACCGATCACTTTTGACCGTAGGGATTACTCGGCAAGTATCCGGCAGGCAGGATTGGCTGCCTTGGTGTTAGACCCGATAATTGACGGATACCATTTCACACGAGTCCTGACGGATGGCGGCAGTGGTTTAAACCTGATATATCAGGACACAGTCCGCAAAATGGGGATAGACCCAACGAAAGTCAGCCATAGCAATACTACCTTTAAAGGAGTAACGCGAGGCACAGAAGCTCACTGCACGGGCTCTCTGTCTCTAGAGGTTGTATTCGGCTTTCCCGACAACTTCCGAAGCGAAAAGCTAACCTTCCAAATCGCTCTGTTCCAAAGTGGCTATCAAGCACTACTCGGACGCGAAGCTTTCGCTCGCTTTAACACAATACTGCATTACGCTTCTCTCATGCTTAAGATGCCCGGTCCACGTGGCATCATTACAGTAAATGGAAAAAATTGAGTGTTCCTGGCGCGCGGAAGATCGTGCGGCCGCCCTGGCAGCCGCACACTAGATGACCTCACCAACCAGAGTAGATGACCGGTCGTTAAGACTACGGACACGGTTAGACGAGTCCGGTGTAGTTACATATAATTGGTACAGGTTTGATGGATATACCCCTATAACAATACAAGGGGCTCAACGCGTGTAAACAAGTGACAATTCGGCTCAACTTTACTCATCTTGAACTGTACATGGTTTATTTAGTATAACATACCTTTTGCACGACAACTTTTCAACTAAGTTCCTCTCTTTTACAGATGACCATCGTGCTACACCCGTCCAGGATACGGCACAACGGAGACACAGGCACAGACGTGTAGCAGGGACCCGTTCCAAGGCTTCTTTTTAGATTAAGACCCTGCGTAAACCTTTTTTACTGTCTCTTGTTGATACACATCCCCCGGATTCTCCGTACAACCGAGCAGGATGCTGACGTTATTGGCTTGTGGCCACGTCAGAATATTGCACGTACCTGGACACTAGGGGCTTATTACAAAGGGCATTGTTTAGCCCGGTTTACATCATAAAGACCGAATACCTTAGGGAGTGTTCGGCCTCGCGAGTTTGGCCTTATATGCATCAGCTCCGAATCATGTCTTTGGTCAAATGTTGGGTTTGCCCGGCTCTTGTGTTTTGCTACCTTACGTTCCGCTCTATCGGCTAAGGCGGCACCAGGAGAACTACTGCGATTGTGCCCTGGTTCATCCGGACGAGCACCTCAGTAGAGAAAGCCGAAAACTGAGTGTCATGATATAGCGTGAGACTGGTCAACCACTCGATGACCTAGCAGAATCTTCGGGATTCCTCTGCCTTAACGAAGGGTCGTTTCCCGGCCAGGCATGTACGCGCCCTAAATTCGTACGAGCGCGGAGCCACCAGGGGCTATATAGTAGCCCCACTGTCGAACTCCTCTGGCTAAGTGAAAGTGTTAAAGCATGATAGTTCGATTGCCTAGTTCTCTGCGCCATCACCTCCTTAATGGACCAAGACGTTGGATCAAATGTGAATGTGCGTCTTCTATGAACACCCCCGCATTATATGCGTGGGGGCTGAAGCCGACGACTGCCATCTTTCAGGTTATATACATATATACATAAACAGCCGCACAGGAGGTATTATAATTCTTTCAGGCAAAAGTATAAAATAGCCTTTACAATTCAGTAAAACATCGTTTTTCGATAGGAATACATGTCATTAGAGCATAATATTCTTCGAGCACTGCGCTTCTATTGAACGAGCACCCTCAAGAACTTCTCGAAAGTAGTGCTCGGCAGGTACTCGGCTCTCGTCTGAATCTTGGGCTGCAATGGCGGTGGCCTCCATCTCTGCCCAGTATGTCTTGACACGGGCAAGGGCCATCCGCGCACCCTCTACGCACGCCGACCTCTTCATCGCGTTGATGCGTGGCACTGCACCAAGGAATTGCTGCACCAAACTAAACTAACTGTTCGGCTTTGGCCCTTCCGGCCATAGATGATCCACACCAGACCTCATGGCAAGTATGGAAAATCTATTAAGCTCGGCCCATTCGGCCAACCGATCAGTCAATGGAAGCAGACGCTCTGGAACGTTAAATTGTGACTAGAACAGCTTTTCCACTTCGCGATCTTTTCTATCTCGGAAGTATTCGGCCGCATCGGTAGCACTCGCTGCTAAGTCCAGATACGCGTCCGCAGAACTCCACAGCCGGAGCATACAAGGGTCATACTTAGGATCTCCGAACTTCATCCGCAGCATAAAGGGCTTCCCAGCCGCGATATCTCCGGCTTGACGCAGCTCCTCCATCGCTCTCATTGCGGAGCGGGTGTCTTTGGCCGCCACCGTGGCCTTCTCCAGGTCTGTCATCTTTGCTCGATCTTCATTTTTTAGAAGCTCGTAACGGTCAGCGGCATTCTTCAATCCCACAGCCATCCTGGCTATTTCTTCCTTGCTTTGGCAGTGAGCAGCCTGTTCGGCTTTCAGCTCCTCGACTGCCTTCAGGGCAGCCGCATCACTTTTCCTGGCTTGTTCTTTGGCTCGGGCAAGTTCCGCCCAAAGGTTCTCCACGGCCGCAGCTCCATCTGCATTCAAAAACATGTTATAGATACTGGCATCATGCTCCTCTTACCATGTGTCACCGGAGAAATCACATACCCTGTGCCTCGTCAAGCCGCTTGTTGACAAGTACGAGGTCGGCGTCTGCCACATCAAGCTGCCGCTTTAGATCGGCAAACTCATTAGTCCGGCTGGCCATCGGACCCTCCGCCATCTGCATATTAAGGCGGCACAATTATTCCTGGGACTATGATCCTCTGTGCGCCGTTGTCTTCGACAGCACCCAGAGTCTTTCACCGGACGAAATCCTTTCAATCACCGTACCCATAAACGTGCGGTGCTCTTCTGAGATAGCCGCTTGCTTTAGCAGATCCTCCAGTACGTCCGACCGCACACCAGGCGGCGCCGGACTCTTCCGATTGCTCTCTTCAAAAGCCGGATACTGAGGACTTCAGGCAGCCAAAAAGTCATCCTCTGGCCCTGCTGGATCAGGAGAAACCCTCCGCGACAACACTTCGGGGTCGCCCACCTCACGAGACAGGATGGTAGGGGGAGGCGTCTCACTTCCCATCATCTTCGGAAGAAGATCCCCAAAAGATGAACTCTGTCAAGATGGGCTATGATCCGAACTGCAAGAGGAATATTTCAGTTATTTTCCTCAGAAGTAAGGCGTGATATTTCCACCATAAAGTTCCCCTTGAGGGCATAGTGCGGCCGGGGTATCCCCCAGGGCAGGACCCTCTGGCAAAGATTTCTTCCCCCATTTGGAGACCATTGTCTCCGGGTCCTCAGAGGCGGTCCTCTTCCTTCCCTGGGGAGAGGAAGTTTCAGTTCCTTCCCCTGGTTATCCTCCTTCGAGGAGGCGCTAGCCTCCTTGTTCCCCCCTTTATCTTCCCCTGAGGGCGCTTGATAAGGCGCGATCTCCAGCATCCTGGTTAGCACGGGATTCGGTGAGGTCTCAGGGAGGGGGGCCGGACACCTGATCAACTTCACCTTCGCTATCCAATCCTGGTCAAAGAGCGGCTTTTTTAGGGCGACGTTGCGATAAATAAACAGACAGTCTGTTCGGATGCAGGGCTACTTACTTGGGTATCCGGGCGATTGCAGCTCAGACCTGCATCCTCAGTGGTGTCCGGACACATTATTTGTGGTCTGAAGAACAATTTGTACATCTCCTCGGGCGTCATGCCGAGGAAGTGTTGAATAGCTCGCGGTCCCTCCGGGTTGAACTCCCACATGCAAAGGGGACGACGTTTGCAGGGCAGAACTCGGTGAATTAACATGACTTGCATTACCATGACCAGACTGATATCTCTCTCAAGGAGATCCCGGATGCGGCTCTGCAATGTGGGAACATCCTTTACTGGTCCCCAGTCCAGCCCTTTGTTGACCCATGACGTTAGTCGTGGCGGGGAACTCGAGCGAAAGACAGGTGGAGCCACCCACTTGGTACCCCTGGGAGCCGTGATATAAAACCACTCTCGTTGCCATAAGCTGGACACCTCCTGGAAAGAGCCCTCGGGCCATGGGGCATCGGCGTTTTTGCTTATTACGGCGCCTCCGCACTCTGCGTGCCGCCCCTCGATCATCTTCGGCTCCACTTTGAAGGTCTTGAGCCACAGTCAGAAGTGAGGGGTAATACGGAGGAAAGCTTCACACACGAGGATGAATGATGAGATGTGGAGGATAGATTCCGGAGCTAAATCGTGGAAATCCAGCCCGTAATAAAACATGAGCCCCCTCACGAAGGGATCTAGAGCGAAGCCTAGCCCTCGGAGGAAGTGAGACACAAACACAACGCTCTCGCCGGGTTTGGGGGTAGGAATGACCTGCCCTCAAGCAGGCAGCCGGTGCGGGATCTCGCCGGTCAGAAACCTAGCCTCCCTTAGCTTTTTCACATCTTCCTCCGTGACGGAGGAAGGCATCCACCGACCTTGAAGGTTGGATCCGGACATAGTCGGAGGTCCGAAGCACCTAAACTTGAGCTTTGAGTGTTGGAACTCGAGGCGGGGGTGGATTCGATTAAGATCGAGAAGGAAAAAGAATAGGCCTTGGTCTCTTTATAAAGAGGTTGAATACCAAGTGTCCTCCTCGTGACCGTTTGGGACTTGCCTACAATCGAGGAGTCCTACCAACGGGCACGATTGGGTTACCCACGTCCGCGTTGATGAGAATCCCGTAATAAAGGGGACACGATCTTTGCTCCGACAAGACGTGCCAAGGAAACCGCCTCGCTGTACACGCTGAGATTGGTTATGAAAAATGAATAAATGACCTGGCTGCGGTGTGATGTCACACTGCGAAATACGTCAGCAGATTAGATTTGTGGAAATATTATTCTCTCTACGACGATATGTGGAACTTGTTTTGCAGAGCCGGACACGATCCTCGTGTTCAAAATCTTCTATGAAATATTCGGAGGAGGAACCCGCCTTGCAATGCCAAAGATAATTTGCGCACCGGACTCATCGTCATTGAAGCCTAGTTCAGGGGCTACTGAGGTAGTCCTGGATTAGGGGGTATCCGGACAGCCGGACTATATCCTTTGGTCGGATTGTTGGACTATGAAGATACAAGATTGAAGACTTCATCCCGTGTCCGGATGGGACTCTCCTTGGCGTGGAAGGCAAGCTTGGCAATACGGATATGTAGATCTCCTTCCTTGTAACCAACTTTGTGTAACCCTAGCCCCCTCCGGTGTCTATATAAACCGGAGGGTTTAGTCCGTAGGACCAAGAATAATCATACCATAGGCTTGCTTATAGGGTTTAGCCTCTACGATCTCGTGGTAGATCAACTCTTGTAATACTCATATCATCAAGATCAATCAAGCAGGAGTAGGGTTTTACCTCCATCGAGAGGGCCCGAACCTGGGTAAAAACATCATGTCCCCCGTCTCCTGTTACCATCCGCCTAGACGCACAGTTCTGGACCCCCTACACGAGATCCGCCGGTTTTGACACCGACACAACTCATCTGGGATCGGATCCATTCCATGCTCACACACGCAAGCTCACCGAGCTTAAGAACACCTCTCCTCAGGAGGCTGTTCTTCCCTTGTACTTGTTCATCCCCAGCCTACAAGGCAATCCACCACACCACACTGGAGTAGGGTATTACACCACATCGGTGGCCCGAACCAGTATACACTCTTGTGTCCCTTGTTCTTCGGGTTCGGCGGGCCGAGCTTTGAGATTGCGGTGAGAGCGTGAGCTAGGGGGAGAAAGATCTTCGCGCGCACCCCAAAGTTCGAACCTTAAGGGTTTTTGCCGGAACCCGTGATCCGACAATACATGGTTCGTATTTTCAATATACATGATTATCTTTTCTTTAATCTCACATACATTTCTTGAAACGCATGAATAGTTTTTTACAAACATTTTTTAACAATTTTAACATGTTTTTTAGATAATACTCCCTCCATCCCGTAATTCTTGTCGCAGGGGTAGTACATTTGTTTTTCTGCATTTTAGTCCTTCCACTTTCAAAGCTTTAGAAATTAAGCCCCCATCTCCTTCCTCCTCCTCCTCCCGTCGCCCGCGTCGCCACGGCCAGCCATCTCCAGGAGAAGGTAGCCGCCGACGAGCAGTTCCTGAGCCACTGACGAGCCCGCCCACGAACATGAGCTCCGCTGCCCACGAGGAGGATCTCCGCCGGCCGCCCACGAGGAGGACTCAGCCGGCCGCCCACGAGGAGGACCTCCGCTGCCCACCGACGAGTGGTTCTCTGTCGCCCACCAACGAGTTGTTCCTCCACCACCCACCACCGCCGCACTGGTCCACTCCGCCCATGATTCCGCTGCTCACTGCCGCCGCGCTGGTTCGCTTTGGCCCGTCGGCTGGTTGAGGTGGTGCTGGCTAGCGACGCCTGTGCCACCACTGCTGCTGCTGGTGGGCGACGCCGACGCCCTCCGATCCCCACCCCCGACCCCCGAGGCCTCCGCCTCTGCCTCTGCTACTCTACTCTAGTCGTGTAGCTTATACAGAGTGATATTGATTCGCAGCTCGCTTGGCATGATCGTGTTGATCAGCAGCAGCAGAGCTCCAGTAGCAGCTCCCTTGTGCTCCTCTGGCCTGCTCCTTGTGTTGTCGCCAGAGCTCGGTTCCTAAGGAAGGAAGAAGGTAAAATTCAATTAAAATTGTCCGGTTTCAGTTAATCCGTACTCCAAACTGTTAAAACTTACTATCAATTTTCAGCAATGTCGCATTGAGCCTAAACCTTTTTGACAGTACAAGCAATGCAGCATTGAGCCTCCGCCTCTGCTACTGTCTGCCTGAGCGCCGACCTTGGCTTCCTCCAAAGCCCCCACCTCTGCTGATGTCTGGGTACGTACGGAAGAATATCAATTATAGTGAAATTAATAGTCACAGTGAAACTGATAGTCATCTATGAAATTGAATGTTTGTCTAGATCAATTATTGCTAGCATTATGGAACTAGAGCAGATCATCCAATTTTGAACATAAGCAATCACTGTACTTTGCTAACTGTCAAATTTTTAAGTCACTGAACATATGCAGTCACTAAACATATGCAAATTTGGAGAACTATTTGGTACTGCTGGAATTACTCCTGTTTGGAGTACTCCACAAATTATGAAAGTTTGGAGTACAAAATTCAGTTTGTTACTGCCAGTTTGGAGTACTGTTTGCAACTTATGAAAGCAACTTTTGTAAAATGGCTTTGTTTCTCTGTGTTTCTGATGCCTTTTGCTTCCAAAGGCAGTTCAGTTCACTCCAGAAAACAGTAGTCCAAATTGTACTCAAACGGTCAGATTTTGTAACTGTACTTAAGGCCAAAATTCAGTGAAAACATTGCCAAACTGTTAAAATTCAGTTAAAAGATTTGTTCCTTCATGCAGACTAAAAGGAGTAGGTTAACTTGAAAGTGCTAGTTATCGACTAGAGGGGGGTTGAGGGAGTCCTGGATTAGGGGGTGTTCGGGTAGCCGGACTATACCTTCGCCGGACTCCTGGACTATGAAGATACAAGATTGAAGACTTCGTCCCATGTCCGGATGGGATTTTCCTTGGCGTGGAAGGCAAGCTTGGCGATGCGGATATTCAAGATCTCCTACCCTTGTAACCAACTCTGTGTAACCCTAACGCTATCCGGTGTCTATATAAACCGGAGGGTTGTAGTCCGCAGGACAATCAACTCCATACACAATCATACCATAGGCTAGCTTCTAGGGTTTAGCCTCCTTGATCTCGTGGTAGATCTACTCTTGTACTACCCATATCATCAATATTAATCAAGCAGGAGTAGGGTATTACCTCCATTGAGAGGGCCCGAACCTGGGTAAAAACATCGTGTCCCTTGTCTCCTGTTACCATTCGGCCTTGACGCACAGTTCGGGACCCCCTACCCGAGATCCGCCGGTTTTGACACCGACATTGGTGCTTTCATTGAGAGTTCCTCTATGTCATCGCCTTTAGGCTCGATGGCTCCTTTGATCATCAGTAACGATGAGGTCTAGGGTGAGACTTTTCTCCCCGGACAAATCTTCGTCTTCGGCGGCTTTGCCCTACGGGCCAATTCGTTTGGCCACCTGGAGCAGATCGAAAGCTACGCCCCTGGCCATCAGGTCAGGTTCGGAAGCCTAAACTACACGGCGGACATCCGTGGAGATTTGATCTTCGACGGATTCGAGCCACAGCCAAGCGCGCCGCACTGTTTTGATGGGCATGATCTAGCTTTGCAGCCGAACAGCGCCTTGGAGGCCGCACTGGCTCCGACCCTTAATTCGGAGCCCACTGCGCCAATCGAGGATGAGCGGTTGGACATCACCTCGGGGGCTGCGATCTCAAGGGCGATCGAGCCGAACACCAGCACCGCACTCCGCGTGACTCATGACTCCGAGGATCCGGACTCCTCTATGGACTCCGAACCCCCCGCGCCCCTACCGATCGAGTCCAATTGGGCGCCGGTAATGGAGTTCACTGCCGCGGACATCTTTTAGCACTCGCCTTTTGGCGATATCCAGAATTCTCTCAAGTCTCTCTCTTTATCAGGAGAGCCCTGGCCGGATTACGGTCAGCGAGGATGGGATACGGACGATGAAAAAATTCAAAGCCCACCCACCACCCACTTTGTAGCCACTGTCGACAGTTTGAACGACGTGCTCAACTTCGACTCCACAGACATCGACAGCATGGATGATGACACAGGAGATAACGGCGAACCAACGCCCATAGGGCATTGGACAGCCACCTCATCTCACGATGTGTACATGGTGGATACCCCTAGAGGAAGCGACAACGAGGAAAAAGGGGATGGAACAGGAGATCGACCCCCCAAAAAGCAATCAAAGCGTCAGCGTAAACGCCGACCCAAGCCCCGCCTCAATAAAGACCCAGCCATAGAGCAGGATGAGCCGGTAGACGACGAGCAGGCCTTAGAGCAACCGTCCGAACAGGGCAACACGGATAAAGAAACCGAACATCCCTCCCCCAGCGAAAACGGCATTCCGGACGACCTTACCCCGGATAGACCCACAAAGAAGAAGAATCTCCACAAGAGGCTCATTGCAACAGCACGAAGCCTGAAAAAGCAGAAGCGGAAGCAAAAAACAGCGGAAGACGCACTCCGGATTAGATGGAGCAAAGTAATCAATACCGCAGATAAATACGGCGACGGTCGCCGCACTAAAAGCTATCCGAAAAGAAGGCTGCTGTCCGAATTCAACGAAGAGGCTCTAGAGCCCTCACATTCAAAAAATAAGAAAGCCACACGGTCGGATAGACGACCCCATAAAGCGGCAAGCGGCGCCGCACTTAAAACGGCATGCGATCCACCTAAGGATTCGCATCACGGCCCAGTGAGGTCCATTTATGGGCCAAGAAAGCAAGCTCTCGTAAGCAATGCAATAAAGCCATCATCAGAATCCGGCACCCCCAGATACAGGGGCGCCGCACACCCCCTATGTTTCACCGATGAGGTTCTGGACTATGAATTCCCAGAGGGATTCAAACCCGTCAACATAGAGGCATACGATGGAACAACAGACCCTGGAGTCTGGATCGAGGACTATATCCTCCACATACATATGGCCAAAGGAGACGATCTCCACGCCATCAAATATTTACCCCTTAAGCTTAAAGGGCCAGCCCGGCAGTGGCTTAAAAGCCTTCCTGAAAACACAATTGGAAGCTGGGAAGAGCTCGAGGATGCTTTCCGAGAAAATTTTCAAGGGACCTATGTCCGCCCCCCGGATGCAGACGATCTTAGTCACATAACTCAACAGCCTGGAGAATCAGCTCGGCAGTTCTGGAATAGATTCCTCATTAAAAAGAATCAGATAGTCGACTGTCCGGACGCCGAAGCTTTAGCAGCTTTCAGGCATAACGTCCGAGACGAATGGCTCGCCAGACACCTCGGCCAAGAAAAGCCAAGAACAATGGCCGCACTAACAAGCCTCATGACCCACTTTTGTGCAGGAGAGGACAGCTGGTTGGCAAGGTGCAGCCCCAGTGACCCAAGTACATCCGAAACTAGGGATGGAAACGGAAAACCACGACGCAACAAGGACCGTCGCCGAATTAGGGAAAAAAGTCCGAAGAGCACGGCAGTTAATGCCGGATTCAAAGGCTCATGACCAAATCAGACAAAACCACCCCTCCAGGATAACAGGGATGATCCATCCAACTTAAATAAAATCCTGGATAGGATATGTCAGATACACAGTACTCCCGGGAAGCCTGCTAACCATACCCACAGAGATTGTTGGGTTTTCAAACAGTCCGGCAGACTCAATGCCGAACACAAGGGGCTCGACACACCAAGCGAAGACGAGCACGAACCCCAAAAGCAGAGTACCAGGAAACAAAAGAACTTCCCACAAGAAGTAAAAGCAGTGAACTTACTTCACATAACAAAACGTGCTGCACCCATAAAGGCACGCACCACCCGACATATACCCAAGGGATCCTGCCACTGGTTGTCAAAACCAATCATCTTCGATTAGCTGGATTATTCGAAAAGCATCAGGAACGCAGGCTGGACTGCCTTGATACTCGATCCAATAATCGACGGAATCCAATTTTCAAATGTCCTTATGGACGGCGGCAGCGGACTAAACCTGATGTATCAGGACACAATCCATCACATGGGGATAGACCCAGCGAGAATCCGCCATAGCAAAACCTCCTTTCAAGGGGTAACACCTGGTCCAGACACCCATTGCATGGGTTTTCTCCGACTCGAAGTTATATTCGGTTCTACCGATAACTTCCGCCGCAAAAAGCTGACCTTCCATGTCGTCCCGTTCTCAAGTCGCTATCAAGCACTACTAGGACGCGAAGCTTTCGCCCGCTTTAACGCAATACCGCATTATGCATCTCTCACGCTTAAGATGCCCGGTCCATGGGGCATCATCTCTTTGAAGGGGAAGCACTGAAATGCGCCTCCCCCAAGCGGAGGACTGTGCGGCTGATTTCATAGCCTCACAGTAAAATGGTCTCAATGGCCAAAAAAAACTTCAAAATAGGTCACTAAAGACCACGAACACGGATAGACGAGTTCGGCGCAAAAATCACCATTGATGCAGGCCTATTGGCCATATACCCCCGCACTAGGGGCTACATGCAGAGACAATAAAGCTCAATTTTATATATTTTACTTTATACATTGTTTATTTCAAACCTTTGTCCGACACGACCCATTTTTAAATAAGTTCCTCTTTTTTACAGATGAACGTCATGCGGCGCCCGTCCAGGATACGGCACAACGGAGACACAGGCGCAGACGTGCAGTAGGGACCTGTCTTAAGGATTCTTTTTAGATTAAGACCCTGCGTAAACCTTTTTTACTGTCTCTCGTTGTTACATCTCCCCTGGTTTTCTTTAACATAACCACGGAGGAGGCTGGCATCTTGGCATGTGGCCACGTCAGAATTCTTGCGCGTACCTGGACACTAGGGGCTTTTTTATTACAGAGTGTTGTTTTGCCCGCACTCATAAAGACCGAACACCCTAGGGAGTGTTCGGCGTCGCGAGTTTTGGCACTATATGCATCAGCTCCGAATCATGTCTTTGGTTAAATGTTGGGTTGCCCGGCTCCTGAGTTCGGTTACCTTACGTTCCGCTCTATCGGCTAAGGTAGCACCAGGAGAACTACTGCGATTGTGCCCCGGTTCGGCCGGGCGAGCACCTCAGTAGAGAAAGCCAAAAACTGACTGTCATGATGCAGCGTGAGACTGGTCAGCCACTCGATGACCTATGGGAATCTATCATATTCCTACGCTTTAATGAAGGGCCACTTCCCGGCCAGGCATATACGCGCCTCCAACTCGGGCAAGCGCAGTCGCCACCAAAGGGCTACCTAAAGAGTCCCACTGTCAAGCTCCTATGGCTAAGTGAAAGTGTTAAAGCATTATAGTCCGGTTGCCTGGCCCGCTGCGCTATCACCTCCTTGGTAGGACCAAGACGTTGGGTTAAGTGTGAAAATGCGTCTTCTGCGAGCAACCCGCACTATGTGCGTGGGGGCTGAAGCCAACGACAGCCATCTTTCAGATTATATATATAACGGCCGCACAGGAGGTGTTTCAAATACTTGAAGGCACAAGTATAAAAGGCCACTACAATATTGCTTTATAATTACATATGCTATCATAAAATAGCATCCTTCGAGCACTGCGTCTCTATTATACGAGCGCCCTCAAGGACGTCCTGAAAATAGTGCTCGGAAGGTACTCGGCTTTTTTCCGAATCTCGAGACGCGACAACGGTGGTCTCCATTTCTGCCCAGTATGTTTTGCACGGGCAAGAGCCATCCGTGCGCCCTCTATGCAGGCTGACCTCTTCATTGCATCGATTCGTGGCACCGCATCAAGGAATTGCTGCACCAAGGTGAAGTAACTCTTCGGCTCCGATCTCCCCGGCCAAAGATGACCCATGACGTACTTCATGGCGAGTCCGGACAACCTATTCAGTTTGGCCCATTGAGCCAAACGATCGTCCACTGAAAGTGGATGCTCTGGATTGTGAAACTGCGACCAGAAAAGCTTTTCCACTTCGTGATCTTTTTGATCTCGAAAATGTTTTGTCGCATCAGCAGCACTCGCTGCCAAATCCAGATAGGTGTCCTTCACACTCCACATCTGGTCCAACGGAGCAAACCTCGGATCACAAAACTTCCTCCGCAGCATAAACGGCCTTCCAGCCACAATCTGTCCGGCTTGGCGCAGCTCCTCCTTCACAGCTCTCATCGCAGAGCGAGCGTCTTTGGCGTTAGTAACGGCCTTGTCTAAGTCCGTCCGCCTCGCCAGGTCTTCTTCTTCAAGAAGCTTGCAACGGTCAGCAGCGCCCTTTAACTTCACGGCCATCACGGCCATCTCCTCCTTGCTTCGGCAGTGAGAAGCCTGTTCGGCTTTCAGCTCTTCACGGGCTTTCTCGGCAGCCGCATCGCTTCTTCTGGCTTGTTCCTTAGCTCGGGCAAGTTCTGCCCTGAGACTCTCCACGGCGGCCACACCATCTGCGTCAAGCACACGCATTGTAAGATACTGGCGTAAAGCCCTTCTTACCTAATGTCGTCCGAGGAACTACATACCTTGAGCTTCATCAAGCCGCTTGTTGACAAGCGCGATGTCGGCATCTGCCACATCCTGTTGCCGCTTTAGTTCGGCCAAATCATCAGTTCGGCTGGATTCCGGACACCCTGCCGCCTACATTCAAAGGCGACATCTTAGACCTGGGATTATGATCCTCCGCGTGTCGTCCTTTCTTGACGACGCGCAGAGTCTCAGGGGCTACTATCTACACAAGGCGCATCTTACTTATGCGCAACTGACAAAAGTGTACATTATCCAACGTACCTCAAAACCCGTCAGTAAACTTTTGACGGCCTCATGCAATCCGCTTTGTGCGGATGAAATCCTTTCAATCACCGTGCCCATCAATGCACGATGCTCTTCCGAGATTGAAGCTCACCCTAACAGAATCTTTAGCTCCTCCGGCCGAGCACCAGACGGTGCCGGACTCGTCCCATGACCTCTTTCGAAGGCCGGACACGGAGAACCCCGGGGGGCCACATGACCATCTTCCGCCCCTGCCGGATTCAGAGAAACTCTCCGCGAAGACACCTCAGGATCGCCCGCCTCGCTAGGCGGCACGGCAGGGGGAGGCGTCCCGCTCTCCATCATCTCCGGAAGGAGGTCCCCTGAAGATGAGCTCTGCAGAGAAGGGCTGAGGTCCAAACTACAAGGTAAAAACTCGGTTAATCTTCTCAAATATAAATTAAGTATTTCTCTCATCCCTCAAAAGGAAAATCTTCCTCTACTTACGGATCGCTGGAGGGCTGATCCCGTTGAGGGCGTAGTCCGGCCGAGGAACTCCCCGGCGTAGGACCCTCTGACGAGGATTTTTCCCCCGCTTCGAGGCCACGGTCTCCGGGTCGTCGGAGGCGGCTCTCTTCTTCCCCTTAGGAGAGGGATTGTCGGTTCCTCCCTTCGGATTAGCTTCCTTCGAGGAGGCCATAGTTTCCTTGTCCTCCCCTTTACTCCCCTCCAAAGGCATTATCTCCAGCATCCTGACTAGCACAGGATCCGGCCTGGTTTCGGGAAGGGGAGCCGGACACCTGATCAGCTTTGCCTTCGCTATCCATTCTTGCTTAAAAGGACAGCTCTTTCAGGGGCAAATTATGACAATTATACGGATAGAAGGTCCGGGCACAAGGTTACTTACTTGAGTATCTGGGCGATTGCAGCTCAGGCCTGCGTCCTCGGTTAAATCCAGACACGTCTCTTGTGATCCGAAGAACAGTTTATACATCTCTGCGGGCGTTGCACCCATGAAATTCCGGAGAGCTCGAGGTCCCTCTGGATTAAACTCCCACAGGCGAAGGGAACGACGTTTGCCGGGCAGTATTCGGCGAATCAGCATGACCTGCGTCACCTTGACCAGGCTGAGGTCTCCTTCCAAGAGATCCTTAATGCGGCCCAGCAGCAGGGGCATGTCTTTGGGTAACCCCCAATCTAACCCTTTGTTGACCCACAATGTTAGTTGTGGCGGGGGACCCGAACGAAAGGCAGGAGGCGCCACCCACTTGGTGCCCCGGGGAGCGGTGATATAAAACCACTCTCGTTGCCACAAGCCAAGCTCCTCTTGAAAAGAGCCCTCGGGCCATGGAGCATCGGCATTCTTGCTTATGACAGCACCTCCACACTCTGCGTGCCGTCCCTCGATTATCTTCGGCTCCACTTTAAAGGTCTTGAGCCATAATCCAAAGTGAGGGGTAACATGGAGGAACGCTTCACACATAATGATAAATGAGGAGATATGGAGGATGGACTCCGGAGCTAAGTCATGGAATTCCAGCCCGTAATAAAACAACAGCCCCCTGACAAAGGGATCCATCGGGAAGCCTAACCCCCGGAGGAAGTGAGACATGAACACTACGCTCTCACCGGGCTGGGGGCTGGGAACGGCCTGCTCTTGAGCAGGCAACCTGTGCGGAATTTCGCCGGTCAGGAACTTAGCCTCTCTTAACTTTAGCACGTCCTCCTCCGTGACGGAGGAGGGCGTCCATCGGCCTTGAAGGTCAGAACCGGACATTGTCGAAGATCAGAAGCGCCTGAAATCTGGAACATAGGGTGTTGGAACTCGAGGTGACGGGCAAACTCGCTTGAGATTAAAAGAAGGAGCGGGGCCTTGGTCTCTTTATAAGATTTTGAATACCAAGAGCCCTCCCCGTAACCGTTTGGGGCTCGCCTTTAATCGAGGAAACGTGCTAACGGGCATGATTGGGTTACCCACGTCCGTATTGATGAGAATCCCGTAAAAAAGGGGACATGATCTCTGCTTTGGCAAGACGTGCCAAGGAAACCGCCTTGCAAACTGTGCTGAGGTGGAAAAGTAAAAACGATTCGAGTAAAAGACTTGGCCGTAGTGTGATGACGCACTACGGAATGCGTCAGCAGATTTGATTTGTGTCAATATTATTCTCTCTATGGCAATATGTGGAAACTTGTTTTGCAGAGCCGGACACTATTCTTGGTGTTTACAATCTTCTGTGAAGGACTTGGAGGAGGAACCCGCCTTGCAATGCCGAAGACAATCTGCACGCCGGACTCGTCATTGAAGCCTGGTTCAGGGGCTACTGAGGGAGTCCTGGATTAGGGGGTGTTCGGGTAGCCGGACTATACCTTCGCCGGACTCCTGGACTACGAAGATACAAGATTGAAGACTTTGTCCCGTGTCCGGATGGGACTTCCTTGGCGTGGAAGGAAAGCTTGGCGATGCGGATATTCAAGATCTCCTACCCTTGTAACTGACTCTGTGTAACCCTAACCCTATCCGGTGTCTACATAAACCGGAGGGTTGTAGTCCGTAGGACAATCAACTCCATACACAATCATACCATAGGCTAGCTTCTAGGGTTTAGCCTCCTTGATCTCGTGGTAGATCTACTCTTGTACTACCCATATCATCAATATTAATCAAGCAGGAGTAGGGTATTACCTCCATCGAGAGGGCCCGAACCTGGGTAAAAACATCGTGTCCCTTGTCTCCTGTTACCATCTGACCTTGACGCACAGTTCAGGACCCCCTACCCGAGATCCGCCGGTTTTGACACCGACAGGGGTGAATAGGCGATTTTTACGAAAGTCTTCAAAACACGAGGTCTTTGAAGACAAACAGATCTAATGATCCTATATCACTACAAAAAAATACACTTTCGTGATGATACGTGTTTGTCATAGTAGGTCACGTTTTCTGTCATGCATGTACATCCATGACGATTTTATGAGAGAATCAAGATAGTCATACCTATGCTGTCGTAGAAGTGTTCCATGACAATATCAAAATTATCATCACAGAAGTGTCCTCTTCCATGACGATAAATCCCGCGTCATAGAAGTGCTTTCGTCAAGGGTGACCGACATGTGGCGTTGACCGTAATGGGTCGTCGTTACGCTACCGGGTCCAGTTTTGGATCCGATAACCCGTTAACAGCCCGGACCAATAGGGATTTTCCACGTGTAAAATTCTCATTGGCCGGAGGAAACACGTGTTTGCTCACCGTTGGGACAGATGTCATCCACTCATTGGACAGGAGGCACCTATGATACGTCGACACATGGCACGGCCCAATAGAGGCCCATTCCGGCGAAAAGGCCGGCCCAGCTAAAGGCCCACCATGTTTTTTCAGACACTAGTGGGCTGGCCCGTTAACAGCCGGCCATGTTTTGGGCCAAATTGAGGCCCATAGCGGATCAGGCCCGTTCATAGCCTGCCGTGTTTTGGGCCAAATTAGGGCCCATATCGGATCAGGCCCGTTAACAGGCCACTGTTATTTTGGGCCCATTCTAAGACAGGTTTGTATTTCGGCCTATTAAATGAATGTTAACCAATTTGGCCCAATAAAAGTTTCGGCCTGTTAGCGGCCCATGGTGCATCTGGGACGTTATCAGCCCGGTTTAACTTTAGGCCCTTTAACAGCCCATGCAGAAACTGGGCTATTTCTTGTCTGAAGTAACTTTAGGCCTCTTAACGGCCCGTAGTCTTCATGGATAAATTTCAGCCCAACATGCGAGCCTGTTAATGGCCCGTGGAACAGTTGGGCCTAATTACAGCCCGCATTGAATAAGGCCTGCTTACAGCCCATCTGATAATGGCTTGTGACACTTTTGGGCCTATGGCCCGCGTGGATACCGGCCTGCTTAAAGCCCATAATTTTATTGGGCCAAACTGGTCCGAGATATATTTTGGCCTGTTAACTACTCGTCCTATTTGGGCCAAACATGGGCCTTAGACAGTTTCTGCCTGTATTGGCCCGTGAATTTTTCGGCCCAACGCTGGCCCAATCTAGGTTTAAGCCTGTTAAAAGCCCATGGTATTCTCTGGCCCAGCTGGCTAGAACTTTACTCGGCATGTTAAAGGTGGGAAACTACTATAGGTTTAGACCTGCTAATGGCCCAAGATGATTATAGGCCCATGTTTTGTCCCATATGAGTAACAGGCCGGCCTGAAGACCGACAACACTGGGATCCACTGAACCTTCCGTCCTAAATTACAGCATACCGACCAAGAAATAAACCTAGACTATACAATAAAGAAATTACAACATAGTACATCCACTAGGAATCAAAGTTCACTGCCAATGATAATAAAGCGCAACATGGCCGCGGATTACATACACTGGGCATCAAAGGTCGCCACCAGTGCATATAAACGCGCCGACAAAAGAATATACAAAACTGAGAACACTTCAGAAGGCACTAGGCCTGGCCAGGGCGGGCCTTGCAAGCAGCCGAACAAGTTGATGACACCTCAGTTGTGTCAACGATATATGCTCCCTCCCTAGTTGTATGGCACCATAGTGCGCAAGGCAGTCCTCTGACATCTTCCTTGCATCTTTAACTTCAAGTCGGAGCTGAGCTGAAGCAAGCCTTTCCGCTTTAAGTTGAGACTGAAGAAGTCGAACTGATTGAGGCAGCGACTGCATAGAGGTTGTCTCACAACTGCTGGTGAGTAGCTTCAACTCACTGTCTTCATCAAGACAGGACCTTGGAGTCATCACTACAAAAAAATACACTTCCGTGATGATACGTGTTTGTCACAGTAGGTCGCGTTTTTTGTCATGCATGTACATCCATGACAAATTTATGACAGAATCAAGATAGTCATACATGTGTTGTCGTAGAAGTGTTCCATGACATTACCAAAATTATCATCACGGAAGTGTCCACTTCCATGATGATAAATCGCGCGTCACAGAAGTGCTTTCGTCAAGGGTGACTGACACGTGGAATCCACCATAACGGAACGTCATTAAGCTATCGGGTCAGGTTTTGGAATCCGATAACCCGTTAACAGCCCCGACCAATGGGAAATTTCTACGTGTAAAATTCTTATTGGCCGGATGAAACACGTGTCAGCTCGTCAGTGGGTCAGATAGGCGTCTATGATACGTTGACACGTGGCACGGCCCAACAGAGGCCCATTCCTGTGAAAAGGCTGGCCCGTTTGACTTGGTCAAAAGCTGGCGGGCTAGACCATGGAAAGCCTGTTAACGGCTTGTTCGCATATAGATCCATTTACAGCCCGCTAACCCAAGGCCCGTTACACCCTATTCGAATTAGGCCTAGTAGCGTCATCTGGGCCATCCAATATGATTCTAGCCCATTTTCACTTCTGGCCCATGTATGGCCCATGACGTCTTTCGGCCCATATGAGGCCCTATGTAACTCTTGGCCTATTAACGACCCGTGCTGAAACTGGCCCGTAATGAACAGTGTATCACTTTACACCCATTAACGGCCCGTGGTGAAACTGGCCCGTAAAGAACAGTGTATCACTTTATACCCATTAACGGGCCGTTATTCCGTTGGGCCGTTTCCAGCCCATGTTATCTTTCGGCCTTCTTAGAGCCCATTTATTCTTGGGCTATTTTCCAGCATTCGTTTACTTACGGCCCGTTACTGTCATTTTCTGCTTGTGGGCCAAATTCAGCCCGTGGTTACAGTCGACCCATTTGTGGTCCGTTAATACGTTGGGCCGTTTTCATAGCGTCATCAAATACGGCCTATTAACGATGGCCCATTATGGTCGGCCCATGAACGGACGATTCCAACTCTAGCCCGTTTACGGCCAGAATGCGGTCTATTTGGCCCATGTTTGGCCAATCGATCATACGGCCCGTATAAGGCCCATTGATGATACGGCCCATAGAAGGCCCATTGATGATATTGTTGGGGAACGTAGTAATTTCAAAAAAAATCCTACGCACACGCAAGATCATGGTGATGCATAGCAACGAGAGGGGAGAGTGTTGTCTACATACCCTCGTAGACCGAAGCGGAAGCGTTGACGCAACGTAGAGGAAATAGTCGTACGTCTTCCCGGTCCGACCGATCCAAGCACCGTTACTCCGGCACCTCCGAGTTCTTGGCACACGTACAGCTCGATGACGCTCCCCAGGCTCCGATCCAGCAAAGCTTCGGGGATGAGTTCCGTCAGCACGACGGCGTGGTGACGATATTGATGTTCTACCGTCGCAGGGCTTCGCCTAAGCGCTGCTACAATACGCCCGAGGTGGAATATGGTGGAGGGGGGCACCGCACACGGCTAAGGAACGATCACGATGATCAACTTGTTTGTTCTAGGGTGCCCCCTGCCCCCGTATATAAAGGAGCAAGGGGGAGGCCGTCCGGCCCTTGGGGCGCGCCAAGGAGAGGGGGGAGTCCTCCTCCTAGTGGGAGTAGGACTCCCCTTTCCTAGTCCAACTAGGAATAGAGAGGGGGAAGGAAAGAGAGGGAGAGGTAGAGGGAAAGGGGGGCCGCGCCCCCCCTCCTAGTCCTATTCGGACTCCCCTTGAGGGGGGGCGCGCCACCTCCTGGGCTGCTGCCCTCTCTCTCCCCTCAGGCCCACTAAGGCCCATTACTTCCCCGGGGGGTTCCGGTAACCCCTCCGGCACTCCGGTTTTATCCGAAATCACCCGGAACAATTCTGGTGTCCGAATATAGTCGTCCAATATATCGATCTTAATGTCTCGACCATTTCGAGACTCCTCGTCATGTCCATGATCACATCCGGGACTCCGAACAACCTTCGGTACATCAAAAAACATAAACTCATAATAATTGTCATCGTAACGTTAAGCGTGCGGACCCTACGGTTTGAGAACAGTGTAGACATGACCAAGACACGTCTCCGGTCAATAACCAATAGCGGGACCTGGATGCCCATATTGGCTCCTACATATTCTACGAAGATCTTTATCGGTCAGACCGCATGACAACATACGTTGTTTCCTTTGTCATCGGTATGTTACTTGCCCGAGATTCGATCGTCGGTACCCAATACCTAGTTCAATCTCGTTATTGGCAAGTCTCTTTACTCGTTCCGTAATACATCATCTCACAACTAACACATTAGTTGTAATGCTTGCAATGCTTATGTGATGTGCATTACTGAGAGGGCCCAGAGATACCTCTCCGACATTCGGAGTGACAAATCCTAATCTCGAAATACGCCAACCCAACAAGTACCTTCGGGGACACCTGTAGAGCACCTTTATAATCACCCAGTTACGTTGTGATGTTTGGTAGCACACAAAGTGTTCCTCCGGTAAACGGGAGTTGCATAATCTCATAGTCATAGGAACATGTATAAATCATGAAGAAAGCAATAGCAACATACTAAACGATCGGGTGCTAAGCTAATGGAATGGGTCATGTCAATCAGATCATTCAACTAATGATGTGACCTCATTAATCAAATAACAACTCTTTGTCCATGGTTAGGAAACATAACCATCTTTGATTAACGAGCTAGTCAAGTAGAGGCATACTAGTGACACTCTGTTTGTTTATATATTCACACATGTATTATGTTTCCGGTTAATACAATTCTAGCATGAATAATAAACATTTATCATGATATATGAGGAAATAAATAATAACTTTATTATTGCCTCTAGGGCATATTTCCTTCAGTCTCCCACTTGCACTAGAGTCAATAATCTAGATTACACAGTAATGATTCTAACACCCATGGAGTCTTGGTGCTGATCATGTTTTGCTCGTGGAAGAGGCTTAGTCAACGGGTCTGCTACATTCAGATCCGTATGTATCTTGCAAATCTCTATGTCTCCCACCTGGACTAGATCCCAGATGGAATTGAACCGTCTCTTGATGTGCTTGGTTCTCTTGTGAAATCTGGATTCCTTTGCCAAGGCAATTGCACCAGTATTGTCACAAAAGATTTTCATTGGACCCGATGCACTAGGTATGACACCTAGATAGGATATGAACTCCTTCATCCAAACTCCTTCGTTTGCTGCTTCCTAAGCAGCTATGTACTCCGCTTCACATGTAGATCCCGTCACGACGCTTTGTTTAGAACTGCACCAACTGACAGCTCCATCGTTTAATGTAAACACGTATCCGGTTTGCGATTTAGAATCGTCCGGATCAGTGTCAAAGCTTGCATCAACGTAACCGTTTACGATGAGCTCTTTGTCACCTCCATATACCAGAAACATATCCTTAGTCCTTTTCAGGTACTTTAGGATCTTCTTGACTGCTGTCCAGTGATCCACTCCTGGATTACTTTGGTACCTCCCTGCTAGACTTATAGCAAGGCACACATCAGGTCTGGTACATAGCATTGCATACATGATAGAGCCTATGGCTGAAGCATAGGGAACATCTTTCATTTTCTCTCTATCTTCTGCAGTGGTCGGGCATTGAGTCTTACTCAACTTCACACCTTGTAACACAGGCAAGAACCCTTTCTTTGCTTGATCCATTTTGAACTTCTTCAAAACTTTGTCAAGGTATGTGCTTTGTGAAAGTCCAATTAAGCGTCTTGATCTATCTCTATAGATCTTAATGCCCAATATGTAAGCAGCTTCACCGAGGTCTTTCATTGAAAAACTCTTATTCAAGTATCCCTTTATGCTATCCAGAAATTCTATATCATTTCCGATTAGTAATATGTCATCTACATATAATATCAGAAATGCTACAGAGCTCCCACTCACTTTCTTGTAAATACAGGCTTCTCCAAAAGTCTGTACAAACCCAAATGCTTTGATTACACTATCAAAGCGTTTATTCCAACTCCGAGAGGCTTGCACCAGTCCATAAATGGATCGCTGGAGCTTGCACACTTTGTTAGCTCCCTTTGGATCGATAAAACCTTCTGGTTGCATCATATACAACTCCTCTTCCAGAAATCCATTCAGGAATGCATTTTTGACATCCATCTGCCAAATTTCATAATCATAAAATGCGGCAATTGCTAACATGATTCGGACAGACTTAAGCATCGCTACGGGTGAGAAGGTCTCATCGTAGTCAATCCCTTGAACTTGTCGAAAACCTTTTGCGACAAGTCGAGCTTTGTAGACAGTAACATTACCGTCAGTGTCAGTCTTCTTCTTGAAGATCCATTTATTCTCAATTGCTTGCCGATCATCGGGAAAGTCAACCAAAGTCCACACTTTGTTCTCATACATGGATCCCATCTCAGATTTCATGGCTTCAAGCCATTTTGCGGAATCTGGGCTCACCATCGCTTCTTCATAGTTCGTAGGTTCATCATGATCTAGTAGCATGACTTCCAGAATAGGATTGTCGTACCACTCTGGTGCGGATCTTACTCTGGTTGATCTACGAGGTTCTGTAGTAACTTGATCTGAAGTTTTATGATCATCATCATTAACTTCCTCTCTAATTGGTTCAGACGTCACAGAAACCGGTTCCTGTGATGTGCTACTTTCCAATAAGGGAGCAGGTACAGTTACCTCATCAGGTTCTACTTTCCTCCCACTCACTTCTTTCGAGAGAAACTCCTTCTCTAGAAAGGATCCATTCTTAGCAACGAATGTCTTGCCTTCGGATCTGTGATAGAAGGTGTACCCAACAGTCTCCTTTGGGTATCCTATGAAGACACATTTCTCCGATTTGGGTTCGAGCTTATCAGGTTGAAGTTTTTTTACGTAAGCATCGCAGCCCCAAATTTTAAGAAACAACAACTTTGGTTTCTTGCTAAACCATAGTTCATAAGGCGTCATCTCAACGGATTTTGATGGTGCCCTATTTAACGTGAATGCGGCCATCTCTAAAGCATAACCCCAAAACGATAGCGGTAAATCTGTAAGAGACATCATAGATCGCACCATATCAAGTAAAGTACGATTACGACGTTCGGACACACCAATACGCTGTGGTGTTCCGGGTGGCGCGAGTTGCGAAACTATTCCGCATTGTTTCAAATGTAGACCAAACTCGTAACTCAAATATTCTCCTCCATGATCAGATCGCAGAAACTTTATTTTCTTGTTACGATGATTTTCAACCTCACTCTGAAATTCTTTGAACTTTTCAAATGTTTCAGACTTATGTTTCATTAAGTAGATATACCCATATCTGCTTAAATCATCTGTGAAGGTGAGAAAATAACGATATCCGCCACGAGCCTCAACATTCATTGGACCACATACATCTGTATGTATGATTTCCAACAAATCTGTTGCTCTCTCCATAGTACTGGAGAACGGCGTTTTAGTCATCTTGCCCATGAGGCACGGTTCGCAAGTACCAAGTGATTCATAATCAAGTGGTTCCAAAAGTCCATCAGTATGGAGTTTCTTCATGCGCTTTACACCGATATGACCTAAACGGCAGTGCCCCAAATAAGTTGCACTATCATTATCAACTCTGCATCTTTTGGCTTCAACATTATGAATATGTGTATCACTACTATCGAGATTCATCAAAAATAGACCACTCTTTAAGGGTGCATGACCATAAAAGATATTACTCATATAAATAAAACAACCATTATTCTCTGATTTAAATGAATAACCGTCTCGCATCAAACAAGATCCAGATATAATGTTCATGCTCAACGCTGGCACCAAATAACAATTATTTAGGTCTAATACTAATCCCGAAGGTAGATGTAGAGGTAGCGTGCCGACCGCGATCACATCGACTTTGCAACCATTTCCCACGTGCATCGTCACCTCGTCCTTTGCCAGTGTTCGCTTAATCCGTAGTCCCTGTTTCGAGTTGCAAATATTAGCAACAGAACCAATATCAAATACCCAGGTGCTACTACGAGCTCTAGTAAGGTACACATCAATAACATGTATATCACATATACCTTTGTTCACCTTGCCATCCTTCTTATCCGCCAAATACTTGGGGCAGTTCCGCTTCCAGTGACCAGTCTGCTTGCAGTAGAAGCACTCAGTTTCAGGCTTAGGTCCAGACTTGGGTTTCTTCTCCTGAGCAGCAACTTGTTTGTTGTTCTTCTTGAAGTTCCCCTTCTTCTTCCCTTTGCCCTTTTTCTTGAAACTAGTGGTCTTGTTGACCATCAACACTTGATGCTCCTTCTTGATTTCTACCTCCGCAGCCTTTAGCATTGCGAAGAGCTCGGGAATTATCTTATCCATCCCTTGCATATTATAGTTCATCACGAAGCTCTTGTAGCTTGGTGGAAGTGATTGGAGAATTCTGTCAATGACGCTATCATCCGGAAGATTAACTCCCAGTTGAATCAAGTGATTACAATACCCAGACATCTTGAGTATATGCTCACTGACAGAACTATTCTCCTCCATCTTGCAGCTATAGAACTTATTGGAGATTTCATATCTCTCAATCCGGGCATTCTACTGCAATATTAACTTCAACTCCTGGAACATCTCATATGCCCCATGACGTTCAAAACATCGTTGAAATCCCGGTTCTAAGCCGTAAAGCATGGCACATTGAACTATCGAGTAGTCATCAGCTTTGCTCTGCCAGACGTTCTTAACGTCGTCAGCTGCATCAGCAGCAGGCCTGGCACCCAGTGGTGCTTCCAGGATGTAA
The DNA here is from genome assembly GCF_056163025.1 of Triticum urartu. Taxonomy (NCBI): domain Eukaryota; kingdom Viridiplantae; phylum Streptophyta; class Magnoliopsida; order Poales; family Poaceae; genus Triticum; species Triticum urartu. The sequence goes on along the minus strand of NC_141876.1, from coordinate 18,594,083 downwards.
CTCTTTTGTGCAGCAATGAGGATAATCCTCAAGTTACGGTCCCAGTCCGTGTAATTGCTACCATCATCTTTCAACTTTGCTTTCTCAAGGAACGCATTAAAATTCAACGGAACAACAGAACGGGCCATCTATCTACAATCAACATAAACAAGCAAGATACTATCAGGGACTAAGTTCATGATAAATTTAAGTTCAATTAATCATATTACTTAAGAACTCCCACTTAGATAGACATCCCTCTAATCTTCTAAGTGATCACGTGATCCAAATCAACTAAACCATAACCGATCATCACGTGAAATGGATTAGTCTTCAATGGTGAACATCATTATGTTGATCATATCTACTATATGATTCACGCTCGACCTTTCGGTCTCCGTGTTCCGAGGCCATATCTGCATATGCTAGGCTCGTCAAGTTTAACCGAGTATTCTGCGTGTGCAAAACTGGCTTGCACCCGTTTTAGATGGACGTAGAGCTTATCACACCCGATCATCACGTGGTGTCTGGGCACGACGAACTTTGGCAACGGTGCATACTCAGGGAGAACACTTCTTGATAATTAGTGAGAGATCATCTTATAATGCTACCATCAATCAAAGCAAGATAAGATGCAAAAAAGATAAACATCACATGCAATCAATATAAGTGATATGATATGGCCATCATCATCTTGTCCTTGTGATCTCCATCTCCGAAGCACCGTCATGATCACCATCGTCACCGGCGCGACACCTTGATCTCCATCGTAGCATCGTTGTCGTCTCGCCAATCTTATGCTTCTACGACTATCGCTACCGCTTAGTGATAAAGTAAAGCATTACAGGGCGATTGCATTGCATATAATAAAGCGACAACCATATGGCTCCTGCCAGTTGCCGATAACTTGGTTACAAAACATGATCATCTCATACAATAAAATTTAGCATCATGTCTTGACCATATCACATCACAACATGCCCTGCAAAAACAAGTTAGACTTCCTCTACTTTGTTGTTGCAAGTTTTACGTGGCTGCTACGGGCTTTAAGCAAGAACCAATCTTACCTACACATCAAAACCACAACGATAGTTTGTCAAGTTGATGTCGTTTTAACCGTCGCAAGGACTGGGCGTAGCCACACTCGGTTCAACTAAAGTTGGAGAAACTGACACCCGCCAGCCACCTGTGTGCAAAGCACGGTGGTAGAACCAGTCTCGCGTAAGCGTACACGTAATGTCGGTCCGGACCGCTTCATCCAACAATACCGCCGAACCAAAGTATGGCATGCTGGTAGGCAGTATGACTTATATCACCCACAACTCACTTGTGTTCTACTCGTGCATATAACATCAAACCATAAAACCTAGGCTCTGATACCACTGTTGGGGAACGTAGTAATTTCAAAAAAATTCCTACGCACACGCAAGATCATGGTGATGCATAGCAACGAGAGGGGAGAGTGTTGTCTACGTACCCTCGTAGACCGAAGCAGAAGCGTTGACGCAACGTAGAGGAAGTAGTCGTACGTCTTCCCGGTCCGACTGATCCAAGCACCGTTACTCCGGCACCTCCGAGTTCTTGGCACACGTACAGCTCGATGGCGCTCCCCGGGCTCCGATCTAGCAAAGCTTCGGGGATGAGTTCCGTCAGCACGACGGCGTGGTGACGGTCTTGATGTTCTACCGTCGCAGGGCTTCGCCTAAGCGCTGCTACAATATGACCGAGGTGGAATATGGTGGAGGGGGGCACCGCACACGGCTAAGGAACGATCACGATGATCAACTTGTGTCTTCTAGGGTGCCCCCTGCCCCCGTATATAAAGGAGCAAGGGGGAGGCCGACCGGCCCTTGGGGTGCGCCAAGGAGAGGGGGGGAGTCCTCCTCCTAGTGGGAGTAGGACTCCCCTTTCCTAGTCCAACTAGGAATAGAGAGGGGGAAGGAAAGAGAGGGAGAGGTAGAGGGAAAGGGGGGCCGCGCCCCCCCTCCTAGTCCTATTCGGACTCCCCATGAGGGGGGCGCGCCACCTCGTGGGCTGCTGCCCTCTCTCTCCCCTCAGGCCCACTAAGGCCCATTACTTCCCCGGGGGCTTCCGGTAACCCCTCCGGCACTCCGGTTTTATCCGAAATCACCCGGAACAATTCCGGTGTCCGAATATAGTCGTCCAATATATCGATCTTAATGTCTCGACCATTTCGAGACTCCTCGTCATGTCCATGATCACATCCGGGACTCCGAACAACCTTCGGTACATCAAAATACATAAACTCATAATAACTGTCATCGTAACGTTAAGCGTGCGGACCCTACGATTCGAGAACAATGTAGACATGACCGAGACACGTCTCCGGTCAATAACCAATAGGGGGACCTGGATGCCCATATTGGCTCCTACATATTCTACGAAGATCTTTATCGGTCAGACCGCATGACAACATACGTTGTTCCCTTTGTCATCGGTATGTTACTTGCCCGAGATTCGATCGTCGGTATCCAATACCTAGTTCAATCTCGTTATTGGCAAGTATCTTTACTCGTTCCGTAATACATCATCTCACAACTAACACATTAGTTGTAATGCTTGCAAGGCTTATGTGATGTGCATTACCGAGAGGGCCCAGAGATACCTCTCCGACATTCGGAGTGACAAATCCTAATCTCGAAATACGCCAACCCAACAAGTACCTTCGGAGACACCTGTAGAGCACCTTTATAATCACCCAATTACGTTGTGACATTTGGTAGCACACAAAGTGTTCCTCCGGTAAACGGGAGTTGCATAATCTCATAGTCATAGGAACATATATAAGTCATGAAGAAAGCAATAGCAACATACTAAACGATCGGGTGCTAAGCTAATGGAATGGGTCATGTCAATCAGATCATTCAACTAATGATGTGACCTCGTTAATCAAATAACAACTCTTTGTCCATGGTTAGGAAACATAACCATCTTTGATTAACGAGCTAGTCAAGTAGAGGCATACTAGTGACACTCTGTTTGTTTATATATTCACACATGTATTATGTTTCCGGTTAATACAATTCTAGCATGAATAATAAACATTTATCATGATATATGAGGAAATAAATAATAACTTTATTATTGCCTCTAGGGCATATTTCCTTCAGATATGGCTCGTAGAAGGCCCATTGTTTCTACGGCCCGTAGAAGGCCCATTGTTTCTACGGCCCGTAGAAGGCCCACTGTTTCTACGGCCCGTAGAAGGCCCACTGTTTATATGGCCCGTAGAAGGCCCACTATTTCTACGGCCCGTAGGAGGCCCAGTGTAACTACAGTAAATATTAGCCCATGGTTATTATGGCCTAGTTTAAAAAATAGGTTATTGCAGCCACTAGCAAACCGCAGAAAAGAACTGCACTGACTACAAGCAAACAAATAAACAAGACAACAAGGAAATAAATAAGCAAGCAACTTACACTAGGCTATCACGGCTATTACACATATTACATCCACTGGGCATCAAAGTTCGCCACCAGTGCAAATATAGGGAACACATCAGCATATAAACGCCGCAGCAAAACAAGTCCAGAACTGAAACCACTTCAGAAGAGCTCAAGAAACAATATCCTGGGTACCCATAATGCTAGCAAGATGCTTAGCAAGCTTATTAACTTTCTCTTGTTTGGCGCTTAAGTCCTCCAGCGCTTGCTGTTGCACCAGAAAGTATGCATCTGAATTCTGCAGGGACTTCCTCAGTCCTTTGGCTTCCTGTTGCATAACATCTGATCGATGTCTTTCAACTTGAAGTTGAGACTCAAGAAGCCGAACTGATTCAGGCAACAAGTTCGAAGAGCTGGTGCCAGCAGTGGTAGCCAGTAACTCGAACACTACATCAAGACAGGACTTTCGGGTTGTCTCAGTGTCTTCAATATAGTTTTTATCAGCTTTCTTGGAGACCAAAAGGGATGTCTCACTATCTTGAACCTTATCTGCATTGCTTCCTCTACCATTGCATAACAGGGTACTCTTCTCCAATATTTTATCCGCGTTCTAAAAGAGAAACAAACAAACACATCTCAGGTTTACAATGTAGTATATGAAACTCATTTTGGTAAACCTGTTCAGTAGTAAGGTGGACAGGATAACAGCATGAAACAAACATATATCTATGTAGTATGGTCATTGTATGGTCTATATCATTCTAGTTTATGTTGCCAAATCAAGATAGATATAGTTTGAATCATATCTATTTAAGACAAAGCAGCATAGATAGAATATAAGTGTGGGAAACTACACAACAATAACAACACTTGTAATGTGCATGGCATGAGAACATAACTGTTTATTCAATTGAAACTGAAATCGACATAGAGCAAGTTACAGCAGCAAACAGCCAAACACGTTGAAGAAACAGGTTTAAAACATACCTGTGGCGCCATTGGAGTTTCAGTTGCATCCTTCAAATTTGAAATTAGTTGGTATCAGTAAATACAGTGATGCAAGAGCAAAGTAGTATGAACCATAGCTACGGAACCTGACCTGAGAACAATTCTTCTTCTGCTTTAAGCATTGACTTTAGGTTCGGAGTGGTGGTCCTCGTGATTTGGGCACTGCAGTCGCCTTACTAACTGCTCGTGTTTGGGTGCTCTGTGGTGGAGACGGTGCTGTGTCAACGGGAACTGGGTGTCTATCTGCTGGGGTTGGGGTTAGAAGGGGTGTAGCTGGTTCTCTGTCCAACTGGGTAGGGGTACAATCTGCATGAGTGTGGGTTATGTGTGGTCGGGCTGGTTCTTGGGCAAGTACAACCGTGGTTCTATCTACATCGACAGGTAGCACGATCTTTTCTGAAGACCGTGTTTTTACTCCCACAGATACTACCATCACTCCCTCCAATTGAAATGGCTGATAAACAAGAAAAGTAATTGAATGTACAGACATTTTAAGATAGACAGGTCCAATGGATAGTAGGGAAGAAAACAGGGCATGAAATAATTCACATTTATGTTGTCTAAGCAAAAAGAATAGCAGGACATAATTTCACATATATGATGGCTAATTAAACAGGATAGCATGACACAATTTCACATGTATGATAGCTAACTAAACAGGATAGAATGACATACTTCAAAATATGATGACTATGTAAACAGGATGACATGATTTAACTATACGATGTGTCTATTAAAGTGGTTGGCATGCCATAAATCACAAACATGCCGTCGATGGAAACATGATGGCATGATATAATTCACGGATAGAATGACATAATTTAAAATATGATGACTATGTAAACAGGATGAGATGATATAACTATATTATGTCTTTAGAAAATGGGTTGGCATGCCATAATTCAGATACATGCTGTCTATGTAAACATCATGGCATGACATAATTCAAATATATGATTTATATACTAAGGAAGTGAGCAGAGGGCAATCGCATATATGATGTGTCAACTAAGGAGATGGCATTCAATATTGTGTATATGATCTAAAAACTAAGCATTGCAATACAACATATGCATTATATGAGTAATATAACCCTGCCAAGTTTGAGCATACACCTCAGGGGGATAATAGGACTGGTCATCTGCCTCTGAATCCTCCTCTGAAGAGCTATCTGTAACCAGCAAGATATCTGCTTCAGCAGGTAGCATTGTCTGCTCTAAAGACCTTGTTTTCGCTCCAGATTTCTCCATCACCAATTCAAATGGCCGATGCACAGGAAGAGCAGTTGAATATACAAACATTATCGACAAAAGCAATGAGAAATACAAAAAAAAGGACAGCATGATATATTTCACATATATGACGCTTGCCTAAACAGCATGGCATTGCATAATTCATATACATAATGCCTTGCAACAAGATAACATTGCATAATTCACATATATAATGTCTTGCAACAAGATGTCATTGCATAATTCAGATATATGGTAATTAGACACTAAACAGGTGGCATTCACACAAAGCATGTCTAAACTAAGCAAATGACATAGCAATGCAAGATACCATACACACGATATGAGCAACATAACCCTGCCAAGTTAGGGCATGCACCTCGGGGGGGGGATATGACTGGTCATCTGTCCCTGAATCCTACTCTGAGGAGCTATCGGTAACCAGCAAGACATGCGCTTCATCAGATAGCATTGTCTGCTTTGAAGACCTTGTTTCCACTCCAGATTTTTCCATGACCGTGCCAAATGGCTGATGCACATGAAGAGTAATGAATGTACTAAAATTGTTGACAAATTTAACACGTAATAAAAAAATGATGGCATGATATAATTCACATATAAGATGACTGGCTAACCAGGGTGGCATTGCAAAATTCACATATATGATGCCTGGCTAGACAAGATGGCATTGCATGATTCACATATACGATAAAGAAACTAAACAGATGGCATTGACACAAAGCATGTCTAAACTAAGCAGATGACATCTTTAATGTATACAGTAAGTAATGCAAGGCACCATATGAATGATATTACCAACATCAGCATGCCAAGTTAGAGCAAAGACCTCATGGGGTAAATAGGAGTGGTCTTCTCCTTCTGAATCCCCCTCATAACAGTTATCTTCCTCTTGATTATGATCCGAAATGGGTGGAGGGGGGGCTGCCTTTGCGCCCACCATGGAACGACGTCTGCATGAAATTTTATTGCCACACAAGGCTCGTCTATTTTTCTCTACATGATCAGTTCCATTGTGTACAATAACTGGCATGCATAGGAATAAAACATAGTGAGATTATGTAAGGAGTGCATGCACAAATCCAGAGTGATGGTAGCAAACTGTGGATAGACCCAAAACCAATGATAGCAGGCAGATAATAGCTTTAGTTAAAGAATACATATAATGGCTCCTTTAATGTTTGTTTGCACCCAACATGAAACTCATAGTAGACACCGGAGATTTACCAGATAGTAGACAGATAGTACTGATTGCTGCCCCAATATGTACCCCACAACCATTTAAAAACTCAAGTTTCAGCATTAGTTTGGACCTGACTCAGAGTCTAATAGGTGAACGCGATGATAATGTAGCATGTCATCATATTAAGCGACGCATAACGTAAGCAGACACGGAAGAGTGCGACCTCTCTTGCGGACCCGTGTAGTCCTCAAGGTCATCTGCTCAGTTGATGATGGTAATGCAGTTGCCGTGGCTGCCGGCGGCGGGGAAGAAGATCTGAGGCGGCGAAAGATAGTCTGGAGAGCGGATCCCTGTTGTGGTGAACCCTTCCGTCATTGGAGCAGCTGAGTTGGGGTGGAACACAGCGCCGCAGGAGCAGGACAAACCACACAAGGTTTTCTTTGACACATATCTGTAACAGAAGTAATTGAGTAAGGGCTTGTTTGAATTTGAGGATTCTAACAATGCAGGGATAGGAAATAGACAGGAATAGGATAGGAATGCACGTGCAAAACAGAGAATTTAAAAACACAGGATTTTTTCCAATCTGGGTGTTTGATTCACAACAATTGGAAGATCACAGGATGCAAAAAAGCATGGTGAGATTAAGTCAAACCACAAGAAAATGTACGGTTATAATGCCATTATGCTACTATCTCTTAGTCTTGTGCTTGATGAATAGGAATATGAAAAGGAGGAGAAGTGGAAATTAGAATTCCTATGGTTTTTCTTTCAAGGAGACACTAAAGGAACAAATCCTACAGTTTTCCTTTGCACCAAATTCATGAAAAGTAGTACCAAAGGAAACTTTCCAATTCCGATGTTTTTCATTCACTTTTCCTTTCAAGCACTAGCGATTCTAGTAGGCAGGCTTGAGCAAGGAAAATCCTACACTAAAAAAATGTTTTTGTGCTACTTCTATTACTTTGGACCCAGGCCACTGCCATACTAGCTCAACTCCCAGGCCCATCGACAAATGCACAGCTCAAACGCGCAGAGATAAATAATGATGGCGTTCAAGAGAGTCCATCGCGGATAGCTAAGTTGCCTGGTACCTCACTGCTTTTCATATAGTAGGATAAAATAATCGTATTTCCCGTTACCACGAGTGCTCAGTGGACAATATATATAACATGTAGAGTAAAAAAGAGATGCAACAAGTGTACAACCTCTTTGGTGAAGCCATGTCGATCTCAGCGTGATTGGGTTGGCCGGTGAGGATGCTCCGGCTGACTTGGCTGTCGGAGGAGGGGAAGAAGATCTTAGGCGTCTGGAGATGGAGCCCGAGGTACTACTCTGCTGTGATGGAGGGTTTCATCGTTGGAGCAGCTCCGGTGAGTTGTACGACGCCGAGGCTGAAGCAGGACAAGAGAGACAACGAACAACGTTAACCTGAGTGGAATTCTAATAGCATCTCCAATACATGACATAAAATACATAACCACAAAGTGCTAGATGTAAAATACATCAGCCGCTCATCTCTGAACTTAACTGTCGAAATTGAATTTAACTATCGAAACTGAACTTAACTGTCGAAACTGAATTTTGCTGTCGAAACTGAATTTTGCTGTCGAAACTGAACGCACTAGCAAGGTGAGGCTACACGTCGGTCGACTGACTTCTTCATCTCTGGTCAGTCAATTTTGCAGCCATTGGATACGAAATCACGGGCCTGCGGTTCATCTTCAACCTCCCCCCCCCCCCCCCCGTGAGCCGGCCAAACAGCAGCCCCCCGCCGCCCGCGGCAGGCGGTGCGCCACCCCGCCCACCCCGAAAACACTCCCCACCGCCGGTCCGCCGCCGCCCCGGCCATCCCTCTAGGCCCCCCCGTGCCGAGCTTTTTCTCCGGCGATCCCCACGCCACCGCCCCGCCAACGCCCCGCCACCGCCAGCGACCACCGCCCCCATCCTGAACCCTAAGATACATAGTGGGGTACCTCTCTGGCGAGCCCCCCTCCCCGCTGCGGCTGGTTCTTCCTTCACCCCGGCGAGCCCCCCCCCCCCACCCCCCTGAAAATCGACTGACCCAAAAGTCGATTCAGTCGACTGAAGTGTAGCTAAATCGGAGTAGCATCGCAAGCAAGAGCAAGAGCGAGAGCAGCAGCACGAGCAAGAGCAATAGCAAGAGCAGACCAGGCAGGGGACCAAGAGCAAGAGCAGAGCAGCAGCGCGAGCGAGAGCTAAAGCAGCAGCAGATCCTATTGATGTGGACGTCGCCGCCGAGGGAGCGACGCCGTGGAGGAAGTGTCCGGCGACGTCGCCGTGGATGGAGCCGCGCCGTGTCGGCTCGGGACCGAGCACGGGCAGCACCATGAGATCGAATCAAGAAGAAAATGCGGCGATTAGTGTACAACCTCTTTGGTGGCGCCGATTAGGCCGTAGCTTCATCCGAGGAAACGGTGATGATGATGCTCTTCCAGTGGTGCAGGTGAAGACGGCGGTGTGGGAATGGAGGTGGCGCGAAAGACGAGGGGAACGTCGGGGCAGCTCCTTGGAGGTGGAGGACGGGGTGGCTGAACCGGCCGGACGACGGATCCTCATCCGGTACGACGGATGAGGGACGTCGATGTTGGGGAACGTTGCAGAAAACAAAAATTTTCCTACGGTTTCACCAAGATCCATCTATGAGTTCATCTAGCAACGAGTATTCAGATTGCATCTACATACCTTTGTAGATCGCGAGCGGAAGCGTTCACTAGAACGTGGATGATGGAGTCATACTCGCCGTGATCCAAATCACCGATGACCAAGCGACGAACGGACGGCACCTCCGTGTTCAACACACGTACGGAGCGGATGACGTCTCCTCCTTCTTGATCCAGCAAGGGGGAAGGAGAGGTTGATGAAGATCCAACAACACGACGGTGTGGTGGTGGATGCAGTTGTCACCGCAGCAGGGCTTCGCCGAGCGTCTGCGCGAGAGGGAGAGGTGTAGCAGGGGAGAGGGAGGCGCCAAGATGCAAGGGTGCGGCTGCCCCCTCCCTCCCCCCCTTTATATAGGCCCCCTGGGGGGGCGCCGGCCCTTGGAGATCTAATCTCCCAAGGGGGGCGGCGGCCAAGGGGGGTGGAGTACCCCCCAAGGCAAGTGGGGCGCCCCCCACCCTAGGGTTTCAACCCTAGGCGCAAGGGGGTGGGCCAAGGAGGGTCCACCAGCCACTATGGGCTGGTTCCCCCTCCCACTTCAGCCCATGGGGCCCTCCGGGATGGGTGGCCCCAACCGGTGGACCCCCGGGACCCATCCGGTGGTCCCGGTACAATACCGGTGACCCCGAAACTTTCCCGTTGGCCGAAACAGCACTTCTATATATAATTCTTTACCTCCGGACCATTCCGGAACTCCTCGTGACGTCCGGGATCTCATCCGGGACTCCGAACAACTTTCGGATTACTGCATATTCATATCTTTACAACCCTAGCATCACTGGACCTTAAGTGTGTAGACCCTACGGGTTCGGGAGACATGCAAACATGACCGAGACGCCTCTCCGGCCAATAACCAACAGCGGGATCTGGATACCCATGTTGGCTCCCACATGCTCCTCGATGATCTCATCGGATGAACCACGATGTTGAGGACTTAATCAATCCTGTATTCAATTCCCTTTGTCAATCGGTACATTACTTGCCCGAGACTCGATCGTCGGTATCCCAATACCTTGTTCAATCCCGTTACCGGCAAGTCACTTTACTCGTACCGTAATGCATGATCCTGTGACCAACCCCTTGGTCACATTGAGCTCATTATGATGATGCATTACCGAGTGGGCCCAAGAGATACCTCTCCGTCATACGGAGTGACAAATCCCAGTCTCGGTTCGTGCCAACCCAACAGACACTTTCGGAGATACCCGTAGTGTACCTTTATAGCCACCCAGTTACGTTGTGACGTTTGGCACACCCAAAGCACTCATACGGTATCCGGGATTTGCACAACCTCATGGTCTAAGGAAATGATACTTGACATTGCAAAAGCTCTAGCAAACGAACTACACGATCTTTATGCTATGCTTAGGTTTGGGTCTTGTCCATCACATCATTCTCCTAATGATGTGAACCCGTTATCAATGACATCCCTATGTCCATAGCCAGGAAACAATGACTATCTGTTGATCAACGAGCTAGTCAACTAGAGACTCACCAGGGACACATTGTGGTCTATGTATTCACAATGTATTACGATTTCCGGACAATACAATTATAGCATGAACAATAGACAATTATCATGAACAAGGAAATATAATAATCTTTTATTATTGCCTCTAGGGCATATTTCCAACAGTCGAGGTGTTGCTGTGGACGACGTCGTCGGGGAAGAGGCTCCGGCTGGGTGGCGGACGGAGCAGGGTGTGGGGTTTCGTCGCGGGTTTTCACGGCCTCGGTGTACGAATGGGTGGGCGGATGGGATGGCAGTGGGAAACCATGGCTTAGAGACACGCTTGCCTGAAATGTGGGGTAAGTTATGAAAGTACCCCCACCGATTTGAGGCGGTTCTTTCGGTTCAGGGGTACCACGGGCATTTCGCGTGTCGGGATTTCACAGGAGGTGGGAGTTTTCGCGCGCGTTGTAATTTCAGAATAGCAAGGCACGGGTTGAGATGGAGGGAGTTGTCAGAGCACAACGAGACAAAGATATATCTTAAATATTTTGGGCTAACAAGGCGCGGGTTGAAGAGGCGGGAGTTCCGCAGCACGATAGACAGAGACGCTAGCTTGAATTTTCTGCATAACAAGGCGCGGCTTGAAATTTCGGAAGAACAAGCTTAACGTGTACAAAAAAAGACAATTTGCACCTCAACACGCACAACACACACACACAAACACCATTTAGACTAGAGTAAGGTACACGTGCATTGCACGCATGAGATTTGGCAACCAAATTATGAATAAATACCACATTATAGCATGCAAGATTTGAGTCATATATGCATGATGTAGATGTTCGTTTAATTCTTATAGTTCATTTCATTCAAAATCATCTAGTTTTTATAAGAAAGCTAATATATTTTAAGATTCATGGAATTGTGCGTCGTAAGACATAAAGTAAAATCAAATAATGGCAAATCATGTAGAAAAACATTTGGGCAATTCTGATATGGAAGATTCTAGAACAAATAAGAAGTGCTTGTGTTTTGATGTTTGTGCATTATGCTTAAGTTCAAGCATGGAGTCTTCTAGATTATACATGTGGCGAAATCTGGTGGAATCTAGATGATATGCAACGGCCAGTAGTGCTCAAATTTGCCATCTTTGGACCATCAGATTCGCCTCATCCAATGACCATATTTCAAAGTTAAAGTTACCCGCACACAATATAAAAAATATAAAAAATAATATATATAGGGGTATAGATATAGATATGTGATGCAAAGCCGCCCATCATCTCCAATTAGAATAGTGTGTCCATGCACGGATGCGACGTGGCCAAATGATGTCTGCCATCGGTATCTCAAATTCAAATCAGTCTGACCTTGTTCAATGTGTATACATTACAACATGCTAGTTTCCAAACCACACCGCGCAGATCTCTATTATATTCATGCATGCATGGGTTTCAAACATCAGGATCTCTTATTCAAATATTTGAATTCAACTTTACATTGATTATGACCTCACCTATTCAGCTATTGTTTTACACCCACACAGTAGTCTTATCTTTATAATTGTACCACTAACTTTCTCTCGTGCATGCATGCACACACACTACCAGTCGGCATTATCCATCGCACGCATGCAATCTTTTTCTTCAGGTCGGTCTCCCATGAAGGCACACACCAACACACATCCCCCTCTCCATCATATCGGGCATTCTTTATCTCTCACGCGTGCAAGCGCAACGATCGATGTTCCTCTATGTATGTGTATATATAGCTAGGTCTTTCATAGTTTTCCACACAAACCGATCGATCGATATATCTAGTGAGGTCTCACCCTCTTTCCCACGTCTACATCGATCGATCTATACCTCTCTATATAGGATTAACATATATAGCTAATACACCCACATTAATTATATATCCAACGTCCCACTCTCATCATCCATGCCTTCCGCTTCATCTCTCAGACGCGTGCACAATGGCGAAGACAGGGGGTAGTAAGGGCCCTGCCCCCTCCCCCCTAACATCACTATATATCGAGGCTAATATGAATGTGATCATTAGACAATTGCTGCTAAAAATGGTTTAAGTTCATGAATTGACCCTCCTCATAAAGGATTAGCAATGCTTGGCCCCCTCGCTCATTTATTTTTCATGGCTCCGCCACTGCGCGCAACAGCGCACGTGTTCGCCCCCTCTCTCTAAATATCGATCTCGCACTTGTGCATTCCTTCATAGTCTCCCTCCACTCAGCCCCTCGCACCATCTTCTAGCCCCCACCGGATTTTGCCACATGTACAATCTAGCAGACTCCATGGTTGAACTTAAGCATAATGCACAAACCTCAAAACAACAGTGGTTCTCTTTTGCTCTAGAATCTTCCGTACCATAACTGCCCAAACTTTTTTCTAGTTGAATTGCCATTATTTGTTTTTACTTTATGCTTTACAACGCACAATTCCATGAATCATAAAATAGATTAAGGGCGTCTTTGATTCAAAGGATTCTCAAAGGAATTTTGGAGGATTCTAATCATTAGGAATTTTTCTTATCTTGGTTGTTTGATTCATAGGATTTTAAACCATAGGAATTTTTCCATATGATTCATTTGCACTAGATTTCATAGGAAACATCCCATCCACTCAAACCTCTTTGAAAGAATTCTGCGTTTTTTTCTATGCACAATCAAACACTCGTACAATCCTGTAGGATTCAAGACGACATTCCACTATAATCTCATGTTTTTCCTATTCCCGCGTTCTTAGCTTTTTTATAAAAACTAATTGATTTTGAATGAGATGAACTATAAGAATTAAACGAAGGGCTACATCAGGCATATATGACTCAGAGCTTACATGCTATAGTGTGGTATTTATTCATAATTTGGTTGCAAAATCTGATGCGTGCAATGCACGTGTACCTTACTAGTACTTCGAGTATGTGCAAAACACGTAAATTAGAATACCAATGGCATGCTACACAGTGTCTCTCTTATAGTTCATGAAGCCATGTGGAACATGTGGAGGCGTTTTCGCGACCTCCTTGCGTGGATTGATCACAGTGACGTGCTGCTGGTTCCAGAAGAATGTACTCGTCCTCCCTGAGCCATACTAGCGGTACATGCACGAAGTGAAGATGTGCACGCACGCCACGCACGCACTCATTCCCTCGCACGCACACGCGGGTACACGGGCAGACGCAATTTTGTACCAAGATCCACCCCATGTGATAATTTGACGCATGTAAAGTCATTTACTTCATTGATGGTCAATTAATACAGCGCATGCAAATTGAGTGGACGTGAGGGCGGAAGAAAGACATTATTACTCCACTGCGTGCGTGCGAGTAGTTAAATCGTGGGTTGCTAGTAGTACTTCCATTGGTCTCCTTCGTATTTTGTGCCAATTTTTGATAGTAACATAATATTTACTCATTTGAGCAGTGTAGTACTTGAAATTTATGTTCCGCTAAACTCATCGGGAGCCATTTCGGGCCTCGAAACCAAAACCATCAATTAATCATTACCTTGTTCCCATCACATTCGAAAGCCTTCTCACACCTACTAGTACGTACCAAACCTGAACGTGTTCCCACTATGCAGGTATTAGTACTAGTGTTAGTACTTAGGTTATAAAAAGGGGAACTACCTAACCGAAAATTACTCTACCTTTCCTCCTCATAAGTGCTTCTTCTTCATCCGTCGTTGCCATGGCCGGTGAGCAGAGCTCTAGGTCGAGAACTACTCGTAACAAGGGAGCGGCAACCAAGGCTGTGGAAAAAAAGAGGGCTCGCCACCACGCAGAGACCTCGAATGATCTCTCACGGGCAGGTGATGGCTCCTAGGAGCACCCTAGCCGCGGAGGCGAACATGCCAAGCCGGCAAAGCTGGAGTCATTATCCCTCGACAGCATGCCCGATCAGCTCAATAAGCAGAAGGAGTTCATCCAATGCTTGATGGAGTTTCTCAAGGAGAGTCTCGATGACATGCCCGCTGAGCTCAATCGGCAGGGGGAGTTAACCGCCGGCTTGGTGATGCTGCTGAAGAAGAGCATTGCCTCAGAGAAGAAGGCGACCGGCGAAATCCTGCGACTTCGGGAGGACAATGCGAAGCTCTGCCACGAGATCGACCTGTTGAAGGAGAAGAACGCCGGCTGGAAGAAGATGCATGAGAATAGTAGTTCCTCGATGAAGATGCTGTAGGCCCTCGTCATGGAACAGAAGGAAGAGTTGGCGAAGCTCCGCATCGAGCACCCAGCTGCTGTCAAGGTACGTAATATGGCCATGGAACAGATGATGAAGGCTCGCGTCGAGAAATGTCGCGTCATGGACACAATGATGAAGATGGCGGAGGAGATGCGCAAGGAGATGGAGGTCATGGAGGCGATGAAGAAGCAGTTACGACTCCGCGGCAAATTAGATCATTTGGGGTGATAATCTTCCTTCTTCTTTTGCTCCTGTGTTTCATCTTTTGCTTCGGGTGTTTCACCGCACGTGTCACGTTCTCTGCGAGGCATGAATAGAACAATGGTTTTTTTTGAGGGAATGAATAGAACAATGCTAACAATGAGATGACTAGCAAATTAGATCATTTTTATCGCCATATGGCACTGGGCTGCCGTGTTTCGTGCTCCTCCGTCGCAGTACTACTCCAGTGGAAAACTTGAGTATACCACACAGTTCTATGCTCCTCCTCGATCAGGTCGTCAATGCATTTATACGAGCAGTCAAATCACAAGGCCCCGCCTTCCAGCAGTAATGAGCCGTCAAATCACAAAGGCCCTCGCCTCTCGTGAAACTGACCAAGCTAGACTGCCCCGCCCTCTAGCCTTTTAAAAAATATATACTTTTGTACAGCAGTAGTATCGATGGATTGCGCCATGGAGCAAAACTTGAAATTAAAAAAAAGGTGGTACATATAGAGAGCGCTCGTCGCCAAATTATGCATATAGTACTATTAAAAAGGCTAGTCACAATAATGGTGTCCAGCACAACCCACCCCTCAAATAAAACTAAGAGGGTGCTTGGATACGTTTTAGTCCCATGACTAAAAGTAGTGGGACTAAAACATGCTAGCCTCACCCATACTTGGATCCAAATACTAAAAAGGCTAAAATCAAGTTAATGAGCATTTATTATCCTCCAAACCCTCCAATGCAGAACTCGCCTGTGTTAAAGGAGAGGAGTTAAATGAGTAGAGAGAGGACTAATCCACATTTTAGTAGGGGTACCCCTGACTAAAAAAATTTAGTCTCAAGACTAGTTTTAGCCCCTCATTAGTCAGGGGTGCTTGGAACTTTAGCCTCTTAAAGAGACTATTTTTAGTCAGACTAAAATAAGTCCCTTGGATCCAAGCACCCTCTAAGCATCCTGGAATTCTTTGACAAAACTAAGCACCCTGAAATTCTTTGACAACTAAACTGCTGGTTATATGATGTTGGCCATATATATTGTACGTATATAATGTGATGAAACGAGTGGTAGTACTATACCAACTAAAAGATGAAATATAAGAAATACTAGTATGTACATACTGAAGAGTTAAAGTAACGAGAAGAAACATAACATAGTTCTGCTGGGGGCTCAGCACGACACACCCCTCAAATTAAATTAAGCACACCTGAAATTAAACTTTGCAACTATTCCGGTAGACACTGCATTAGAACCACCATGAGCAACGACACTGCCACCTTACTCGGAGTCCTCGTCCACGTCCTCGACTTCGTCCTTGTGCCTCTTCCTCTTGGCCGATACTTCTTTGCTTGAACCGCACACTTGGCTGATGCTCTTCATCCAACCCTTGTAGATATTGAAGCAAAGGTAGCCATCCATTGCAGCATAGTGGATGTGGTCTGTATCTAGTATATTCCGCTGCCATGCATGACGATGAAACGTGTAATGAGGTTTCTCTAGTTTACCGTACGAAGGATGAACCATGGCTCCTGCCAGGGTCAGCATTGAAGGCTGACGAGAGGACACCAGCCGATTCTTCTAGAGGTCGAAGGTGTTGCCTACAACGAGGCCTATCCGACGCAGGACTTCTTTGTCGTTACCAAAGTCTAAAGTAACGAATTTGACTAGGTTGCTCTCGAGGAAGTTCTTAAAATCCTGGCACTCAACGTCGGCATGGCATATGTGGTAGACCAAGCAAACGTTATGTACGCAAACCTGGATCACGTCGGGCTTCTTCCTCTCTTCGTCCTTTAGATCCTTCTCTCTCCCCAAGATTGTGGTGTGCTCACCATCTCGCCTAGCGACCCACTCATCTTCTGAATTTTCGAACATGCGTCTGAAGCGAGAAAGGCATCCTTTCACCATCGTGGAAGAACGGGTGTAGATGACGTCGAACTCATCGCCGGTGATGGTTCTAACCTTGTACTCACCGCCGATCGTGGAGATTTGGGATGCCATGGATTTGGGAGGAGGGTTAGGATTAGTGGAACTGCCGTAATGTGAATGGACGGGATGACTAGGAGCGAACCGCCGTAGTATTGAAGGACGTGCGGGGACGAGTAGGAGCGAACTGCCAGCGTGCGAACGGCAGGGTAGTGGCTTTCCATTCTCCCATGATACGGGCTTCCGAGAGCCCTTGGATCTGAGATTGAACGGTTGCATGGCGTGATTCTAGACCTATGGGTGAATATCCTATCCTGGAGGGTTATTCTGCAAATTTTCAGCAACTTAGCATGCGACCGTTTGATCTCAGATCCAAGGGCTGCCAGCAGCCCGTATTGTGGTCGCGCCTACCACGACCGTCGCGTCGCTCGTGCGGTCGCGCCCTTGGATATTTAACACGGTGCGTTAGGCTATCTGATGTTGGCATGTCATACATAGTCATCACTTAGTCACTCATACTACAACAAGGTTTTGGCTATAAGGTTGGCTATAAGTGTATTTATTTTTTTACTTCTCTCTATCTCTTTCTTCGTACTCCCTCCGTCCCATAATATAAGAACGTTTTTGACACTAGTGTAGTGCCAAAAACGTTCTTATATTATGGGACACAGGGAGTACTAGTATTTATTGCATTTGCCAAGGAGTGACCTCTTCCAATGAAATGGTGTTGCTAAGTTTGCTTCATTTAATTAGCTATATACTCAAAATTGTCTTTTCACCTAGGTACACGCGCTTAGCACCGTTTCTTCCTTGGGTCACCAAACTAGTCTCTCTCTTCTTGATTAACTTGCCACATCAGACTTTATGCCTATGTGGCAAGCTTAAGCACCTGTAGGAGCAAGTAAAAGTAAGTACAATAGTGCGCTTTACATGACATTTTCGCATATGTGGAGGAAAGAGAGGCAAGGAAAAAGTGGAGAAGTGGGCTCTCATGCTAGAGCCAGCCTCTACTACATGGTGGAGCATTGGGAGAGGCACCTGTATGGAGGTGGTCAGGAATCTGGGAGACTCACGCCGGTCGTAGCGCCACAGTTAAAATGATAATGGCAAGTCAAATCACGGGGCCCCACTTGTCCAGCAGTAACTCGCTGTCAAATCACACAGTCCTACGTTTGCAGCAGCCTACTCCCTTGTCTTCTTGCGTCTCTATCGAACCGACTAGGCGGAACTGCCCCGCCGCCTACCGCGTAGGAAAAGCCCCGTCCTCGACTTTTAAATAGTATACAGTATACTAATTTTGTATCCATGGATTGCGCCCGCGCCATGGAGCAAAGCGTCTAGAAAATGGAGGAGAGACGGTGGTCTTGCAATAGAGAAGAGGGAGAGGCGAGACGGTGGTTTTGGAATGGAGATGATGGAGAGGAGAGGAGGTGGTTTTGCAATGGAGAAGATCAGAAGAGGGAGAGGCGAGACGGTGGTTTTGGAATGGAGATGATGGAGAGGAGAGGAGGTGGCTTTGCAATGGAGAAGAGGGAGAGGAGCGTGCGGTAGCGATTTAGGATTGGACGAGAGGGCCAGCGCGCTGTGACTGGATCAAAATCAAAATCAATTTACCCTTCAATTAATAAAGCGACCCCACATTAACTAGTCTCCCTTTTATTCTGGGTCATAATTGACCATGATTTTCGCACATAAAGTATATGTTATACATTGCAAAAATAATATAATTTGAAAGTACATTCAGATACGAACCAAACGATACAATTTTTGGTGACATGCATTCACATTTTGCTTGTCAAATACAGTACGTGGTCAAACTTTGACCCAAAATACGCAAAACAACAAAAAAAAATACTTCCAACACCAGCGCCGCTCTTCCGCTCTTCTCCTCTTAAACCACCGCCACTCCTCTCCTGTTCCAATCTAAATGCAGCGCCGCTCCTCTCCTCTTCCATTTCAGAACCACCGCCCTCCTCTCCTGTTCCAGTCCAAAACCAGTGTCGCTCCTCTCCCGTTCTAATCCAAAACCAGCGCTGCTCCTCTCCTCTTCCATTCAAAAACCACCGCCGGCGAGTGAAGGTGCTGTGGAGAAGTAGATCGATGGAGGAGTACAACCGATACGTGAGGATCGCAGACGGCGACCTTGTGAAGCTAGCTAGGATGTTGGAGATACAATCTTGGTTTGACAACAAGGACCAACTAGCGGCGACGGCGACATCCATGGCCAAATATCTGCAACAGAGCGAAAAGGCGGCGATACTCCCGGAGGGAGTCGCGCCGGAGTACATAGAGCTGCTCCTCTGGGCCATGGAGCAAACAAATTCACCAAATCCGATCGTGAGGGAGCGGTGGTGGGAGTGTCGATCCCAGATGGAGCATCCACCAGAGATTGAAAGATCGAGCATCTATAGGGTGCCGTTTGTGAGGGTGTCCTACCAGATCGAGCCGGTGGAGTCTTCATCGACCGAACCCAACTACAAGAGGAGAAAAACAGTTGGCCCGATGACGCTTCCCCGCCATCGTCTCCCTCGCCGTTCACATCATCTCACGGGGCGGCTGTCTGCTGCCGAGGAATAGGAGGGGCCTGCCCCCCAGCCCAATAGTCGGGCAGGTTGTGAATTGTCAGGAGGAGCTTAGGGTTGTCAGTATTTGCAGGTTGTGAATTGTGTTTTGTGTTGTGTATTTTGAGAGTACTTTCAGATATGAATGTATTTTGAATTTCAGATTTGTAGTATGAGAACATGAAGTATTTTATGAATTCTAGAGATCTATTTTTAGCACTTCAAAAAATGTAGTTTCATAGGAGTATAAAAGTGCAGACAATGTGATTCTCAGAGAAGAAACTACAAGTTTCAGTTTCAGATAAGAAACTACAAGTTCAGTTTCAGATAAGAAACTGTAACTTTCAGAGGCAGAGCATTTATATTAACACGTCCTTTTCAAACAGGGCTAACATCATGTTGGAAGTTTTATTCATGGTCGAAAATGGAACTACCAGGCAGTTAACATCATGCTGATCAACATTCATGCATAGAACATCTTCATATGATGCACAGTCAAAATGCCCACACAATGTCGAGTGTGCGAAACACAGAGAAAACGAGGGACGAAATTTATGCATTGATAAACATAATTTTTTGAGGAAAACAAGTGCATTAATTAGGTGCTTTTGCAAACTACAAAAAGTATTCCACCATTCATCATCTACCTTGGTTGGTGAGATTTTTGAATTGAGCCATATAAACCGAAAAGGACGGAGTAATTGGCAAATAGATGACCGCTCCCGCGATCCCCTTCGCCCCCGCCACCACCTCCACCCTCGCCGCCGCCCCCGCCACTACCTCCACCCTCGCCGCCGCCATAGATCTCGCCGCCACCCCCCGCCTCCTGACTCCGGGCGCGCCTGCCCCCCTCAGCAAGTCCGCTCGCGCGCCCCATGGAGTCGTCGGCCATATCCACGGGGGAATGGCTGGAAGACAGGCAGATGTACAAGATGCATCTCCCACATGTCTACAAAGCCTTCCCGTGGATGCTCCAGCCGCTCGACTCCGTCGCGCCGGCGGTGTTGCCGGAGACTCGAGGGAGGAGATGGAGGGAGCGGGCGATGCGGATCCGCGACGACGCTCTCTCCTGGACCCAGTGCACGCGCAAATGGAGGGAAGCAGAGGAGGAAGCTGCGAGGGAGGAAGCCGAGGAGGGACCAAATCTGTTCTCTCACTCGCGCAGGTATGCTCGGATGTGCAAGGACCATGTGGATTGGGAGCTGCTGAATCTAGCCCTGCGGATCTACTTTGAATGAGATTTCTCGGAGAAGCACAGGATGCCCCACCCCAATGAGCCACCGATTGCGTTCGTTCGATGGGCGAAAGGAGAAGTGAATTCAGGAGATCCACGCCGTGTTGCGAGATGGGAATGCTTGACTGGACTCCTGCCCACCAGCACGCCACCGGAGCCGGAGCAGGTGGATCCCCTACCTTACCTCTCCCCCAAACCTGCAGAAGATTGAAATTAGGCTTGCAATCTGCTTCAATTGAGCTGTCTGGTGGTTATTTCTGCTTCCTGAGAGACAACATCTGGCTGGAGGATGAGAAGGAACCAGGAACTCCGATGAATTTCCCCTATCACAATGGGGGGGAGCGCCGGTTGGGCAGTGGTACGGCCCACCTCCGCCCCAAATGGGGGCACAATCTGGGCAGGCTCCTGTAATTGCCCAAGATCAATCTGCTGGTGGTTCTGACTCTCAGATCAGTGGGAAATCTCAAGGCAAGAATCAGCAAAAGAAGAGCTAGGACATCTAGAAAACTGCTCTTGCCCCTGCTTCGGGCCTTATGGCATACTCTGAGGTGATCTGCTACAACTGTGGGGAACCAAGGCATCATTTGGATAAATGTGTCAAGCCTAAAAGTTGTTTTATCTGAAAAATGGTTACCCATAAAGCTGAGAATTGCCCTGTCAGAAGGAAAACCCACAGTTCTGCTAGATATGTTGGAAGTGCTGCCCCAGTATTATGTCCACCATTGACAGAATTTTCTGTGACACAGAATTAGATAGTTTCTTTCCCCTTTCTAGTTGTAGAGCTCTGCCCAGATGTGGTAGTGACCACACTCCTTTGCTCTGGGACTCTGGTCTTAAGCAAACTCCAAAGAGCAATAGTTTTAAATTTGAAAAGTGGTGGTTGCTTAGAGAAGATTTTACTGAGCTAGTCAGGAAAATCTGGAATGAGCCTACTGGGAGCAGCTGCCCCCTAGAAAATTGGCAGATCAAAATCAGGAGATTTAGAAGAACTACCAAAGGGTGGAACTCAAATGAGGAAGCTAATCTTAGAAGATACAAAAGGCTTCTCCTCCTTGAGTTTGATTCTCTAGATATTAAGGCAGAAACCACTAACCTCTCTGAGGCTGAGACTAATGGATTAAAATTTGTCCACGGAGAGCTCAAGAAAATTTGGCTTCAAGAAGAAATCAAAGCCAAACAAAGGTCTAGAGATAGGAACATTAAGGAGGGTGATAGAAATATTGCTTACTTCCATGCAGTAGCTAACCAGAGGAGGAGGAAAACCCTCATTCACTCCCTTGATGGCCCTAATGGCCCTGTTACTGAGGTAGATGAGATGCTGAAAGTGGCTAGTGACTTCTACAAAGACCTGTTTAAGAACGAAAACCCTTATGGGTTCTCTCTACAAAACATTTTTTTCTCTGCTTCTGAAAAAGTCTCTCCTGCTGAAAATGAGCTGCTAGAAGCCCCTTTTCCAGAGACAGAGGTGAAGGAAGCCATTTTTAGCTCTTATCCTGATGGGGCTCCTGGTCCTGATGGGATTCCCTTCTTGTTTTACCAGCATTTTGGGGACTTGGTGAAAAATGATCTCTTAGATCTTTTCCAAGCCTTTCATAGAGGAGAGTTGGATCCAGCAACTTACTCATGGGGGGTCTGTTGGGGTCAAGTTAAATAACTGTGAAAGTGATTTTTTCCTTGCTGGTAAAGGCCTTAGGCAAGGTGACCCCATCTCCTCGCTTTTGTTTAATTTAGTAGTGGATGTTCTTACTAAAATGCTGAGCAAAGCTACTGATCATAGTCTGATTGCAGGGCTCTGTCCTGAGGTCTGCCCTGGTGGCATCATCTGCCTTCAATATGCAGATGATACCATCCTTTTCTTAGACAATGACTCCACACATGCTAGCAATCTGAAAACTGTTCTAACCTGTTTTGAACAAGTCTCAGGCATGAGAATCAACTACTCTAAAAGTGAACTCATCCCTATCAACATGGTTGATCAGGAGTTAGCTGACTTCCTCTCTATTCTAGTCTGTAATAAAGGTAACTTCCCCATTAAGTACCTAGGTATCCCTCTCCACTATGATAAACTGAGGAGAGAGGATATCCAACCCCTTCTGGATAAAATCATCAAAAGGATTGCTGGGTGGAGGGGCAAACTTATCTCTTACAGAGGTAGATTGATCCTCATACAAGCTTGTTTGGCTAGCATTCCAGTGTATCTCCTCTCCTTCTTCAAGTTCCCTAAATGGGCAGTGAACCTCATCAATTCTCAGATGTCTCATTGCTTGTGGAATGATTTTGAGGGAAATAGGAAGCTACACCTTGCTAATTGGGCCCTAGTCTCTATGAAAAAAGATTTTGGAGGCCTAGGCATACCTAACCTCCAAGAAATTAACATCTGTCTTCCAGGGTCTTGGATTAAAAGATTCTATGAGGAAGACCTGAAACCCTAGAAACTTCTTATTGCCCATAAATACCTAGGAAATAAACCTAATATTTTTGTCCCTTCCTCCAACCCTAAGACCTCTAGATTCTTGAAAGGATTAAAATCTATTATGCATGCTGTGAAATTTGGCTACAGATGGAACATAGGGGATGGGAGCAGAACCAGGTTCTGGGAAGATAATTGGTTTGGCACATCCCCCCTAGCAGTCCAATTTTGGCCTATTTACTCTGTCTGCAATGAGCTTAACAACAGTGTCAATGAAGTTTGGGACGGTCAATGCCTAAAACTCTCTTTTAGAAGGAACTTTAGTGATAGTCTCATGGAAAAATGGTTCCAGTTGGAGGAAATTGCCAAAAGCATTACCTTTACTGCCGAGCCGGATGCCCTGATTTGGCAGCTGGACAATAAGGGGAAGTATTCCTCCAACTCCCTCTATCATATTATCAACTTTAGAGGGGTTTAACCCGTGTTTATCCCTGCTGTCTGGAAATTGAGAGTTCCCCCTAAAATTCATGTATTTCTCTGGCTTCTCTCCAAAAACAAATTGATGACTAGGGAAAACCTTAGGAAGAGACACATCATCAAACCCCTTGATTGTGTTTACTGCTTGGAACAAGTGTCTTGTTCTCACCTATTTTTTGAATGTATAGTTGCTAAACATCTCCGGGCCCACATTGAGGAATATTTCTCTAGTCAGATTGGCTCATCCTTCGAATCTGTCGCCAGATTCTGGATTGCTACCAAAAAGTGCTCAGTTTTAAACACTGTTAGCTCAGCTGTCCTTGGGTGCCCCTGGAAATATAGAAATGCTATGATTTTCAGTAACACCCCCTGGATTTCCATTCCGCAGGTCTTGAGGTTGATCAGGAACATGGTGAGGAACTGGGCGATTCTCTCCTCCGGATCGGACAAGGACAAGTTGATGAGCTTCGTGGAAACCCTAACAAGATCCCTCCAGAAACCATTGGCGATCACTTGTGGCTGAACAAGGCTCGACCTGCTCTGGGGCTGGACCCGTGGGCTCATCTCAAGATCTCTGATGAAGATGATGGGCACCTGGCACTGAAAAAGAGGGACATCCACCATGATACGCCTTCCAGCCCGGTGTCTCCGCTTGCTTACTGGTCGCCGCAGGCTGACACGGCCCCTCGGCTGAAGACCATGAAGGCTTCACTGGACCCTCCTTGTGTCATTTGAGTGCTCTATCCGCTCTGCCTTTGGCACCGCTCGGGTGATTTTTTGTTATTTAGAGAACTTGTTCGTCCACCCCCCTAGTTTGTAGCTTTTTTACCTTTGCTTTCGAACTGCTCTTTGAGCTGCTGTATCAGAATATGTTGTGGTTTCGTTCTCAGCAATGGAACCGGGGAGATGCTCCCTGTTTTTCTAAAGAAAAATATTTTGTATGTTATTATCTATTATTTTTATTGTCATCATATATTTAACAGATACTTACATATGTAAGAAAACAATATCCCACATCTTATTAACTTATAAAAATAATTTCTTAACAAATAAAATCCTGGATTGTTTTGGCACGAAAATCCTAGTGATTGTGTACAAAAGCTTGGTAAGATTTAAGGACCAATGTAATAATATCACTTATTATTTAAATATATTTATAACAAATGCTCAGCCCCTTTTTATTTGTTGATAACATTGCTGGCCCAACCCAACATTATAATTAGAATCAGCCCAGCAAAATCGTGTATTTCGAGAAAGTGCAAATGGCCTGTAATTTTTTAGGAAATAAAATAAACGGGCTGCATGGACGCTACATTATTTGTTCACCCAGCCCAGCTAATGGCGGTAATTCAAAGAAAAGATCAAATGGACTGTAAATTCTACCGTGCAAAAAAAAGACTGTAAATTCTGAAAAAATGGGTTGAATACATGCCATATTTTTGGAGGCTGAAATGTGGGGCCAATTGGTCGAAGCCAACGCAAGTTATTGTCAATTTAGTCAACAAATGATTCTGACATGTTAGCCGTTGGATTTACATCCAACGACCGGCATCCACCTTCAATCTCTCGTCTTCTTCCTCCAGCGCCGCCGGGACCACCTCCCGCCTCCTGCTGCTAGCAGCTCTGCTTAGCATGCTTCGCTACGAAGCGCTACTCCACCGTTGGCCAGGCCATCCCTCCACCCCTCCACACCTCCTGTTCTTCTCCACCGACTGCCGAACCACACTGCACTAGAACTAGTTAACCCTCGTACACCTCTCCGTCTGCGACTCTACTCCCGCGTCTTCCCATCTCCGGCTCGTTGCTGTCCCAGGCCTCGCCGTCGTCCACCACCTTGGATGCGCTCGGCGCGGCGTGGTCAACATGGTCAACGAACGACACCATCGGAAGTAGACTGTGTGTGGAGAGGCTGACAGCTGGGTCCACGACCGCACACAAGGAAATGCCTCCTTATTACACGTAAAATAATGATTCCTCCACCTGACATCTGGGACCCATCGGAAGGGCCTCTGTATTTCACGAAAATAACGTTCCCCCCGCTGACATGTCGGACCCACCAGCTATCTTCGCACGCAAGGAAGTGCCTCCTTATTATGCACAAAACAATGAATATTCCCCCTGCCAGCTGGAACCCAGCATAGTGGGAGGCTGACTTGTGGGCCTACCAAGTTGACGGGGACGGAGGGCTTTGTCAACTTAGTCAATATGATCGATTCTAGCTCATGTTACTGTACAATGTTCATCCAACGGCCGTAGTGCTTCTTCAACCTCTGGTCTTCTTGCTCCAGCCGCCCAAACCAGCGCCGGTCGTGCCGCGTGCTCCTGCCTCCCGTGGCCGGCTGTGATGCCGTGGAGGCCTCACCGCCCCTACTACTCCCACCGCTGGCCTGGCCATCCCTCTACTCACCCACACCCCCTGTTATTCTGCGGCGACAACAGCCTCACACCGCAGCCGAACCAGTGAACCCTCGTACTTCTCTTCGCGTGGGCATCCACTGCTACGTCTTCCCCGGCTCCGAGTTGTCCCCTTCCTAGTCCTCGCCGTTGTCCACCGTCCTGGTGCTCTCGGCACGACGTGGTGAATGACCGACTTCCATCAAAAGAGTACTGTACGTGGAGAGGCTGACAGCTGGGTCCAGGCGGCTGCAAGGAAGTACCTCCTTATTACGCGCAAAATAATTATTCCTCCACCTGACAGCAGGGACCCACCAGACGGGCCACCTTATTTCACGAAAAAACGTTCCCCCCCTGACTGCTGGGACCCACCGGACGGGCCAGCGTATTTCGCGAAAAAACGTTCCCCCCGCTGTCAGCTCGGACCCACCGGAAGTGCCTTCTTATTACGCACAAAAAATGAATACTCCCCCTACTAGCTGGGACCCACCATGGTGGGAGGCTGACTTGTGGGCCTACTAAGTTGACTGGGACGGGGGCCTTTGTCAACTTTAGTCAATATGAACGATTCTAGATCGAGTGACTGTATGATGTCCATCCAATGACCGTAGTGCTTCTTCAACCTCTGGTCTTCTTCCTCCAGCCTGTAACACCCCGGATGTAACTTTCCCAATTTGTACTCCAAGTCTTGCCGTTTCCAGCGTTAAGTTATATTTATTTTCTCGGGTTCGGGTCTTTGTCTCCGTGTGTTGTTTTCATTGTCATGCATCTCATATCATGTCATCATGTGCATTGCATTTGCATACATGTTCATCTCATGCATCCGAGCATTTTCCCCGTTGTCCATTTTGCATTCCGGCGCTTCGTTCTCCTCCGGTGGTCAATTCTACCTTTCTTTCGTGTGTGGGGATTAAACATTTCCGGATTGGACCGAGACTTGCCAAGCGGCCTTGGTTTACTACCGGTAGACCGCCTGTCAAGTTTCGTATCATTTGGACTTCGTTTGATACTCCAATGGTTAACCGAGGGACCGAAAAGGCCTCGTGTGTGTTGCAGCCCAACACCCCTCCAATTTGGCCCAAAACCCACCAAACTCTGCTCCATCATCTAGAGCGTTCGATCACGATCGCGTGGCCAAAAACCGCACCTCATTTGGACTCTCCTAGCTCCCTCCACCTCTATTTAAAGACCACTCCCCGAAATTTTCGGGCAAACCCTAGATCTCTCCCTCACCTCGCGCGCCGGACAAAAACTGCCGGGCCGGACGTGTCCGACCCGAGCGCCGCCGCCACGTGTCGCTCCTCCATTGGCCGCCGCCCTCGCGCCCACATCACCGCGCCGCCACCCGCGGAGGCCCGCGAGGCCCAAGGCCGGCCCCCGCGGCCCACTCCGTCCGCCGCCTGCGCCCGAGGCGCCGCCTGCCGCGCCCGCGACCCCGCCGCCCGCTGCGCGCCGGCCATCGCCGCCTCCGCCGCTGGCGCCGCGCTCCGCCGCCTCCGCCGCGCTCCGCCACTCCGGCCGCCGCCACCACTGCTACGGCCGCGCCGCCCCAAGGCCGGCTCCGGCCACCCCGCTCCTCCTCGGCCGCCCCTGTCTTCTTCCTCTCCGGCGACGCTCCGTGAAGCTCTGGCCGTCTACAGTAAATCCGGCCATCCTCGTAATCCGTGCCAGATCCAGATCTGAGATTCGGGTTGACTTTGCCTCAATACCCTAGCTCATCTTGCATACTTTGACCTGTTATAACTTTGCATCCGTAGCTCCGATTCACGCATATAGCATATCAAATTGTTCGCCTCAGAGAGTACATCATTTCATTCCATTGTATCATTTTCATTTGAGCTCATCTTGATGCCCGAAATGCTGCTAGAAGAGGGCTACTTGAGTTAATTGTCAGATCTGCTACTTCATCTTAGACTTTTGTCATTTTTGCCATGATTATTGTGTGCATGATATGCCCATGAGTTCTACATATGTTTTGTTAAGGGTTTTGTCATCTTTCCAGAGGTGCAACCCATGTATTTTTGTGATGTGTGTGGTGACTAGTGCAAGCTTGCAAAGTGAGGCACCCGGTAACTCTGTTTTCACGGACTTAGTATTTTCACTAAGCCCTGGGATTGTTTAGTCCATGATGCCATATGTTCGTGTTGTTTCCTAGTGAGCCGTGCCTCTTTTGAGGATGATCAGTAAAGGAGTTTTGTTAATATTGTAGTGCTCTATCCATCCAAGTCTTTGTTTGTAATTATGGAGCACCCAAGCTTGAGTCAATCGAGCTCTACTTTTGTTTCGTTGTGAATCTAGGCAGATTGTCAACTTGTTTGCAATTTTGTCGGTGCTGTTGTAGTTGATCCGTGCATGCTATGCTATTGTTCTTGCCATGTCTGGCTTGAATTTTGTGCCTTCTTCACGGATGTATGATTTTCTTGCCATGACTTGCACCGTACTGAGTGCATCGAGCTCGTTAACATGCCTTCGTGAGTTATGTTTCAGCATGTCCCAGTTTTCACTAAGTCTGAAAACTGATTATGTTTTTGCTATGTTCGTGTGCTTGTTAGTATATTTTGTGATCCCTTTTGGCTCAAGGTCACTAAGGGACTTTTGTTAAGCTTGTTGAGTAGCTCCATGCCATGTTCTTCTTTGTCATAATAAGGTCCTGTAGCATGTTGTTTTGTTGCTCCGAAGAAGGCTATATGATCTGAAATTTCAGACAAGTGTTAATTTCACTAAGTCTGAGATCTGTTTACCATTTGCGTTTTTGCCATGCTTGTTTGAACCTGTTAATGGATGAATTGGCCATAGCTCAGTGCTAGACTTTTGTTAAGCATCTTGAATGCTTCCCTGCCATGTATTTTGATGCCATGTTTGAGTGCTGTAGCATGTTCATTTCGTTGCATTTAGAGGCCTACTGGCTGTAAATCGCAGACCGGTGCTAATTTTGAATCGCTTGCCATTTCCAAACCGTAACTCCGATTCCGGTGATGTTTATATCGTTTTCAAGAGATTTCATCTCATCTTTCCAGTGGCACACTTGGTTTTCCAAGTTGAGGCCAGCTTCATGCATATCCTGTCATATCTTGCATTTTGCATCCTGCATCGCATCCCGCATAGCATTTCATCATTGCATCATATTGATTGTTCCTTGCACGTGGTTGATTTTATCCTTGTTGCTTGTTTGTCTTGTTTGGGTAGAGCCGGGAGACGAGTTCGCTAACGAGGAGCCCGTTGAGTTTGATTTTGAGGATCCAGTCACCTCTGACAACTTTGCAGGCAAGATGATCATACCCTCGAAATCACTACTATCTTTGCTATGCTAGTTTGCTCGCTCTTTTGCTATGCCAATGCTACGATGCCTACCATTTGCTTGTCAGCCTCCCAATTGCCATGTCAAACATCTAACCCACCATTGTCCTAGCAAACCGTTGATTGGCTATGTTACCGCTTTGCTCAGCCCCTCTTATAGCGTTGCTAGTTGCAGGTGAAGATTGGAGCCGTTCCATGTTGGAACATTTATTTACTTGTTGGGATATCATTATATTGCTATGTTATCTTAATGCATCTATATACTTGGTAAAGGGTGGAAGGCTCGGCCTCTCGCCTAGTGTTTTGTTCCACTCTTGCCGCCCTAGTTTCTGTCATATCGGTGTTATGTTCCCGGATTTGCG
Source organism: Triticum urartu (assembly GCF_056163025.1). NCBI lineage: Eukaryota > Viridiplantae > Streptophyta > Magnoliopsida > Poales > Poaceae > Triticum > Triticum urartu. The sequence goes on along the minus strand of NC_141876.1, from coordinate 18,564,059 downwards.
TTCCTTACGCGGTTGGGTTATAATGGGAACCCCTTGACAGTCCGCCTTGAATAAAACTCCTCCAGCAATGCCCAACCTTGGTTTTACCATTTGCTACCTAGCCCCTTTTCCCTTGGGTTTCGCAGGCTCAAGGGTCATCTTATTTTAAACCCCCCGGGCCAGTGCTCCTCTGAGTGTTGGTCCAACCTAGAGCACCGTGCAGGGCCGTCCCCTGGCAACTTGGGTTACGTTGGCTCCCGTACGCTTAGCTTATCCGGTGTGCCCTGAGAACGAGATATGTGCAGCTCCTATCGGGATTTGTCGGCACGGCGGGTGGTGTTGCTGGACTTGTTTTACCATTGTCAGAGTTGTCCTGAAGAACCGAGATACCGAGTCTGATCGGAATGTCTTGGGAGGAGGTCTATTCCTTCATTGACCGTGAGAGCTTGTCATGGGCTAAGTTGGGACTCCCCTGCAGGGATTGAACTTTCGAAAGCCGTGCCCGCGGTTATGGGCAGATGGGAATTTGTTAATGTCCGGTTGTAGATAACTTGAACCTTAATTTAAATAAATGAATCAACCGTGTGTGTTACCATGATGGCCTCTTCTCGGCGGAGTCCGGGAAGTGGACACGGTGTTGGAGTAATGTTTGGGCAGGTTGCCCTAGTTTTCTCGCTCGTGCCTTGCCTCCTCTTCTCGCTCTCTTTTGCGAATAAGATAGCCACCATATATACTAGTCGCTTGCTGCAGCTCCACATATATTCGCCTTACCCTTCCTATAAGCTTAAATAGTCTTGATCGCGAGGGTGCGAGATTGCTGAGTCCCTGTGGCTCACAGATTATTATTACACCAGATGCAGGTCCAGGTGATTCCACTCCAGGTGACGCGTACGAGCTCAAGTGGGAGTTCGACGAGGACTCTCAGCGTTACTATGTCTCTTTTTCTGATGATCAGTAGTGGTGCCCAGTTGGGGGTGATTGGGACCGTGTCTCATGTTGGGTTTTCTTCTATTTTGGCGTCGTAGTCGGGCCATGAGTGTTTGGATGATGTATGGTATTTATGTACTTTGATTGACGTGGCAAGTGTAAGCCAACTATGTATCTCCCCTTTTATTATCTATATTACATGGGATGTTGTGATGATTGCCTAACTTGCGACATTGCTTTCAATGCGGTTATGCCTCTAAGTCGTGCCTCGGCACGTGGGAGCTATAGCCGCATCGATGGTGTTACAAGTTGGTAATCAGAGCCTTCCCCGACCTTAGGAGCCCCATTGCTTGATCGTTTTTAGCAGCCGAGTTGTGTCTAGAAAAATGTTTTGAGTCATTTAGGAATTATATATCGGAGAGTTTAGGAATTCTTTTTACTTCCCAGTCTCCTCATCGCTCTGGTAAGGCATCCTGACGTAGAGTTTTGGCTCTTCTCTTCTCAAATTTCACTAAAAAAAATTTAGGATCACGCGGGTATCTTGGAATCGTTCCGATGGTTTTATGATGAGAACATTGTCTTGGTGCCTCCTGTCAGGGGTTTAGTGGAACTGTCCCGGGGAGTTGAGCTCTGAGGTGTTGTCATCATAATTTTATCGTTGCAATTCTGGAATACTTGAGTTTAGTACGCCGACATCGAAAATCTCTTTTATGCAGTTCATTGGTGAGATAACCTCGACGCCACCCAGTACTGGGGCGGGAGTTCGGGAGTATCGCCATAACTTGTATAACGGATGCTTTTCGAAGGTTGAGGTAGATGGTTTCCGAAGGTTTCTTGGTTATGTGTTGAAGGATGGATACAGCTGGATGTAGGATTTGCTAGTTTGGGTGAGATATTATGCTTCCCTTGTATCCCCAACACCTGATTGCATAACCGGAAAGTTTCAGGAATTTCATAGGTGGGAATTCTTGTAGCTCTAGTTCTTCTTCCACGGATATTGGTTTGAGATTGGGTTTTCTTACCAATTATTCGTTCTTGAGCCGTACCTTGTTGATTTAGTTCTCTACCTCTAATTCTACGTGGCTTCGCAATTTATGGATATGTGACCATTTCAAGAGGACTGCATTCGTTCATTTTGTTCGGATGTGAAGACTTTATGTTGCAATTTTCATTCCGTTGGTTTCAGCTTCATTTATCTGTCTATGTGCTAACGGTGGTCAACCTCTTCAGGATGGCTCCCGCTAAGAGCACCAGTCAGAATCAAAATCAAGATCCGCCACCACCTCCACCTCCTCCGGAGGCATGGCAAGCTGTGATGGCCGCAACCAATGCAAACACACAGTTGATCATGCAAATCCTCCAAGAGCGCAATCAAGGCAGTCAAGGGAATCAAGGCAGCAATCAGAATCATTTTGCTACACTGAACTAGTTCCTTGCTAATGGGCCAAAGACGTTCCGCAATTGTTTTGAAGCAACTGATGCTGACGATTGCCTTGTGGATCTGTGTAAGCATTTTGAGTGCAGCAATGGCAGGCCTGAAGATTTCGTCAAGTTCGCTTCCTTCCAACTCAAAGATCAAGCTGCAGAATGGTTCCAGCAGTACAAGGATTCCAGAGGTGGACGTCTGATCACTTGGGATGATTTCCGTCAAGATTTCCGAGCTCATCACATCCCTCAAAGTGTGGATGAAAGTAAGCGTCAGGAATTCCGCAACTTGAAGCAAGGCTCTTTGTCTGTCTATGACTACAACAAGTTGTTCCAGAAGCTCGCCCGCTTTGCCAAGCAGGACGTACCTGATGAGAAGAGCATGATATACCAGTTCAGGGGTGGTCTCAGAGAAGAAATTCAGCTCACTCTTGTCCTCTTTGAGCCGTTGAGATACGATGAGTTCTACAACATGGCACTGAAGCAAGAGGCTGCTCAGTTGAGGTGTGATGCTTCCAAGAAGCGAGTCAGAGATGCTACTCCTTCTTCCTCTACTCAAGTGGCCAAGCAGCAGAAGTATTGGCTTCCTTCTCCTCCGTTCCGTTAGCCGTATCAGCAGAAGAGCAAAGGTGGCAGTGGTTCTTCCCACCCACCCAACCCTGGCTTTCAGAACAAGTCTTCGTCTCTACCTCCAAGATCGAGTGCTCCATATCACCGTCCGCTTTCAGAGGTCACGTGCAACAAGTGCCAAGAAAAGGGTCACTATGCCAAAGCGTCTTCCTCCTACTCCTGTGAGATCGGCAAGTACAGTTGTGGTCAAGCATAACCCCAAGCATGCCAAGGTCAACTTGATGAACGCAGCTCAGGCAGAGGATTCGTCAGATGTCATCATGGGTAACTTTCCAGTTAACTCTTTTCCCGCAAGAGTTCTTTTTTACACTGGTGCATCGCATTGTTTCATGTCAAGATCATTTGTTTCCAAGCATGACTTCATTTCACAAATGTTGGGTAAACCTATGGGAGTGGTTTCTCCGGCTAAGTCTATGAGGGCTACTTCAATAGTCCCGGATATTTCTATCATGATGGGTGATTTCAAGTTTCTGGCATCTCCAATGGTTCTTGCTAACTCGGATATTGATCTTATTCTCGGAATGGACTGGCTTTCTAAGCACAAGGCTCAGCTTGATTGTGCAGCCAGGCAGATTCAATTGACTCATTCGTCTGAGGATGTAATTGTCTTTGCCGCGAATGATGATACCATCCATCTATTTTCTCTCAATGAGAATGGTGAACTGGATGCTATCTCGCAAATTCCAGTCGTTTGCGAATATCAAGACGTCTTTCCAGAAGAGCTCCCAGGAATGCCTCCGCACCGGCCAGTTGAATTCGTTATTGATCTTGAGCCCGGCACGGAACCTGTGTGCAAACGTCCTTACAAGCTCGGACCTGAAGAGTTGAAGGAGCTGAAGAAGCAACTCAATGAGCAAGAGAGAATGGGTCTCATCCGGCCTAGTTCTTCTCCGTGGGGTTGTGGTGTTCTTTTTGTGAAGAAGAAGGATGGAACGGACCGACTTTGTGTTGATTACCGTCCTTTGAACAAGAAGACCATCAAGAACAAATACCCACTTCCCAACATCAATGAGCTGTTTGAACAACTCAAATGTGCTCAAGTATTCTCCAAGCTTTATCTCCATGTGGGTTATCATCAAATTCGTATCCATGAACAAGATATTCCCAAGACGGCTTTCAGGACAAGATTTGGTTCATACGAATACACTGTCATGTCTTTTGGCCTCGTCAACGCTCCTCCGACGTTCTCCCGCATGATGAACTTCATCTTCAACGCCTACACCAATGACTTCGTTTTGGTCTATCTCGACGACATTCTGGTTTTCTCCAAGAACAAGGAAGATCATGCCAAGCACTTGCGTTTGGTTCTCGATAAGCTCAGGGAACATCAATTCTACGCCAAGTTCTCCAAGTGTGAATTTTGGCTCGATGAGGTTCTTTATCTTGGTCATATCATCTCTGCCAAGGGCATTGCCGTGAATCCTGAGAAGGTGTCTGCAATTGTGAATTGGGAACCTCCTCAGAATGTGAAGCAACTCCGCAGTTTCCTCGGTCTCGCAAGCTATTGCCGAAGATTCGTTGAAAACTTTTCTAAGATCGCGAAGCCTCTCTCAAATCTTCTTCAGAAGCACGTCAAGTACGTTTGGTCTCCGGAGTGTGATATTGCTTTCAACACTTTGAAAGAGAAGTTGATCACTGCTCCAGTTCTGACTCCGCCTGATGAATCCAAACCGTACGAGGTCTTTTGTGATGCCTCTCTCCAAGGTCTTGGCGCAGTGTTGATGCAAGAGAAGAAAGTTGTTGCTTATACCTCTCGCCAGTTGAAGCCTAATGAGAAGAACTACCCCACTCATGATCTCGAGTTGGCGGCAGTTGTGCATGCTCTGTTGACTTGGAGACATCTTCTATTGGGAAGAAAAGTGGACATTTTCACTGATCACAAGAGTCTCAAGTACATCTTTACTCAGCCTAATCTCAACCTCAGGCAAACTCGATGGGTCGAAATGATTCAAGAGTATAATCCGAGTATTGAGTATACTCCAGGCAAGGCCAATGTGATTGCTGATGCATTGAGCAGAAAAGCGTATTGCAACAGTCTGATTCTTAAGCCTTATCAACCCGAGCTTTGTGAAGCTTTCCGCAAGCTGAATCTGCAAGTTGTTCCTCAAGGTTTCCTCGCCAACCTTCAAGTCTCTCCTACCTTGGAAGACCAGATTCGCCAAGCCCAGCTTCTTGATGCGATGGTGAAAAAGGTGAAGATTGGGATTGCCAAGAGTCAACCCAAGTACAAGTGCTACCGCCTTGATGACAAGGATACTCTCTTCTTCGAGGATCGAATTGTTGTACCCAAAGGTGAACTTCGTAAAGTGATCATGAACGAGGCTCACAATTCTCTCCTCTCCATCCACCCTGGGAGTACGAAGATGTATCAGGACCTCAAGCAAGCTTATTGGTGGACTCGAATGAAGCGCGAGATCGCTCAATTCGTGAATGAATGTGATGTCTGCAGAAGAGTGAAGGCAGAACACCAAAGGCCAGCTGGTCTCCTCCAACCTCTTGCCATTCCAGAATGGAAGTTTGACCACATTGAAATGGACTTCGTGACTGGGTTTCCAAAGTCCAAGCGTGGAAATGATGCTATATTCGTTGTCATCGACAAACTCACCAAAGTGGCTCACTTTCTGCCTATCAAAGAGTCGATCACTGCAGCTCAATTGGCGGAACTCTATACCTCTCGAATTGTCTCTCTGCACGGTATCCCTCAAGTGATATCTTCAGACCGTGGCAGCATCTTTACCTCCAAGTTTGGGATTCTTTTCAGAAGGCCATGGGCACCAACATCCGCTTCAGCACAACTTTCCATCCTCAAACAAGCGGTCAAGTTGAGCGTGTCAACCAGATTCTTGAAGATATGCTCAGGGCTTGTGTGATCTCCTTTGGCATGAAGTGGGAGGATTGTCTTCCTTATGCTGAATTCTCCTACAACAATAGTTTTCAAGCAAGTTCGGGCAAGGCCCCATTTGAAATTTTGTATGGCAGGAAGTGTCGTACCCCTCTCAACTGATCTGAAACCGGCGAACGTCAGCTGCTGGGTAATGACTTAATCACAGAGGCAGAAGAAATGTGCAAAGTCATTCGTGATAACCTCAAAGCAGCCCAATCCCGCCAGAAGAGCTACTATGATAGTAAGCACCGTGATTTGGCTTTCGAGATCGAAGATCATGTTTACCTCCGCGTCTCTCCTATGAAAGGGACTCGTCGCTTCGGTATCAAAGGGAAGCTTGCCCCCAGATACGTCGGACCTTTCAAGATTGTCAGCAAGAGAGGCGACCTCGCCTATCAACTCGAGCTTCCTTCAAACTTTGCAAATGTTCATGATGTGTTCCATGTCTCTCAGCTTCGAAAGTGCTTCAAGACCCCTGACCGCACAGTCAACTTCGAGGACATTGAGCTCTAAGAAGATCTCTCTTATCGTGAGCACCCAGTTGCTATTCTCGAAGAGACTGAACGCAAGACTCGCAACAAGTCAATCAAATTTCTCAAAGTCAAATGGTCGCACCATTCCGACCGTGAAGCTACATGGGAACGCGAGGATCACCTCCATTCTGAGTACCCGGCGTTCTTTCAGTCCTAGATCTCGGGACGAGATCCTTTCGTAGTGGTGGAGTGTTGTAACACCCCGGATATAACTTTCCCAATTTGTACTCCAAGTCTTGCCGTTTCCGGCGTTAAGTTATATTTATTTTCTTGGGTTCGGGTCTTTGTCTCCGTGTGTTGTTTTCGTTGTCATGCATCTCATATCATGTCATCATGTGCATTGCATTTGCATACGTGTTCATCTCATGCATTCGAGCATTTTCCCCGTTGTCCATTTTGCATTCCGGCGCTTCGTTCTCCTCCGGTGGTCAATTCTACCTTTCTTTCGTGTGTGGGGATTAAACATTTCCGGATTGGACCGAGACTTGCCAAGCAGCCTTGGTTTACTACCGGTAGACCGCCTGTCAAATTTCATATCATTTGGACTTCGTTTGATACTCTAACGGTTAACCGAGGGACCGAAAAGGCCTCGTGTGTGTTGCAGCCCAACACCCCTCCAATTTGGCCCAAAACCCACCAAACTCTGCTCCATCATCTAGAGCGTTCGATCACGATCGCGTGGCCGAAAACCGCACCTCATTTGGACTCTCCTAGCTCCCTCCACCTCTATTTAAAGACCACTCCCCGAAATTTTCGGGCAAACCCTAGATCTCTCCCTCACCTCGTGCGCCGGACAAAAACTGCCAGGCCGGACGTGTCCAACCCGAGCGCCGCCGCCCTCGCGCCCACATCACCGCGCCGCCACCTGCGGAGGCCCGCGAGGCCCAAGGCCGGCCCCCGCGGCCCACTCCGTCCGCCGCCTGCGCCCGAGGCGCCGCCTACCGCGCCCGCGACCCCGCCTCCCGCCACACGCCGGCCATCGCCGCCTTCGCCGCTGGCGCCACGCTCCGCCGCGCTACGCCACTACGGCCGCCGCCACTGCTCCGGCCGCGCCGCCCAAGGCCGGCTCCGGCCACCCCGCTCCTCCTCGGCCGCCCCGGTCTTCTTCCTCTCCGGCGACGCTCCGTGAAGCTCCGGCCGTCTAAAGTAAATCCGGCCATCCTTGTAATCCGTGCCAGATCCAGATCTGAGTTTCGGGTTGACTTTTGCCTCAAAACCCTAGCTCATGTTGCATACTTTGACCTGTGATAACTTTGCATCCGTAGCTCCAATTCACGCATATAGGATATCAAATTGTTCGTCTCAGAGAGTACATCATTTCATTCTATTGCATCATTTTCATTTGAGCTCATCTTGATGCCCGAAATGCTGCTAGAAGAGGGCTACTTGAGTTAATTGTCAGATCTGCTACTTCATCTTAGACTTTTGTCATTTTTGCCATGATTATTGTGTGCATGATATGCCCATGAGTTCTACATATGTTTTGTTAAGGGTTTTGTCATCTTTCTAGAGGTGCAACCCATGTATTTTTGTGATGTGTGTGGTGACTAGTGCAAGCTTGCAAAGTGAGGCACCCGGTAACTCTGTTTTCAGGGACTTAGTATTTTCACTAAGCCCTGCGATTGTTTAGTCCATGATGCCATATGTTCGTATTGTTTCCTAGTGAGCCGTGCCTCTTTTGAGGATGATCAGTAAAGGAGTTTTTTAATATTGTAGTGCTCTATCCATCCAAGTCTTTGTTTGCAATTATGGAGCACCCTAGCTTGAGGCAATCGAGCTCTACTTTTGCTTCGTTGTGAATCTAGGCAGATTGTCAACTCGTTTGCAATTTTGCCGGTGCTGTTGTAGTTGAGCCGTGCAGGCTATGCTATTGTTCTTGCCATGTCTAGCTTGCATTTTATGCCTTCTTCATGGATGTATGATTGCCTTGCCCTGACTTGCACCGTAGTGAGTGCATCGAGCTCGTTAACATGCCTTCGTGAGTTATGTTTCAGCATGTCCCAGTTTTCACTAAGTCTGAAAACTGATTATGTTTTTGCTATGTTCGTGTGCTTGTTAGTATATTTTGTGATCCCTTTTGGCTCAAGGTCACTAAGGGACTTTTGTTAAGATTGTTGAGTAGCTCCATGCCATGTTCTTATTTGTCATAATAAGGTCCTGTAGCATGTTGTTTTGTTGCTACGAAGAAGGCTATATGATCTGAAATTTCAGACAAGTGTTAATTTCACTAAGTCTGAGATCTGTTTACCATTTGCGTTTTTGCCATGCTTGTTTGAACCTGTTAATGGATGAATTGGCCATAGCTCAGTGCTAGACTTTTGTTAAGCATCTTGAATGCTTCCCTGCCATGTATTTTGATGCCATGTTTGAGTGCTGTAGCATGTTCATTTCGTTGCATTTAGAGGCCTACGGGCTGTAAATCGCAGACCGGTGCTAATTTTGAATCGCTTGCCATTTCCAAACCGTAACTCCGATTCCGGTGATGTTTATATCGTTTTCAAGAGATTTCATCTCATCTTTCCAGTGGCACACTTGGTTTTCCAAGTTGAGGCCAGCTTCATGCATATCCTGTCATATCTTGCATTTTGCATCCCGCATCGCATCCCGCATAGCATTTCATCATTGCATCATATTGATTGTTCCTTGCACGTGGTTGATTTTATCCTTGTTGCTTGTTTGTCTTGTTTGGGTAGAGCCGGGAGACGAGTTCGCTAACGAGGAGCCCGTTGAGTTTGATTTTGAGGATCCAGTCACCTCTGACAACTTTGCAGGCAAGATGATCATACCCTCAAAATCACTACTATCTTTGCTATGCTAGTTTGCTCGCTCTTTTGCTATGCCAATGCTACGATGCCTACCATTTGCTTGTTAGCCTCCCAATTGCCATGTCAAACCTCTAACCCACCATTGTCCTAGCAAACCGTTGATTGGCTATGTTACCGCTTTGCTCAGCCCCTCTTATAGCGTTGCTAGTTGCAGGTGAAGATTGGAGCCGTTCCATGTTGGAACATTTATTTACTTGTTGGGATATCATTATATTGCTATGTTATCTTAATGCATCTATATACTTGGTAAAGGGTGGAAGGCTCGGCCTCTCGCCTAGTGTTTTGTTCCACTCTTGCCGCCCTAGTTTCTGTCATATCGGTGTTATGTTCCCGGATTTGCGTTCCTTACGCGGTTGGGTTATAATGGGAACCCCTTGACAGTCCGCCTTGAATAAAACTCCTCCAGCAATGCCCAACCTTGGTTTTACCATTTGCCACCTAGCCCCTTTTCCCTTGGGTTTCGCAGACTCAAGGGTCATCTTATTTTAAACCCCCCGGGCCAGTGCTCCTCTGAGTGTTGGTCCAACCTAGAGCACCGTGCGGGGCCGTCCCCTGGCAACTTGGGTTACGTTGGCTCCCGTACGCTTAGCTTATCCGGTGTGCCCTGAGAACGAGATATGTGCAGCTCCTATCGGGTTTTGTCGGCACGGCGGGTGGTGTTGCTGGACTTGTTTTACCATTGTCAGAGTTGTCCTGAAGAACCGAGATACCGAGTCTGATCGGAACATCTTGGGAGGAGGTCTATTCCTTCATTGACCGTGAGAGCTTGTCATGGGCTAAGTTGGGACTCCCCTGCAGGGATTGAACTTTCGAAAGCCGTGCCCGCGGTTATGGGCAGATGGGAATTTGTTAATGTCCGGTTGTAGATAACTTGAACCTTAATTTAAATAAATGAATCAACCGTGTGTGTTACCATGATGGCCTCTTCTCGGCGGAGTCCGGGAAGTGGACACGGTGTTGGAGTAATGTTTGGGCAGGTTGCCCTAGTTTTCTCGCTCGTGCCTTGCCTCCTCTTCTCGCTCTCTTTTGCGAATAAGATAGCCACCATATATACTAGTCGCTTGCTGCAGCTCCACATATATTCGCCTTACCCTTCCTATAAGCTTAAATAGTCTTGATCGCGAGGGTGCGAGATTGCTGAGTCCCTGTGGCTCACAGATTATTATTACACCAGATGCAGGTCCAGGTGATTCCACTCCAGGTGATGCGTACGAGCTCAAGTGGGAGTTCGACGAGGACTCTCAGCGTTACTATGTCTCTTTTTCTGATGATCAGTAGTGGTGCCCAGTTGGGGGTGATTGGGACCGTGTCTCATGTTGGGTTTTCTTCTATTTTGGCGTCGTAGTCGGGCCATGAGTGTTTGGATGATGTATGGTATTTATGTACTTTGATTGACGTGGCAAGTGTAAGCCAACTATGTATCTCCCCTTTTATTATCTATATTACATGGGATGTTGTGATGATTGCCTAACTTGCGACATTGCTTTCAATGCGGTTATGCCTCTAAGTCGTGCCTCGGCACGTGGGAGCTATAGCCGCATCGATGGTGTTACAAGTTGGTAATCAGAGCCTTCCCCGACCTTAGGAGCCCCATTGCTTGATCGTTTTTAGCAGCCGAGTTGTGTCTAGAAAAATGTTTTGAGTCATTTAGGAATTATATATCGGAGAGTTTAGGAATTCTTTTTACTTCCCAGTCTCCTCATCGCTCTGGTAAGGCATCCTGACGTAGAGTTTTGGCTCTTCTCTTCTCAAATTTCACTAAAAAAAATTTAGGATCACGCGGGTATCTTGGAATCGTTCCGATGGTTTTATGATGAGAACATTGTCTTGGTGCCTCCTGTCAGGGGTTTAGTGGAACTGTCCCGGGGAGTTGAGCTCTGAGGTGTTGTCATCATAATTTTATCGTTGCAATTCTGGAATACTTGAGTTTAGTACGCAGACATCGAAAATCTCTTTTATGCAGTTCATTGGTGAGATAACCTCGACGCCACCCAGTACTGGGGCGGGAGTTCGGGAGTATCGCCATAACTTGTATAACGGATGCTTTTCGAAGGTTGAGGTAGATGGTTTCCGAAGGTTTCTTGGTTATGTGTTGAAGGATGGATACAGCTGGATGTAGGATTTGCTAGTTTGGGTGAGATATTATGCTTCCCTTGTATCCCCAACACCTGATTGCATAACCGGAAAGTTTCGGGAATTTCATAGGTGGGAATTCTTGTAGCTCTAGTTCTTCTTCCACGGATATTGGTTTGAGATTGGGTTTTCTTACCAATTATTCGTTCTTGAGCCGTACCTTGTTGATTTAGTTCTCTACCTCTAATTCTACGTGGCTTCGCAATTTATGGATATGTGACCATTTCAAGAGGACTGCATTCGTTCATTTTGTTCAGATGTGAAGACTTTATGTTGCAATTTTCATTCCGTTGGTTTCAGCTTCATTTATCTGTCTATGTGCTAACGGTGGTCAACCTCTTCAGGATGGCTCCCGCTAAGAGCACCAGTCAGAATCAAAATCAAGATCCGCCACCACCTCCACCTCCTCCGGAGGCATGGCAAGCTGTGATGGCCGCAACCAATGCAAACACACAGTTGATCATGCAAATCCTCCAAGAGCGCAATCAAGGCAGTCAAGGGAATCAAGGCAGCAATCAGAATCATTTTGCTACACTGAACTAGTTCCTTGCTAATGGGCCAAAGACGTTCCGCAATTGTTTTGAAGCAACTGATGCTGACGATTGCCTTGTGGATCTGTGTAAGCATTTTGAGTGCAGCAATGGCAGGCCTGAAGATTTCGTCAAGTTCGCTTCCTTCCAACTCAAAGATCAAGCTGCAGAATGGTTCCAGCAGTACAAGGATTCCAGAGGTGGACGTCTGATCACTTGGGATGATTTCCGTCAAGATTTCCGAGCTCATCACATCCCTCAAAGTGTGGTTGAAAGTAAGCGTTAGGAATTCCGCAACTTGAAGCAAGGCTCTTTGTCTGTCTATGACTACAACAAGTTGTTCCAGAAGCTCGCCCGCTTTGCCAAGCAGGACGTACCTGATGAGAAGAGCATGATATACCAGTTCAGGGGTGGTCTCAGAGAAGAAATTCAGCTCACTCTTGTCCTCTTTGAGCCGTTGAGATACGATGAGTTCTACAACATGGCACTGAAGCAAGAGGCTGCTCAGTTGAGGTGTGATGCTTCCAAGAAGCGAGTCAGAGATGCTACTCCTTCTTCCTCTACTCAAGTGGCCAAGCAGCAGAAGTATTGGCTTCCTTCTCCTCTGTTCCGTTAGCCGTATCAGCAGAAGAGCAAAGGTGGCAGTGGTTCTTCCCACCCACCCAACCCTGGCTTTCAGAACAAGTCTTCGTCTCTACCTCCAAGATCGAGTGCTCCATATCACCGTCCGCTTTCAGAGGTCACGTGCAACAAGTGCCAAGAAAAGGGTCACTATGCCAAAGCGTCTTCCTCCTACTCCTGTGAGATCGGCAAGTACAGTTGTGGTCAAGCATAACCCCAAGCATGCCAAGGTCAACTTGATGAACGCAGCTCAGGCAGAGGATTCGTCAGATGTCATCATGGGTAACTTTCCAGTTAACTCTTTTCCCGCAAGAGTTCTTTTTTACACTGGTGCATCGCATTGTTTCATGTCAAGATCATTTGTTTCCAAGCATGACTTCATTTCACAAATGTTGGGTAAACCTATGGGAGTGGTTTCTCCGGCTAAGTCTATGAGGGCTACTTCAATAGTCCCGGATATTTCTATCATGATGGGTGATTTCAAGTTTCTGGCATCTCCAATGGTTCTTGGTAACTCGGATATTGATCTTATTCTCGGAATGGACTGGCTTTCTAAGCACAAGGCTTAGCTTGATTGTGCAGCCAGGCAGATTCAATTGACTCATTCGTCTGAGGATGTAATTGTCTTTGCCGCGAATGATGATACCATCCATCTATTTTCTCTCAATGAGAATGGTGAACTGGATGCTATCTCGCAAATTCCAGTCGTTTGCGAATATCAAGACGTCTTACCAGAAGAGCTCCCAGGAATGCCTCCGCACCGGCCAGTTGAATTCGTTATTGATCTTGAGCCCGGCACGGAACCTGTGTGCAAACGTCCTTACAAGCTCGGACCTGAAGAGTTGAAGGAGCTGAAGAAGCAACTCAATGAGCAAGAGAGAATGGGTCTCATCCGGCCTAGTTCTTCTCCGTGGGGTTGTGGTGTTCTTTTTGTGAAGAAGAAGGATGGAACGGACCGACTTTGTGTTGATTACCGTCCTTTGAACAAGAAGACCATCAAGAACAAATACCCACTTCCCAACATCAATGAGCTGTTCGAACAACTCAAATGTGCTCAAGTATTCTCCAAGCTTTATCTCCATATGGGTTATCATCAAATTCGTATCCGTGAACAAGATATTCCCAAGACGGCTTTCAGGACAAGATTTGGTTCATACGAATACACTGTCATGTCTTTTGGCCTCGTCAACGCTCCTCCGACGTTCTCCCGCATGATGAACTTCATCTTCAACGCCTACACCAATGACTTCGTTTTGGTCTATCTCGACGACATTCTGGTTTTCTCCAAGAACAAGGAAGATCATGCCAAGCACTTGCGTTTGGTTCTCGATAAGCTCAGGGAACATCAATTCTACGCCAAGTTCTCCAAGTGTGAATTTTGGCTCGATGAGGTTCTTTATCTTGGTCATATCATCTCTGCCAAGGGCATTGCCGTGAATCCTGAGAAGGTGTCTGCAATTGTGAATTGGGAACCTCCTCAGAATGTGAAGCAACTCCGCAGTTTCCTCGGTCTCGCAAGCTATTGCCGAAGATTCGTTGAAAACTTTTCTAAGATCGCGAAGCCTCTCTCAAATCTTCTTCAGAAGCACGTCAAGTACGTTTGGTCTCCGGAGTGTGATATTGCTTTCAACACTTTGAAAGAGAAGTTGATCACTGCTCCAGTTCTGACTCCGCCTGATGAATCCAAACCGTACGAGGTCTTTTGTGATGCCTCTCTCCAAGGTCTTGGCGCAGTGTTGATGCAAGAGAAGAAAGTTGTTGCTTATACCTCTCTCCAGTTGAAGCCTAATGAGAAGAACTACCCCACTCATGATCTCGAGTTGGCGACAGTTGTGCATGCTCTGTTGACTTGGAGACATCTTCTATTGGGAAGAAAAGTGGACATTTTCACTGATCACAAGAGTCTCAAGTACATCTTTACTCAGCCTAATCTCAACCTCAGGCAAACTCGATGGGTCGAAATGATTCAAGAGTATAATCCGAGTATTGAGTATACTCCAGGCAAGGCCAATGTGATTGCTGATGCATTGAGCAGAAAAGCGTATTGCAACAGTCTGATTCTTAAGCCTTATCAACCCGAGCTTTGTGAAGCTTTCCGCAAGCTGAATCTGCAAGTTGTTCCTCAAGGTTTCCTCGCCAACCTTCAAGTCTCTCCTACCTTGGAAGACCAGATTCGCCAAGCCCAGCTTCTTGATGCGATGGTGAAAAAGGTGAAGATTGGGATTGCCAAGAGTCAACCCAAGTACAAGTGCTACCGCCTTGATGACAAGGATACTCTCTTCTTCGAGGATCGAATTGTTGTACCCAAAGGTGAACTTCGTAAAGTGATCATGAACGAGGCTCACAATTCTCTCCTCTCCATCCACCCTGGGAGTACGAAGATGTATCAGGACCTCAAGCAAGCTTATTGGTGGACTCGAATGAAGCGCGAGATCGCTCAATTCGTGAATGAATGTGATGTCTGCAGAAGAGTGAAGGCAGAACACCAAAGGCCAGCTGGTCTCCTCCAACCTCTTGCCATTCCAGAATGGAAGTTTGACCACATTGAAATGGACTTCGTGACTGGGTTTCCAAAGTCCAAGCGTGGAAATGATGCTATATTCGTTGTCATCGACAAACTCACCAAAGTGGCTCACTTTCTGCCTATCAAAGAGTCGATCACTGCAGCTCAATTGGCGGAACTCTATACCTCTCGAATTGTCTCTCTGCACGGTATCCCTCAAGTGATATCTTCAGACCGTGGCAGCATCTTTACCTCCAAGTTTGGGATTCTTTTCAGAAGGCCATGGGCACCAACATCCGCTTCAGCACAACTTTCCATCCTCAAACAAGCGGTCAAGTTGAGCGTGTCAACCAGATTCTTGAAGATATGCTCAGGGCTTGTGTGATCTCCTTTGGCATGAAGTGGGAGGATTGTCTTCCTTATGCTGAATTCTCCTACAACAATAGTTTTCAAGCAAGTTCGGGCAAGGCCCCATTTGAAATTTTGTATGGCAGGAAGTGTCGTACCCCTCTCAACTGATCTGAAACCGGCGAACGTCAGCTGCTGGGTAATGACTTAATCACAGAGGCAGAAGAAATGTGCAAAGTCATTCGTGATAACCTCAAAGCAGCCCAATCCCGCCAGAAGAGCTACTATGATAGTAAGCACCGTGATTTGGCTTTCGAGATCGGAGATCATGTTTACCTCCGCGTCTCTCCTATGAAAGGGACTCGTCGCTTCGGTATCAAAGGGAAGCTTGCCCCCAGATACGTCGGACCTTTCAAGATTGTCAGCAAGAGAGGCGACCTCGCCTATCAACTCGAGCTTCCTTCAAACTTTGCAAATGTTCATGATGTGTTCCATGTCTCTCAGCTTCGAAAGTGCTTCAAGACCCCTGACCGCACAGTCAACTTCGAGGACATTGAGCTCTAAGAAGATCTCTCTTATCGTGAGCACCCAGTTGCTATTCTCGAAGAGACTGAACGCAAGACTCGCAACAAGTCAATCAAATTTCTCAAAGTCAAATGGTCGCACCATTCCGACCGTGAAGCTACATGGGAACGCGAGGATCACCTCCATTCTGAGTACCCGGCGTTCTTTCAGTCCTAGATCTCGGGACGAGATCCTTTCGTAGTGGTGGAGTGTTGTAACACCCCGGATATAACTTTCCCAATTTGTACTCCAAGTCTTGCCGTTTTCGGCGTTAAGTTATATTTATTTTCTCGGGTTCGGGTCTTTGTCTCCGTGTGTTGTTTTCGTTGTCATGCATCTCATATCATGTCATCATGTGCATTGCATTTGCATACGTGTTCATCTCATGCATCCGAGCATTTTCCCCGTTGTCCATTTTGCATTCCGGCGCTTCGTTCTCCTCCGGTGGTCAATTCTACCTTTCTTTCGTGTGTGGGGATTAAACATTTCCGGATTGGACCGAGACTTGCCAAGCAGCCTTGGTTTACTACCGGTAGACCGCCTGTCAAATTTCATATCATTTGGACTTCGTTTGATACTCTAACGGTTAACCGAGGGACCGAAAAGGCCTCGTGTGTGTTGCAGCCCAACACCCCTCCAATTTGGCCCAAAACCCACCAAACTCTGCTCCATCATCTAGAGCGTTCGATCACGATCGCGTGGCCGAAAACCGCACCTCATTTGGACTCTCCTATCTCCCTCCACCTCTATTTAAAGACCACTCCCCGAAATTTTCGGGCAAACCCTAGATCTCTCCCTCACCTCGCGCGCCGGACAAAAACTGCCAGGCCGGACGTGTCCAACCCGAGCGCCGCCGCCCTCGCGCCCACATCACCGCGCCGCCACCCGCGGAGGCCCGCGAGGCCCAAGGCCGGCCCCCGCGGCCCACTCCGTCCGCCGCCTGCGCCCGAGGCGCCGCCTGCCGCGCCCGCGACCCCGCCTCCCGCCACACGCCGGCCATCGCCGCCTCCGCCGCTGGCGCCACGCTCCGCCGCGCTACGCCACTCCGGCCGCCGCCACCGCTCCGGCCGCGCCGCCCAAGGCCGGCTCCGGCCACCCCGCTCCTCCTCGGCCGCCCCGGTCTTCTTCCTCTCCGGCGACGCTCCGTGAAGCTCCGGCCGTCTAAAGTAAATCCGTCCATCCTCGTAATCCGTGCCAGATCCAGATCTGAGTTTCGGGTTGACTTTTGCCTCAAAACCCTAGCTCATGTTGCATACTTTGACCTGTGATAACTTTGCATCCGTAGCTCCAATTCATGCATATAGGATATCAAATTGTTCGTCTCAGAGAGTACATCATTTCATTCTATTGCATCATTTTCATTTGAGCTCATCTTGATGCCCGAAATGCTGCTAGAAGAGGGCTACTTGAGTTAATTGTCAGATCTGCTACTTCATCTTAGACTTTTGTCATTTTTGCCATGATTATTGTGTGCATGATATGCCCATGAGTTCTACATATGTTTTGTTAAGGGTTTTGTCATCTTTCTAGAGGTGAAACCCATGTATTTTTGTGATGTGTGTGGTGACTAGTGCAAGCTTGCAAAGTGAGGCACCCGGTAACTCTGTTTTCAGGGACTTAGTATTTTCACTAAGCCCTGCGATTGTTTAGTCCATGATGCCATATGTTCGTGTTGTTTCCTAGTGAGCCGTGCCTCTTTTAAGGATGATCAGTAAAGGAGTTTTTTTAATATTGTAGTGCTCTATCCATCCAAGTCTTTGTTTGCAATTATGGAGCACCCTAGCTTGAGGCAATCGAGCTCTACTTTTGCTTCGTTGTGAATCTAGGCAGATTGTCAACTCGTTTGCAATTTTGCCGGTGCTGTTGTAGTTGAGCCGTGCAGGCTATGCTATTGTTCTTGCCATGTCTAGCTTGCATTTTATGCCTTCTTCATGGATGTATGATTGCCTTGCCCTGACTTGCACCGTAGTGAGTGCATCGAGCTCGTTAACATGCCTTCGTGAGTTATGTTTCAGCATGTCCCAGTTTTCACTAAGTCTGAAAACTGATTATGTTTTTGCTATGTTCGTGTGCTTGTTAGTATATTTTGTGATCCCTTTTGGCTCAAGGTCACTAAGGGACTTTTGTTAAGCTTGTTGAGTAGCTCCATGCCATGTTCTTCTTTGTCATAATCAGGTCATGTAGCATGTTGTTTTGTTGCTCCGAAGAGCGCTATATGATCTGAAATTTCAGACAAGTGTTAATTTCACTAAGTCTGAAATCTGTTTACCATTTGCGTTTTTGCCATGCTTATTTGAACCTGTTAATGGATGAATTGGCCGTAGCTCAGTGCCAGACTTTTGTTAAGAATCTTGAATACTTCCCTGCCATGTATTTTGATGCCATGTTTGAGTGATGTAGCATGTTCATTTCGTTGCATTTAGAGGCCTACTGGCTGTAAATCGCAGACCGGTGCCAATTTTGAATCGCTTGCCATTTCCAAACCGTAACTCCGATTCCGGTGATCTTTATATCATTTTCAAGAGATTTCATCTCATCTTTCCAGTGGCACACTTGGTTTTCCATGTTGAGGCCAGGTTCATGCATATCCTGTCATATCTTGCATTTTGCATCCCGCATCGCATCCCGCATAGCATTTCATCATTGCATCATATTGATTGTTCCTTGCACGTAGTTGATTGTATCCTTGTTTCTTGTTTGTCTTGTTTGGGTAGAGCCGGGAGACGAGTTCACTAACGAGGAGCCCGTTGAGTTTGCTTTTGAGGATCCAGTCACCTCTGACAACTTTGGAGGCAAGATGATCATACCCTCAAAATCACTACTATCTTTGCTATGCTAGTTTGCTCGCTCTTTTGCTATGCCAATGCTACGATGCCTACCATTTGCTTGTCAGCCTCCCAATTGCCATGTCAAACCTCTAACCCACCATTGTCCTAGCAAACCGTTGATTGGCTATGTTACCGCTTTGCTCAGCCCCTCTTATAGCGTTGCTAGTTGCAGGTGAAGATTGGAGCCGTTCCTTGTTGGAACATTTATTTACTTGTTGGGATATCATTATATTGCTATGTTATCTTAATGCATCTATATACTTGGTAAAGGGTGGAAGGCTCGGCCTCTCGCCTAGTGTTTTGTTCCACTCTTGCCGCCCAAGTTTCCGTCATATCGGTGTTATGTTCCCGGATTTTGCATTCCTTACGCGGTTGGGTTATAATGGGAACCCCTTGACAGTCCGCCTTGAATAAAACTCCTCCAGCAATGCCCGACCTTGGTTTTACCATTTGCCACCTAGC
This sequence comes from Triticum urartu, assembly GCF_056163025.1. NCBI lineage: Eukaryota > Viridiplantae > Streptophyta > Magnoliopsida > Poales > Poaceae > Triticum > Triticum urartu. The sequence continues at coordinate 18,544,867 of NC_141876.1, read as the reverse complement.
CCCTTTTCCCTTGGGTTTCGCGGACTCAAGGGTCATCTTATTTTAAACCCCCCCCCCCCCGGGCCAGTGCTCCTCTAAGTGTTGGTCCAACCTAGAGCATCGTGCGGGGTCGTCCCTTGGAAACTTGGGTTACGTTGGCTCCCGTACGCTTAGCTTATCTGGTGTGCCCTGAGAACGAGATATGTGCAGCTCCTATCGGGATTTGTCAGCACAGCGGGTGGTGTTGCTGGACTTGTTTTACCATTGTCGGAGTTGTCCTGAAGAACCGAGATACCGAGTCTGATCAGAAAGTCTTGGGAGGAGGTCTATTCCTTCGTTGACCGTGAGAGCTTGTCATGGGCTAAGTTGGGACTCCCCTGCAGGGATTGAACTTTCGAAAGCTGTGCCCGCAGTTATGGGCAGATGGGAATTTGTTAATGTCCGGTTGTAGATAACTTGAACCTTAATTTAAATAAATGAATCAACCGTGTGTGTTACCGTGATGGCCTCTTCTCGGCGGAGTCCGGGAAGTGGACACGGTGTTGGAGTAATGTTTGCGCAGGTTGCCCTAGTTTTCTCGCTCGCGCCTTGCCTCCTCTTCTCACTCTCTTTTGCGAATAAGATAGCCACCATATATGCTAGTCGCTTGCTGCAGCTCCACATATATTCACCTTACCCTTCCTATAAGCTTAAATAGTCTTGATCGCGAGGGTGCGAGATTGGTGAGTCCCTGTGGCTCACAGATTATTATTACACCAGATGCAGGTCCAGGTGATTCCGCTCCAGGTGACGCATACGAGCTCAACTGGGAGTTCGACGAGGACTCTCAGCGTTACTATGTCTCTTTTCCTGATGATTAGTAGTGGTGCCCAGTTGGGGGTGATTGGGATCGTGTCGCATGTTGGGTTTTCTTCTATTTTGGCGCCGTAGTCGGGCATGAGTGTTTGGATGATGTATGTTATTTATGTACTTTGATTGACGTGGCGAGTGTAAGCCAACTATGTATCTCCCCTTTTATTATCTATATTACATGGGATGTTGTGATGATTGCCTAACTTGCGACATTGCTTTCAATGCGGTTATGCCTCTAAGTCGTGCCTCGACACGTGGGAGCTATAGCCGCATCGAGGGTGTTACAATTTGGTAATCAGAGCCTTCCCCGACCTTAGGAGCCCCATTGCTTGATCGTTTTTAGTAGCCGAGTTGTGTCTAGAAAAATGTTTTGAGCCATTTAGGAATTATATATCGGAGAGTTTAGGAATTCTTTTTACTTCCCAGTCTCCTCGTCGCTCTGGTAAGGCATCCTGACGTAGAGTTTTGACTATTCTCTTCTCAAATTTCTGTAAAAAAAAATTTAGGATCACGCGGGTATCTTGGAATCGTTCCGATGGTTTTATGATGAGAACATTGTCTTGGTGCCTCCTGTCAGGGGTTTAGTGGAAATGTCCCGGGGAGTTGAGCTCTGAGGTGTTGTCCTCATAATTTTATCGTTGCAACTCTGGAATACTTGAGTTTAGTACGCCGACATCGAAAATCTCTTTTATGTAGTTCGTTGGTGAGATAACCTCGACGCCACCCAGCACTGGGGCGGGAGTTCGGGAGTATCGCCATAACTTGTATAACGGATGCTTTTCGAAGGTTGAGGTAGATGGTTTCCGAAGGTTTCTTGGTTATGTGTTGAAGGATGGATACAGCTGGATGTAGGATTTGCTAGTTTGGGTGAGATATTATGCTTCCCCTGTATCCCCAACACCTGATTGCATAACCGGAAAGTTTCGGGAATTTCATAGGTGGGAATTCTTGTAGCTCTAGTTCTTCTTCCACGGATATTGGTTTGAGATTGGGTTTTCTTACCAATTATTCGTTGTCGGAGTAATTGGACACGGATACCCCGAAGACGGCAAGATGATATTTCAAGACATCGGGGCTAGCAAAGCCCCTCAGTCCGACTGCCCGGCCGCCTCCGCCGGCTCCCCAGCCGGCTGCCGGCTGCAGCCTGACCCGACATCGACAAGACCCCGACCATACCGCAGACGAGACAGCTGTGCCGCGGCGCCATCATCTACAGTGTACCGTGTCCCCTGGGTACTGATTTATAAAGTATCCCAGGGGATAAGCATGACATGTACCATGCCACTAGCCATGCCTACATGGCTTGGCATGTAAGCTACCTTGGGTAGCTTACATCCAATGCCACCACCATTTAGCTTAGGTAGCAAGCTAGCTCCCACTATATATATACCACACATCCATCCATCCAGGGGGGATGGACTCACACTCTCACGCACGGCCACTAGAGCACACATGCTCTCACGGCCACTGGCATACCACATGCATACATTTACCAAGTCAGATGCCTATGGCACTGACCTTAGATACAGCTCTAGGAGCGACTCTGTACTAGATATACCAGATATACTCAGACATGCAGGAGTAGGGGTATTATCTCCCCGGAGAGCTCCGAACCTGGGTAAACCACCGCGTGCTACTCGCATACCCGCTCCCGGTCCTATCAGCAGCAGTCTTACCCACACACTAAGCCCTTGTGGCATCTGTCGACTCGCAAGCCCCCCGTGAGAAATACCACGACAGTTGGCGCCCACCGTGGGGCGGTACTACTACGCTACCACGCTGCTGCTGGTTTCGCTGTCCGGGCGGGACCCTTTTTTCTTCATCGCCTCCGCCGCGGCGTCGCGCCGTCTCTCCGGTAGCGCTCGAGGGCTCGACTTCGACCCGCCCCCGGAGCGGCCGTGCGGGACGGCGCGCCCTCGCCGTCGGCTTCGCCATCTTCGTCATCAGCAACGCAGCGCCGCCCGCCCGCCCGCGCGCGCCGCGCGCGGGGCCTAGCTTCGGTCGGCCATGTTCGTCCCCTCGCCGCTCGCGTCTGCTTTCCTCCGCGCAGCGCCTTGCTCCAGACGACACGCGCGTTCGCTCCTCCACACACCATCTTTGCAAGCTAGCTAGATGCTAGTCAACAAAGGTCAAACCATTGACCATATCACTACACACATACTACCCACGCAATGGCCATGTGCACTATCTGTACATTGGCTGGATGCAAGACTTCCACACCGATGCGCGTTGGTCAGCTCCTCCGCGCGAGCTCGGCCTCGAGCTGCTCCCCGTCGCCGCATCTGCCCACCAGGCCACGCCCTGCTCCGCCCCAAGCCTCCCGCGGCTGCTCCGCTGCTTCCAGCCGTGGCCGCACGCTGCTCAAACCCCGGGCCCTCCTCATGTGCGCCTGTGGTGCCGCACCGCCCGTCCGCACCTCCCGCGGTGCCCAGGAGCTCGAGCTCCTCCCCGTCTCCGCGCACTCGCTGCCCGGAGTCCCGCGCGCTCGAGCTCTCCTCCGGCCGCGCGCCTGCGCGCCCGTGCTGCTTGACCCGCGCTGCTGCCGACTCCGGATTCGGCTGCGCCGGCTGCCGCTGCCCCAGGCCGGCCTCCGCTCCTCTCCGGCTCGGATCGCAGCCGGGTGCTCCACGTCCGCAGCCGGCTCCCAAGCCCGTCGCCCGCGACTGCGCCCACCCGGCTGCGTCGGGTTGACTCCGCCCGTGGCCGCCTGCTCGCCGCTGCAGCCGGCCCCGGCCGCGTCCCTGCTGCTGTCGGCTCCGCGCTGTCCGGGCCTCCGCCTGTGTTGCCCCATCCTTCTGCTCCGGCACCCGTGCGTCCAGCTCGCCGGCCTCCAGCTGCACCAGGTCTCGGCCCCGGCCATCCCCGTGCAAGTTGCCGCTCTGCCCGCACCGTTCTGACCGTCTGCCGGCTTTGTGCAGGCCGGCTGCCGGCACCCCGGCCTCCACCACGCTTGGCCGCCTCCCGTACGCGCTCGCGTTTGCTTGGCCCTGCCACTCCGCCCCGCAGCTGCAGGCCCCGCCGCTACGCCCGCGCCTTGCCAGCGTATCCGCGCTTCACACTGTCGTCCCCAGCCGATTCTGAACCCGGCCTGCCGGCTGTGCCGCCTGGCCGCCTGCTGGCTCCGCGCCGACTTCTGCCCGCCGTGTCCGCCTGCGCCGGCTCTGGCGACGCGGCCTCCGCATCCAGCGCCGGCCCGGGCCGGCTCCCCTGCGCTGCCTCGCCTCGAGTCCGCCGGCACCCGGCGCGCACCAGCCAGCCCCCGCTGCTTGCCGCTGCCGTCTTCTGCGAAGAGAAAAAGAACAAAAGAAAGAGAAAAGTCAGGGCCGAGTGCAAACAAGAAAGAGCCGGCATCCCTCTGCCCTGGCCGCCTGCCACGCCGGCCTTCCGCGCGTGGCGCGTGCGCCTGCAGTCCCCCCACCGGCTGCGTGAGCCCGGCCGCGTGCTCCTCTGCGACGCCGCCTGCCCCAGCACCTCCGCTTGGTTGTGCCGTCTTCTGTGCACCCTGGCAGGCTCCCGCCACCCGACCGCGGCTCGTCCCGCCACCCGGCATCCGGCCTCCCCAGTCGTCTCGCCGGGTCCGCCCCGTGCCGCTCTTCGCCGGCTCCCACTCGCCAGCCTGCTTGCCGCCCAGCGCTGGCCAGCTCCACGCGTCTGCGTGACTCAGCCGGCTCCGCCTCCGACCCGACCCGCCGACTCTGCTGCCGCACCGCGACCCGGCCGCCGGCTTGGCGTGCCAGCCGGCCTCCGCAGCGTCCCGCTCCTGCTGACTGCTCGGGCAGCGAAAAGAAGATAAAAGAAAAAAAAAGAAAGAGAGAGAGAGAAGCCGACTGGAGACATGAAGAAGCAAAAAGAAAGAAAAGGGGCCTGCTGGAAAAGAAGTGGCCGGGTGCCCACAGCCGGCTGCTCCCATCAAGTCAGCTGAAAAACAATTGGCCGACTGCCCAAGAAAAAAAAGAAGAGCGTCCAGTTGCTTGCATGGCGTCGGACTGAAAAAAGAGAGAAAAAAGGGAGGTGCGTCTGGCTGCTTACAGCCGGTTCAAAAAAAAAGGAAGCGTCCGGCTGCCAACAGTCGGATGAAAAAGAAATATGCGTCCGGCTATCCATAGCCGGACAAAGAGAAGAAGAAAGAAGACAAGGTAGTTGCCGGAAGCTCCGGCCCGACTGCTCAGCAGTCGGCCCGAATCTCGGGGGCTACACCCAGCGGGTGCGCTGACGCGCCCCCGCGAGAAAGAAGACAAAGTAGTTGCCGGAAGATCCGGCCCGACTGCTCAGCAGTCGGCCCGAATCTCGGGGGCTACACCCAGCGGGTGCGCTGACGCGCCCCCGCGAGAAAGAAGACAAAGTAGTTGCCGGAAGATCCGGCCTGACTGCTCAGCAGTCGGCCCGAATCTCGGGGGCTACACCCAGCGGGTGCGCTGACGCGCCCCCGCGAGAAAGAAGACAAAGTAGTTGCCGGATGATCCGGCCCGACTGCTCAGCAGTCGGCCCAAATCTCAGGGGCTACACCCAGCGGGTGCGCTGACGCGCCCCCGCGAGAAAGAAGACAAAGTAGTTGCCGGAAGATCCGGCCCGACTGCTCAGCAGTCGGCCCGAATCTCTGGGGCTACACCCAGCGGGTGCGCTGACGCGCCCCCACAAGAAAGAAGACAAAGTAGTTGCCGGAAGATCCGGCCCGACTGCTCAGCAGTCGGCCCGAATCTCGGGGGCTACACCCAGCGGGTGCGCTAGCGCGCCCCCGCAAAGATTGCAGACAAGAGAAGAGTTTTGTCCGGTTGCCAGCAGCCGGCAGAAGAGAAAAAGAAGAACAAGGGCGCTGCAAGCCGCCTCGCCGCCTGGCCGGTCGAGCCTGACCGGCCAGGACCCCCCTTCGAGCACCCGGGGGCTTGAAGGCTGCACCCAGCGGGTGCGCCGACACACTCTGCGAGCGTCAAGCCACGCCGGCTGTCTTCGACGACCGCAACTACACAAAAATCAATGTGAGCTCTTCACCCGCATACTTTTGCACTACGCAAGCACGGATAACCCCGAGCGATGCTCGGGGGCTGTCCCCGCATTTTATTACAGTAACATCACTGTTCACCCCGGCGCCAGCCAGAGTTGGCCCGGGGGCTGGCCGCTTGGCCTGAGACGTTAATTCCCACAGACGGCTTAGTAGCGTGCGCAGTACCAAAGGCACACTCTTAGTCACAGACCGCAGAGCGGCTATCCGACTAGCAAGAGTGAACGCTGGAGGCCACCCACGCGAAAAACGTCCAGGAAGAAAAACGGTTCGGGCGACCCGGCCGTTTTCCTTTACAAGTATCTACTCGGTTGAATCTGCTCCGAGACTCTGAGTACTGTACACTCCACTTCGCGGCCCACTCTCAGCCACAGACCGCAGAGCGGCTGTCTGGCAAGCAAGAGCACAAGCCAAAGAGTGGAGGGAACACAAAAAAGATTGAAGGGGGCTCGGACGAAACCGAGTCGGCACCCTCCACATAAAACTTGCAATGCTAAAAGCAAACATTCAATATATTTGCGTGGACTAACTTTGTCCTTTTTATGATCATTTCCATGAACATTTGCCAAAAAAACCTCCGCCCAACTTTGCCAAGTTGCCCGGAGGCTTGGGGGCTACTGTCGGAGTAATTGGACACGGATACCCCGAAGACGGCAAGATGATATTTAAGACATCGGGGCTAGCAAAGCCCCTTAGTCCGACTGCCCGGCCGCCTCCGCCGGCTCCCCAGCCGGCTGCCGGCTGCAGCCCGACCCGACATCGACAAGACCCCGACGGGACGACCATACCGCGGACGAGACAGCTGTGCCGTGGCGCCATCATCTACAGTGTACCGTGTCCCCTGGGTACTGATTTATAAAGTATCCCAGGGGACAAGCATGACATGTACCATGCCACTAGCCATGCCTACATGGCTTGGCATGTAAGCTACCCAAGGTAGCTTACATCCAACACCACCACCATTTAGCTTAGGTAGCAAGCTAGCTCCCACTATATATATACCACACATCCATCCATCCAGGGGGGATGGACTCACACTCTCACGCACGGCCACTAGAGCACACATGCTCTCACAGCCACTGGCATACCACATGCATACATTTACCAAGTCAGATGCCTATGGCACTGACCTTAGATACAGCTCTAGGAGCGACTCTGTACCAGATATACCAAATATACTCAGACATGCAGGAGTAGGGGTATTATCTCCCCGGAGAGCCCCGAACCTGGGTAAACCACCGCGTGCTACTCGCATACCCGCTCCCGGTCCTATCAGCAGCAGTCTTACCCACACACTAAGCCCTTGTGGCATCTGTCGACTCACAAGCCCCCCGTGAGAAATAGCACGACATTTGTTCTTGAGCCATACCTTGTTGATTTAGTTCTCTACCTCTAATTCTACGTGGCTTCGCAATTTATGGATATGTGACCATTTCAAGAGGAATGTGAAGACTTTATGTTGCAATTTTCATTCCGTTGGTTTCAGCTTCATTTATCTGTCTATGTGCTAACGGTGGTCAACCTCTTCAGGATGGCTCCCACTAAGAGCACCAGTCAGAATCAAAATCAAGATCCGCCACCACCTCCACCTCCTCCGGAGGCATGGCAAGCTGTGATGGCCGCAACCAATGCAAACACATAGTTGATCATGCAAATCCTCCAAGAGCGCAATCAAGGCAGTCAAGGGAATCAAGGCAGCAATCAGAATCATTTTGCTACACTGAACCAGTTCCTTGCTAATGGGCCAAAGACGTTCAGCAATTGTGTTGAAGCAACCGATGCTGACGATTGGCTTGTGGATCTGTGTAAGCATTTTGAGTGCAGCAACGTCAGGCCTGAAGATTTCGTCAAGTTCGCTTCCTTCCAACTGAAAGATCAAGCTGCAGAATGGTTCCAGCAGTACAAGGATTCCAGTGGTGGACGTCTGATCACTTGGGATGATTTCCATCAAGATTTCTGAGCTCATCACATCCCTCAAAGTGTGGTTGAAAGTAAGCGTCAGGAATTCCGCAACTTGAAGCAAGGCTCTTTGTCTGTCTATGACTACAACAAGTTGTTCCATAAGCTCGCCCACTTTGCCAAGCAGGACGTACCTGATGAGAAGAGCATGATATACCAGTTCAGGGGTGGTCTCAGAGAAGAAATTCAGCTCGCTCTTGTCCTCTTTGAGCCGTTGAGATACGATGAGTTCTACAACATGGCACTGAAGCAAGAGGCTGCTCAGTTGAGGTGTGATGCTTCCAAGAAGCGAGTCAGAGATGCTACTCCTTCTTCCTCTACTCAAGTGGCCAAGCAGCAGAAGTATTGGCTTCCTCCTCCTCCGTTCCATCAGCCGTATCAGTAGAAGAGCAAAGGTGGCAGTGGTTCTTCCCACCCACCCAACCCTGGCTTTTAGAACAAGTCTTCGTCTCTACCTCCAAGATCGAGTGCTCCGTATCACCGTCCGCTTTCAGAGGTCACGTGCAACAAGTGCCAAGAAAAGGGTCACTATGCCAACAAGTGTTTCAACCAGAGGCGTCTTCCTCCTCCTCCTGTGAGATCGGCAAGTACAGCTGTGGTCAAGCATAACCCCAAGCATGCCAAGGTCAACTTGATGAACGCAGCTCAGGCAGAGGATTCGTCAGATGTCATCATGGGTAACTTTCCAGTTAACTCTTTTCCCGCAAGAGTTCTTTTTTACACTGGTGCATCGCATTGTTTCATGTCAAGATCATTTGTTTCCAAGCATGACTTCGTTTCACAAATGTTGGGTAAACCTATGGGAGTGGTTTCTCCGGCTAAGTCTATGAGGGCTACTTCAATAGTCCTGGATATTTCTATCATGATGGGTGATTTCAAGTTTCTGGCATCTCCAATGGTTCTTGGTAACTCGGATATTGATCTTATTCTCGGAATGGACTGGCTTTCTAAGCACAAGGCTCAGCTTGATTGTGCAGCCAGGCAGATTCAATTGACTCATTCGTCTGAGGATGTAATTGTCTTTGCCGCGAATGATGATACCATCCATATGTTTTCTCTCAATGAGAAGGGTGAACTGGATGCTATCTCGCAAATTCCAGTCGTTTGCGAATATCAAGACGTCTTTCCAGAAGAGCTCCCAGGAATGCCTCCGCACCGTCCAGTTGAATTCGTTATTGATCTTGAGCCCGGCACGGAACCTGTGTGCAAACGTCCTTACAAGCTCGGACCTGAAGAGTTGAAGGAGCTGAAGAAGCAACTCAATGAGCAAGAGAGAATGGGTCTCATCCGGCCTAGTTCTTCTCCGTGGGGTTGTGGTGTTCTTTTTGTGAAGAAGAAGGATGGAACGGACCGACTTTGTGTTGATTACCGTCCTTTGAACAAGAAGACCATCAAGAACAAATACCCACTTCCCAACATCAATGAGTTGTTCGAACAACTCAAAGGTGCTCAAGTATTCTCCAAGCTTGATCTCCATATGGGTTATCATCAGATTCGTATCCGTGAACAAGATATTCCCAAGACGGCTTTCAGGACAAGATTTGGTTCATACGAATACACTGTCATGTCTTTTGGCCTCGTCAACGCTCCTCCGACGTTCTCCCGCATGATGAACTTCATCTTCAACGCCTACACCAATGACTTCGTTTTGGTCTATCTCGATGACATTCTGGTTTTCTCCAAGAACAAGGAAGATCATGCCAAGCACTTGCGTTTGGTTCTCGATAAGCTCAGGGAACATCAATTCTACGCCAAGTTCTCCAAGTGTGAATTTTGGCTCGATGAGGTTCTTTATCTTGGTCATATCATCTCTGCCAAGGGCATTGCCATGAATCCTGAGAAGGTGTCTGCAATTGTGAATTGGGAACCTCCTCAGAATGTGAAGCAACTCCGCAGTTTCCTCGGCCTCGCAAGCTATTGCCGAAGATGCGTTGAAAACTTTTTTAAGATCGCAAAGGCTCTCTCAAATCTTCTTTAGAAGCACGTCAAGTACGTTTGGTCTCCGGAGTGTGATATTGCTTTCAACACTTTGAAAGAGAAGTTGATCACTGCTCCAGTTCTGACTCCGCCTGATGAATCCAAACCGTACGAGGTCTTTTGTGATGCCTCTCTCCAAGGTCTTGGCGCAGTGTTGATGCAAGAGAAGAAAGTTGTTGCTTATACCTCTCGCCAGTTGAAGCCTAATGAGAAGAACTACCCCACTCATGATCTCGAGTTGGCGGCAGTTGTGCATGCTCTGTTGACTTGGAGACATCTTCTATTGGGAAGAAAAGTGGACATTTTCACTGATCACAAGAGTCTCAAGTACATCTTTACTCAGCCTAATCTCAACCTCAGGCAAACTCGATGGGTCGAAATGATTCAAGAGTATAATCCAAGTATTGAGTATACTCCAGGCAAGGCCAATGTGATTGCTGATGCATTGAGCAGAAAAGCGTATTGCAACAGTCTGATTCTTAAGCCTTATCAACCCGAGCTTTGTGAAGCTTTCCGCAAGCTGAATCTGCAAGTTGTTCCTCAAGGTTTCCTCGCCAACCTTCAAGTCTCTCCTACCTTGGAAGACCAGATTCGCCAAGCCCAGCTTCTTGATGCGATGGTGAAAAAGGTGAAGATTGGGATTGCCAAGAGTCAACCCAAGTACAAGTGCTACCGCCTTGATGACAAGGATACTCTCTTCTTCGTGGATCGAATTGTTGTACCCAAAGGTGAACTTCGTAAAGTGATCATGAACGAGGCTCACAATTCTCTCCTCTCCATCCACCCTGGGAGTACGAAGATGTATCAGGACCTCAAGCAAGCTTATTGGTGGACTCGAATGAAGCGCGAGATCGCTCAATTCATGAATGAATGTGATGTCTGCAGAAGAGTGAAGGCAGAACACCAAAGGCCAGCTGGTCTCCTCCAACCTCTTGCCATTCCAGAATGGAAGTTTGACCACATTGAAATGGACTTCGTGACTGGGTTTCCAAAGTCCAAGCGTGGAAATGATGCTATATTCGTTGTCATCGACAAACTCACCAAAGTGGCTCACTTTCTGCCTATCAAAGAGTCGATCACTGCAGCTCAATTGGCGGAACTCTATACCTCTCGAATTGTCTCTCTGCACGGTATCCCTCAAGTGATATCTTCAGACCGTGGCAGCATCTTTACCTCCAAGTTTGGGATTCTTTTCAGAAGGCCATGGGCACCAACATCCGCTTCAGCACAACTTTCCATCCTCAAACAAGCGGTCAAGTTGAGCGTGTCAACCAGATTCTTGAAGATATGCTCAGGGCTTGTGTGATCTCCCTCGGCATGAAGTGGGAGGATTGTCTTCCTTATGCTGAATTCTCCTACAACAATAGTTTTCAAGCAAGTTCGGGCAAGGCCCCATTTGAAATTTTGTATGGCAGGAAGTGCCGTACCCCTCTCAACTGGTCTGGAACCGGTGAATGTCAGCTGCTGGGTAATGACTTAATCACAGAGGCAGAAGAAATGTGCAAAGTCATTCGTGATAACCTCAAAGCAGCCCAATCCCGCCAGAAGAGCTACTATGATAGTAAGCACCGTGATTTGGCTTTCGAGATCGGAGATCATGTTTACCTCCGCGTCTCTCCTATGAAAGGGACTCGTCGCTTCGGTATCAAAGGGAAGCTTGCCCCCAGATACGTCGGACCTTTCAAGATTGTCAGCAAGAGAGGCGACCTCTCCTATCAACTCGAGCTTCCTTCAAACTTTGCAAATGTTCATGATGTGTTCCATGTCTCTCAGCTTCGAAAGTGCTTCAAGACCCCTGACCGCACAGTCAACTTCGAGGACATTGAGCTCTAAGAAGATCTCTCTTATCGTGAGCACCCAGTTGCTATTCTCGAAGAGACTGAACGCAAGACTCGCAACAAGTCAATCAAATTTCTCAAAGTCAAATGGTCGCACCATTCCGACCGTGAAGCTACCTGGGAACGCGAGGATCACCTCCGTTCTGAGTACCCGGCGTTCTTTCAGTCCTAGATCTCGGGACGAGATCCTTTCGTAGTGGTGGAGTGTTGTAACACCCCGGATATAACTTTCCCAATTTGTACTCCAAGTCTTGCCGTTTCCGGCGTTAAGTTATATTTATTCTCTCAGGTTCGGGTCTTTGTCTCCGTGTGTTGTTTTCGTTGTCATGCATCTCATATCATGTCATCATGTGCATTGCATTTGCATACGTGTTCATCTCATGCATCCGAGCATTTTCCCCGTTGTCCATTTTGCATTCCGGCCCTTCGTTCTCCTCCGGTGGTCAATTCTACCTTTCTTTCGTGTGTGGGGATTAAACATTTCCGGATTGGACCGAGACTTGCCAAGCGGCCTTGGTTTACTACCGGTAGACCGCCTGTCAAGTTTCGTATCATTTGGACTTCGTTTGATACAACAACGGTTAACCGAGGGACCGAAAAGGCCTCGTGTGTGTTGCAGACCAACACCCCTCCAATTTGGCCCAAAACCCACCAAACTCTGCTCCATCATCTAGAGCGTTCGATCATGATCGCGTGGCTGAAAACCGCACCTCATTTGGACTCTCCTAGCTCCCTCCACCTCTATTTAAAGACCACTCCCCGAAATTTTCGGGCAAACCCTAGATCTCTCCCTCACCTCGCGCGCCGGACAAAAACTGCCGGGCCGGACGTGTCCGACCCGAGCGCCGCCGCCACGTGTCGCTCCTCCATTGGCCGCCGCCCTCGCGCCCACATCACCGCGCCGCCACCCACGGAGGCCCGCGAGGCCCAAGGCCGGCCCCCGCGGCCCACTCCGTCCGCCGCCTGCGCCCGAGGCGCCGCCTGCCGCGCCCGCGACCCCGCCGCCCGCCGCGCGCCGGCCACCGCCGCTTACACCGCCGGCGCCACGCTCCGCCTCCTCCGCCGCGCTCCGCCACTCCGGCCGTCGCGACCACCGCTCCGGCCGCGCCGCCCCAAGGCCGGCTCCGGCCACCCCGCTCCTCCTCGGCCGCCCTGGTCTTCTTCCTCTCCGGTGATGCTCCGTGAAGCTCCGGCCGTCTACAGTAAATCCGGCCATCCTCGTAATCCGTGCCAGATCCAGATCTGAGATTCGGGTTGACTTTTGCCTCAAAACCCTAGCTCATGTTGCATACTTTGACCTGTGATAACTTTGCATCCGTAGCTCCGATTCACGCATATAGCATATCAAATTGTTCGTCTCAGAGAGTACATCATTTAATTCCATTGCATCATTTTCATTTGAGCTCATCTTGATGCCTGAAATGCTGCTAGAAGAGGGCTACTTGAGTTAATTGTCAGATATGCTACTTCATCTTAGACTTTTGTCATTTTTGCCATGATTATTGTGTGCATGATATGCCCATGAGTTCTACATATGTTTTGTTAAGGATTTTGTCATCTTTCCAAAGGTGCAACCCATGTATTTTTGTGATGTGTGTGGTGACTAGTGCAAGCTTGCAAAGTGAGGCACCCGGTAACTCTGTTTTCAGGGACTTGGTATTTTCACTAAATCCTGGGATTGTTTAGTCCATGATGCCATATGTTCGTGTTGTTTCCTAGTGATCCGTGCCTCTTTTGAGGATGATCAGTAATGGAGTTTTGTTAATATTGTAGTGCTCTATCCATCCATGTCTTTGTTTGCAATTATGGAGCACCCTAGCTTGAGTCAATCGAGCTCTACTTTTGCTTCGTTGTGAATCTGGGCAGATTGTCAACTCGTTTGCAATTTTGCCGGTGATGTTGTAGTTGATCCGTGCATGCTATGCTATTGTTCTTGCCATGTCTAGCTTGCATTTTGTGCCTTCTTCATGGATGTATTCTTGCCTTGCCATGACTTGCACCGTAGTGAGTGCATCGAGCTCGTTAACATGCCTTCGTGAGTTATGTTTCAGCATGTCCCAGTTTTCACTAAGTCTGAAAACTGATTATGTTTTTGCTATGTTCGTGTGCTTGTTAGTATATTTTGTGATCCCTTTTGGCTCAAGGTCACTAAGGGACTTTTGTTAAGATTGTTGAGTAGCTCCATGCCATGTTCTTCTTTGTCATAATCAGGTCCTGTAGCATGTTGTTTTGTTGCTCCGAAGAGGGCTATATGATCTGAAATTTCAGACAAGTGCTAATTTCACTAAGTCTGAGATCTGTTTACCATTTGCGTTTTTGCCATTCTTGTTTGAACCTGTTAATGGATGAATTGGCCATAGCTCAGTGCTAGACTTTTGTTAAGCATCTTGAATGCTTCCCTGCCATGTATTTTGATGCTATGTTTGAGTGCTGTAGCTGTTTATTTCATTGCATTTAGAGGCCTACTTGCTGTAAATCGCAGACTGGTGCCAATTTTGAATCGCTTGCCATTTCCAAACCGTAACTCCGATTCCGGTGATCTTTATATCGTTTTCAAGCGATTTCATCTCATCTTTACAGTGGCACACTTGGTTTTCCAAGTTGAGGCTAGGTTCATGCATATCCTGTCATATCTTACATTTTGCATCCCGCATCACATCCCGCATAGAATTTCATCATTGCATCATATTGATTGTTCCTTGCACGTGGTTGATTGTATCCTTGTTGCTTGTTTGCCTTGTTTGGTTAGAGCCGGGAGACGTTTTCGCTAACGAGGAGCCCGTTGAGTTTGCTTTTGAGGATCCAGTCACCTCTAACAACTTTGCAGGCAAGATGATCATACCCTCGAAATCACTACTATCTTTGCTATGCTAGTTTGCTCGCTCTTTTGCTATGCCAATGCTACAATTCCTACCATTTGCTTGTCAGCCTCCCAATTGCCATGTCAAACCTCTAACCCACCATTGTCATAGCAAACCGTTGATTGGCTATGTTACCGCTTTGCTCAGCCCCTCTTATAGCGTTGCTAGTTGCAGGTGAAGATTGGAGCCGTTCCTTGTTGGAACATTTATTTACTTGTTGGGATATCATTATATTGCTATGTTATCTTAATGCATCTATATACTTGGTAAAGGGTGGAAGGCTCGGCCTCTCGCCTAGTGTTTTGTTCCACTCTTGCCGCCCTAGTTTCCGTCATATCGGTGTTATGTTCCCGGATTTTGCGTTCCTTACGCGGTTGGGTTATAATGGGAACCCCTTGACAGTCCGCCTTGAATAAAACTCCTCCAGCAATGCCCAACCTTGGTTTTACCATTTACCACCTAGCCCCTTTTCCCTTGGGTTTCGCGGACTCAAGGGTCATCTTATTTTAAACCCCCCGGGCCAGTGCTCCTCTGAGTGTTGGTCCAACCTAGAGCACCGTGCGGGGCCGTCCCTTGGCAACTTGGGTTACGTTGGCTCCCGTACACTTAGCTTATCCGATGTGCCCTGAGAACGAGATATGTGCAGCTCCTATCGGGATTTGTCGGCACAGCAGGTGGTGTTGCTGGACTTGTTTTACCACTGTCGGAGTTGTCCTAAAGAACCGAGATACCGAGTCTGATCGGAACGTCTTGGGAGGAGGTCTATTCCTTCGTTGACCGTGAGAGCTTGTCATGGGCTAAGTTGGGACTCCCCTGCAGGGATTGAACTTTCGAAAGCCATGCCCGCGGTTATGGGCAGATGGGAATTTGTTAATGTCCGGTTGTAGATAACTTGAACCTTAATTTAAATAAATGAATCAACCGTGTGTGTTACCGTGATGGCCTCTTCTCGGCGGAGTCCAGGAAGTTGACACGGTGTTGGAGTAATGTTGGCGCAGGTTGCCCTAGTTTTCTCGCTCGCACCTTGTCTCCTCTTCTCGCTCTCTTTTGCGAATAAGATAGCCACCATATATGCTAGTCGCTTGCTGCAGCTCCACATATATTCACCTTACCCTTCCTATAAGCTTAAATAGTCTTGATCGCGAGGGTGCGAGATTGCTGAGTCCCTGTGGCTCACAGATTATTATTACACCAGATGCAGGTCCAGGTGATTCCGCTCCAGGGAACGCGTACGAGCTCAAGTGGGAGTTCGACGAGGACTCTCAGCGTTACTATGTCTCTTTTCCTGATGATCAGTAGTGGTGCCCAGTTGGGGGTGATTGGGACCGTGTCGCATGTTGGGTTTTCTTCTATTTTGGCGCCGTAGTCGGGCCACGAGTGTTTGGATGATGTATGTTATTTATGTACTTTGATTGACGTGGCGAGTGTAAGCCAACTATGTATCTCCCCTTTCATTATCTATATTACATGGGATGTTGTGATGATTGCCTAACTTGCGACATTGCTTTTAATGCGGTTATGCCTCTAAGTCGTGCCTCGACACGTGGGAGCTATAGTCGCATCGAGGGCATTACACAGCCGCCCAAAGCAGCGCCGGTCGTGCCGCATGCTCCCGCCTCCCATGGCCGGCTGTGCTGCCGCGGAGGCCTCACCGCCCCCTACTATTCCTACCGCTGGCCAGGCCCTGCGGCGACGGCAGCCTCACACCGCAGCCGAACCAGTGAACCCTCGTACTCCTCTCCGCGCGGGCTTCCACTGCCGCGTCTTCCCTGGCTCCCCGTCGTCCCTTCCTAGGCCTCACCGTCGTCCACCGCCCTGGTGCTCTCGGCGCGGCATGGTCAACGTGGTCAAGGAACGACTTCCATCGGACGTGGACTGTACGTGGAGAGGCTGACAGCTGGGTCCACGGCCGCGGCAAGGAAGTTCCTCCCTATTACGCAGAAAATAATGATTCCTCCACCTGACAGCTGGGACCCACCGGACGGGCCACTGTATTTCACGAAAAAAATGTTTCCCCCTGACTGTTGGGACCCACCAGCTACATCTTCGCACACAAGGAAGTGCCTGACAGTCGGGACCCACCTGGTCGAAGCATACGTAGCGTTGTCATTCTGGTCACGAACGTGTACGTACATATATACTGGTCGATGTAGAGGCGCGCACATGTCTTAGTAGAGGCGCGCACGTAGCATGTACACGTACGTACAGCGGCCAGGGTGCAAGAAAGAAAATACGGCCATGTATGTGTACATACGGGCAGGGTCTCGAACGCCTACTCACGCATACGTACAGTCAGGGCTCGTGTACATGGCTAGGTCGGAATGGAGAAACAGTGTCGTCGTCGTGTTCATGGGGAGGCAACGGAATGTGTCGTGTTCATTGGGAGGCAACGGAACGCGTGGGAGCCAACCGGCTGGGTCGGAACAGAATGCGTGGTCGTGTTCATCGGGAGGGCTTGGACGGAACAGGCGATGGAAACGAGGCCTGGCGTACCGCAGAACGGAGGAAACAACCTTGTGTTCGACCGGCCACGTTCGAAACAGGATCCTGTTCATCGGCAGGGGTCTGGCGTACCGCAAAATGGAGGAAACGGACCTCCTACGGTCGAAACGGGGGTCCTGTTGATCGGGAGGGGTGTGGCGTACCACAAAACGGAGGAAACGAACTTGTGTTGGAGCGCTATGGTCGAAACGGGGTCCTGTTCATCGGGAGGGGTGTGGCGTACCGCAAAACGGGACTCCATGGGATACTGTTCATCTCCACCGTTGACCCCCTCCAGCCTCCACGGGCTACTGTTCATCCACCTTTGACCTCCTCCAGCCTCCACCTGCGACTGTTCATCCACGGGCTCCTATTCATCCAGCCTCCACCGCGCGCTACTCCACCGGCTACTGTTCAACCAGCCCTCTCCACGGGCTCCTGTTCAACCACCCCTCCACAGGCTACTGTTCATCCTGCCCTCCACGGGGTGGTCCTGTTCATCCAGCCCTCCACGGGGTCCTGTTCATCCAGCCCCAACCGGCTCGATCGATCGGGGTACTGTTCATCCAGAGGCAACACCACGGGGTCCTGTTCATCCACCCCCACCGGGAACTGTTCATCTGAACCCCCCCCCCCCCCCCGCAATGCTCACTGTTCATCCAGAGGCAGCATCGATCGGCTTCAGTTAGTAGCAGTAGCGAAGGAATCGCTCGATCAGGTTCAGTTAACAGCCATCGATCGATCGCTCGCTCGGGTTCAGTAACGCGTAGCCTACAGTGCAATCGCTCGGGTTCAGTTAGAGCCCAACGCCTCGCTTGGGTTCAGTTAGAGCCCAACGCCTCGCACACACGCGCGTATGTATGAGAGAAACGCGCATCGCTCGGCCCCCGACCACCCACCATAACCGGGGACTCCCCGATATTTTCCGCGCCCTCGCTTCTACCATGGTTTTTTCCGTCATGGACAGCCCAAAGAATGTCATGCAGATGCGTCTCCGGCCTGCCCAGGACAAGCCCATTTTCTGTCATGATTTTTTGTCATAGAAGTAGGAGCCCACCACATCTATGATGATACCGGGTTTTGTCACAATTATCGTCATAGAAGTGTCATATGTATGATAGAAAAAACAATTCGTTCAGCCCAAAATGTCACAGATGTGTCTTTTTTTGTAGTGCATCTCGCTATCCTCAGTATGATTTGGGTCACTATCTTCCCTAAAGTTCTGCCTGGCATAAGAGATATGACTCTGAAAGAGAACCAAGGAGACACGTAACAGGTTTCACAATTATATAAGCAAATAAATGGATTTTTTCTGCATAAGGAACATGTTTTTACAACTACAATTTAAAACTGGTAGTTCTTGCAAACATCCAATCAGATGTGAACAGCAAAGTAAACAACAGTGGAGGAAATGATGCCTATCCAACTCTATACTAGAACAACGTTTGAAGGCTTGAGAAGGATGAACTCACACTACATGTTAACACGGGCTGGACAAAGCCCATCTCCATGTTGATGGAAGGATAATTCAATAAATTCCCCAAAGAAAATTTTTACAAGCGTTGCCATTTTTCTACATTTTGCAAAGAGTAAATATAGATCAAATAATATTGGAAGAAATAGAGGATAATGAAGCTCAGGTGCAGACTAATGATACATAATCAAATAGCAATTAATTAAGTACAGGGTTACAAGGCAAAAGGTACTGACAAGAGGAATGCACACATCAACATGTGCAGTGGCATTGGCTTTATTCAACATTTTGGTAAGAGTAAATGTAGATATGATAATTTGGAGAAAGTGGAGGGCAGGGCAGATAAGATGTAGAGTAATGCTAGACAATCAACTATCTCGCGATGCAAGTACAGTAATACCTCCACCGTCCGTTATTACTTGTCGCTCAAATGGATGTATCTAGCACTATTAAGTTCTAAATACATCCAATTGATCGACAATTAATTCGATACAAAGGGAGTACATGACAACAGGTACTTACATGAGCAATCCAAAACTTCATAACCATTGTGTTAATTCTACATTTATCTAAGAGTAAATATAGATCTTATAATTATTGCGAACAAAAAAATGAATACTCCCCCTGCTAGCTGGGACCCACCATAGTGGGAGGCTGACTTGTGGGCCTACTAAGATGACAGGGACGGATGGCTTTGTCAACTTAGTCAATATGAACGATTCTAGCTCCAGTGACCGTATGATGTCCATCCAACGGCCATAGTGCTTCTTCAACCTCTGGTCTTCTTGCTCCAGTCGCCCAAACAAGCTTCGGCCGTGCCGCCTGCTCCTGCCTCCCGTGTCCGGTTGTGCTGCCACCGCTGGCCATGCCATCCCTCTATACTCACCCACACCTCCTGTTATTCTCCGGCGACGGCAAACTCACACCGCAGCCGAAGCAGTCAACCCACATACTCCCCTTTGCGTGGGCATCCACTGGCACGTCTTCCTCGGCTCCGCGTCGTCCCCTTCCTAGGCCTCGCCATCCTCCACCACCCTGGTGCTCTCAGCGCGGCATGGTCAATGTGGTCAAGGAACAACTTCCATCGGAAGAGAACTGTACGTGGAGAGGCTGACAGCTGGGTCCACGGCAGCAGCAAGGAAGTGCCTCCTTATTATGCGCAAAATAATTCTTCCTCCACCTGATAACAGGGACCCACAGGACGGGCCACCATATTTCTCGAAAAAAATGTTTCTCCCCTGACTGCTGGGACCCACCAGCTACATCTTCGCATGGAAGGAAGTGCCTGACAGTTAGGACCCACCTGGTCAAAGCGTGCGTAGCGTTGTCATTCTGGTCGCGAACATGTACGTACATACTGGTCGATGTAGAGGCGCGCACGTGTTGTAGTAGAGGTGCGCACGTGTCGTAGTAGAGGCGCGCACGTGTCGTAGTGGAGGCGCGCACGTAGCATGTACACGTACGTACAGCCAGGGTGCAAGAAAGTAAATACAGCCACGTACGTACATACGGGCGGGGTCTCTAACGCCTACTCGCGCATACGTACGGCCAGGGCTCGTGTACATGGCTGGGTCGGAACGGAGAATCTGCGCCGTCGTCGTGATCATGGGAAGGCAAACGGCTGGGTCGGAACGGAATGCGTCTTCGTGTTCATCGGGAGCCAACCGGCTTGGACGGAACAGCCGAAGGAAACGAGGCCTGCCGTACCGCAGAACAAAGGAAACGGCCTTGTGTTCGACCGGCCACGGTCGAAACAGGATTCTGTTTATCGGGAGGGGTCTGGCGTACCGCAAAACGGTGAAAACGGGGTCATGTTGATTGGGAGGGGTGTGGCGTACCGCAAAACGGAGGAAACAGACTTGTGTTGGAGCGCTACGGTCGAAACGGGGGTCCTGTTCATCGGGAGGGGTGTGGCGTACCGCAAAATGGGACTCCACGGGATACTGTTCAACTCCACCGTTGACTACCTCCACGGGCTACTGTTCATCCACCATCGACTGCCTCCACGGGCTCTTGTTCATCCACCGTCGACCTCCTCCAGCCTCCACCTGCGACTGTTCATCCACGGGCTCATGTTCATCCAGCCTCCATCGCACGCTCCTCCACGGGCTCCTGTTCATCCAGCCCTCCACCGGCTACTGTTCAACCCACCCTCCACGGGGTCGTCCTGTCCATGCAGCCCTCCACGGGGTCCTGTTCATCCACACCTCCACCGGCACGATCGATCGGGGTATTGTTCATCCAGCGGCAACACCACAGGTTCCTGTTCATCCAACCCCCCACCGGGAACTGTTCATCCAAACCCCCAACAATGCTCATTGTTCATCAAGAGGCAGCAGGTTCGATTGGCTTCAGTTAGCAGCAGTAGCGAAGGAATCGCTCGATCGGGTTCAGTTACCGGCCATCGATCAATCGCTCGGGTTCAGTAACGTGTAGCCTGCAGTGCAATCGCTTGGGTTCAGTAGGCGAACGCCTTGCTCGGGTTCAGTTAGAGCCCAACGCCTCGCATCCACGCACGTACGTGTACGAGATAAACACGCATCGCTCTGCCCCCGACCACCCACCACACCAGGAACTCCCCGATATTTTCCGCGCCCTCGCATCTACCACGGTGTTTCCGTCATGGACGGCCCAAAGAATGTCATGCACCCGCGTCTCCGGCCCGCCCAGGACGAAAAGCCCATTTCCTGTCATGATTTTCTGTCATAGAAGTAGGATCCCACCACATCTATGATGATACCGGGTTTTGTCACAATTATCGTCATAGAAGTGTCATAAGCATGACAGGAAAAAAATTTGTTCGACCCAAAATGTCACGGATGTGTCTTTTTTTTGTAGTGGGTGAATAGGCGATTTTTATGAAATACTTCAAAACACAGGGGGCTTTGAAAAAGAATAGTATAAATGAACCTATTGATATGCATCGGAAGGTAGACTACACTACACAAGCCATAGTCAAGTAAGCAATGAAGTGAAAGCACGAAGACTATCAGCAACTAGGTAGTATAGATCAGGATGGAAGATGGTATGAAGCCAAACGGTAAACAAACTTCACACAGTGAAGACAATCAGATCATGCAAGCAGGTAATGACTTCACGAAGACAGACTGAAAGTAAAGGGAAGTGAAGGATAGAACCAGTAGCTTGGTGAAGACAAGGATTTGGTAAAGGGAAGTGAAGGATAGTTCCAGTTGTTGTGACAACTATATGTCTGGTTAGGGAGGTTGATATTTAACTCAGAAGGCCGCGTCTTCACCTTATTCCCCTTGAGGTAAGAACACGTAGTCCTCGCCCAATCACTCTGGTAAGTCTTCAAGGTAGACTTCCAAACCTTCACAGATGTCAGGACCCCGATCCTAAGTCACACTGATCTAGCATGTAACACGTCATATCACTTTGCGTCCTCACGCTCGGTATTCCCACGGGTGCCACCTTACCCGGCCCGGGACCGTTTGCGCCTTTTGGCTCACGTATATGATAGTGTCGCTAGCATCCATATGACAAAGAAACACATGCCGGTCAGTCAAGTGTCCTTAGCAGTAGTGCTGGGCTAGCAAGACTCCGGTGAACCGGGCTGTAGCGGACTACTATGGCTCATGGAAGCACTAGACTACATTTCCCCATAAGAGAGGCTGCCAAGGATAAACAACTAGATTATCGGATCCCACACAGACCAAGCATTTCAATCATACACACAATATGCTCGATATGTGTAAATACAACATGGCATCACAACATAACTCTACGACTCAAAGTATTTATTCATTAGGCTCCGAGGAGCGAGATATTACAAACATGGGTCTCATGACCCCAACATTCAGAGCATACAAAGAACAAGCACATGCGGAAGCTTAACTTGTCTGAGTACAGCACAAGATCGTAGCTGAGGTAACCAACTAAACGTCGAAGTCCACGCGGAACTACTAGCAAGACTGACATCTCTCCGCAAAAGCATAAAATAGGCAAACGTGAGTACAAATGTACCCAGCAAGACTTACATCAGAACTAGCTACATATGCATCGGTGTCAACAAAGGGGGTAGTGGAGTTTAACTGCAGCAAGCCAGCTTTGACTTGGTGGCTATCCTGAACTACGACTGCAAGTAACTCTTTTGAGGTGGCGCACACGAGTCCACATATTCACCATATCAATACACCACTATGGATCCGCTCCCGTCTTCCTACGAGAACGCCATCCATAGCACTCACGCTTATCTTGCGCATTTTAGAGTATCCACTTTCACTTGTCTATGAACTGTTATAGGCAACCCAGAAGTCCATTACCGCGGACACGGCTATTCGAATAGATGATGTTAACCCTGCAGGGGTGTACTTCTTCACACACGCTCTCACCACTTACCACCGTTTACACGACATGTACTCGGCAACCTTCAAGTGGAAGCCCAACGAGGGTGTCGGCCACGGCCTGCCTAAACACTCAAGTCTCTAGTCCAGGTTTATCGCCTATTCAGGTTCCATCCGCAGGGAGTCCGGCCGAGGTTTCCACATACGGCCCCGAACGATGTGAGCAGGGTTCCCGAGACACCAAACGGGCGCCCAGTACACCGTGCCACGTGCCTACCACAACACAGCCCACCCCGAAGGGTCAGCGCTGCGTGCGGCCCCCAGCATACTACAAACACCAGAAACTACTTGCAACTCCTGGACAGAGGACAAGGGTGATCAAGAAGCCGAGAGGGTCCATTGGTTTCGGGCCTAATGCGTGCTAGTAACTGTTTCATGGATCACAAACACAGAACTCAGATCCTGAGGACGGTTTCAATGAGACAACCCACCATGTACTCCTACATGGCCTCTCACCGCTACCTTTACCAAATCGTAATCATACACTTAGCTCTCAACAATAGGACATGTTCACCACTTTCCAACTCATCCCCGATGAATCAGACCCATCTCAACTCTAAGCAGTAGCAGGCATGACAACAAACATGAATGAGTAGGCACATCAGGGCTCAAACAACTCCTACTCATGCTAGTGGGTTTCATCTATTTAGTGTGGCAATGACAGGTCATGCAAAGGATAAAGGGGTTCAGCTACCGCAGCAAGTAACAGATGAATCGTTGTTGTCCTAATGCAGTAAAAGAGAGCAGGAGCGAGAGAGTGGGATTATATTGGAATGAACAAGGGGGTTTTTCTTGCCTGGCACTTCTGAAGATATTATAGTTCTTCATCGGTGTCATCGAACTCATCGTCGAAACCACGTCTATCGAGAGGGGACAATTACCGGCAAACAAAGAAGAACACAATCAATGCAATGCAACAATTATGATGCATGATAATGTCATGGCAATATGGTGTGAGTTGAGCTAATGCAGCTAGCAACAATTTAAATGAAGTTGGTTTGAACCCAAGGTTCAAATTCAAATTCCACATGTGGTTATTTAAATGCCATTAACATGTTTTCAGGTATACAGCAGGTATAACTTAGTTTGTCATGCATGAAAATGGTACATATGGATAGATTGCATTTTTCTGATAATTTTTCATATATAATTTGTTTGATTTGGAGTTACGGTTGAATTACTATGAATTTTTGAAGTTTTGGGTATTTTCTGGAATTTCCTGAATTAAAATTAATCCAGAAAATGAGTTATGGCGTCAGCACTACGTCACCGTGACGTCATCAGGTCAACTGACCTGGTCCAGGTCAAACCTGACCAGTGGGACCCACTGGTCAGTGTCTCAGTGCCAGTTAGGGTCATTGACATGTGGACCCAGTCAATGGCCACGTCAGCATGCTCAACGCTGACGCGTGGGGCCACTAAGATTAGTAAAAACTAAACAATAACTAATCTAAGTTTAATTAGCAGGTGGGGCCCTGCTGTCAGTGTCACTAGGTGTTGACTAAGTGCGTCATTAGCCTAAACTAATCTGCCACGTCACCATCGCCGGAGTTACGCCGGCGGCGACCAAAACGTGGCGGAGACACACTGGGTTAGCTCGGGTTTTGCCCACGATTGACCAAATCGACCTTGGTTTGGTCCTACGTGTAGCTGGGACTCGCGCGCATCTGGTAGGGCAAACGGAAGGGGCTGGGGTGGAGCGAGCTCGCCGGAGTCGAGCTCGTAGCGGCGGTCGGCGTTCGGGTGTTGAGCGAGACGGAGCTACAGAGCACGGGGAGATGGATGGGTGTGTGCGTTATGCTCAGGGGAGTGCGGTCAGTTCAGTGGTGAGCCCAGATGCGTGCTTGTACGGCCGTAGCCGTGGTGGCGACATGGCCGGCGGCGAGGAGCAATCGGCTCCGATGGCCATGGTGGCTAGAAGGCGCGGGAGAGCACGGGGAGAGAGGGGAAAGAGGCAGGGGCTCACGGCGATTCCAGTAGAGGCGTCGGCGAGGCCGGGGAGAGGCTGGAGCTCGCGAATCCCCGACGAGTCCGCCGGCGGTCAGAGGTTGGAGACGAGGTTGGGGACGACGCTGCAGGGCTTCCGAAGGGGCGTGGCTCGGTGGGGAGGGAGAGGGGGTCGAGGCGGAGCTCCTGAGATCAGCGGCAGGGCGAGGGGTGGCCGGTGGCCGCAGGAACGGCGAGCGGCGGCGAGCACACTTGGGTGGTGCGAGGGGAAAGAGCCAGAGGAGGGAAGGAGCTGCGGGTGCGAGAGAGAGAGGTCCAGGGGGGCGCGTGGCGCCTCCAGGCTCTCGGTCGAGGACGGGGGAGGAAGCAGGAGGTGGAGGCCTCGGGCGCGCGCGCGTCGACACGCCTCTGCCTACTGGCAGAGGTTGAAGACGACCGCTTCGGCCAGTGGGCTGGGCCAGCCAGAGGGGCTGGCCAGCTGGGCCGCGACAGGTAAGCCAGGTGAGTCTCTGCTCTTTGCTTTCTGTTTTTGTTTTTTCTATTTCTTTTATTCTGTTTTGAATTAGTAAAAATACTAATTCATTTTTAAAACTCCTGAGATAAATTGGGGGCATTATTTGGATTATTCTAGAAGCCCACAAATTATGACAGAATATTTGGAGCATCTAAAATATATATAGATTTCAAATGCCCCAATTCAAATACATTATGATTTAATTCAAAATTCCAGGAATGACCTAGAAACATGTTCATCATTTTTGGCAGAGGTTTTTGCATTTATCAGAAATCATGAACATTTTCAAAGGGCATTTTGGGATCATTGAAAATGATTTTATTTGAACTTATTTGAATTCATTTGGTGCTAGGGTTTCAACATCCCCATTTCAAGTTTCTTAGGAATTTAAACATGATGACATGATGAGCAAGCAAAGTCAAGCAAGGGCTGATCTGGGGCTGTGACAGCTCACCCCCACTAAACAAGAATCTCGTGCCGAGATTCAAGACGTGAGGTAAGAAGACAGAGGGGACACTAGCTAACACGAACTTGTCGATCCAATTGCCCTTCTTGAAAATGTTGGTTCATTGCTCCAATTGATCTTGACGTCCTTGCTTTTGAGATCTTCATCCAACACGATGGCGACAGAAAGAAACTCTATAGGAAACGATCTCCTCGAGGATCGAGCACTCAAGATCAACTCGTGGAATGAGATGTTGGAACATCTCGAGTTGAGACACAAAGCACATCGAGAGGGATGGAAGAACAAACAACGAGGTTTGATTTGGTGGGCAACAATTCCACGCTTAGAGAGATGGTGGATGGTGTTAAGGTGGCGAGGAAATAATTGCCATGATTCCATAACGGGGCACTTTGGAAAAGGTGACTCGAAGAACTATTCCCTTAAGTGGCAAAAGAATTACTTTTGATCCATAGATCATTGGAACTCTTTTCACCAGCCTGAGGCAATTTACGAATGATCGTTTGACGGAGCTCGAAGAAATGACGTACTCGGATTAGAATGGATGATGTGGACTACCTTGTTGAAGACAACGCAATGGATGACTTTTGCTTATCACCGGAAATGGAGGGGACCCATGGTAAGATGGCACAACGGCGGTGCAAGCTGGGAACAACATGCAAATGTTGGAAATGTTCCAACCATCATATCTGCCTGAGATTCAGATCTGGTTGGAGACAGGATATTTCAGACAGCATGTCTGGAAAAGAAAGTTTGCAACACAAACCGACGAGGCGGGGTTGCGAGATTCTCGGGAATGAACTACGATAGCAAGCTCCAAAACATGAGCTGATTCTGCTACATACATGTGAACATGATGTCCAAGACAAGCATGATCACGTAGAAGTCTTACAACAAAACACTACTGAGTTCAGGTGGGGAACCATCATCGAGGATATCGAAGTCCTTGTATAAGTCTTGCTCTTAAGAAGGAACTACTTCTCCTTGAACAAATCAACCAGTGGCTTGGCGTGCTAGGGATTACACATGGAGTGGAGGTAGCGAGCCTATCAAACCATGGAATACTTCGCACATGCGTGACTAACTTGGGACGATTCCAGAGGAAGCAAAAACAAACTTTCTCGAATTCATGACGGCAACTTGCATCAAATGTGCATGAATTAGAGGAAGTCGCTTCTTCCATCCAAAACATATACCTCACGAGCGGAACACGAAGGCAATGCTTACAAAATTTCCAACACTAGCTCAATGTTTAACACGGATAATGGGGGAGACAAGATGTTGCTGATGGGCTCAACAGCAACTCATCGGGATTTCCATATCACTGGACTTCCACCATCATGTGAACACGGCGATAGCATTGATCAGACCAAAGGATGTAATGGTGTATGCTCGAGGGATCAACCACGAGTAAGACAACATTACGAACATCGTTGGCTCTGATTTGACTTGACGATAGCCCGTACTCAAGTCAAAGTTTTGTCAAGGCAATAGATCCAACAACTGATCACAAGGACCAATCGATGAAGATATCACCTTTCTTCAGCACACACACACACACAAAAGGATATCCCTTAACATGAACTAAGTCAGGCAAGCTTCTATCTTCCAACTCTCCAAGTTGTTTAGATCAACCAACTAGCTCAGGGATAACCAACACAGATTCTTGGAGAAGGGGTGATTTATAAGAAAACCAACTTGATCACGAACTCAACCTAGCGGTCAGGTGACAACCTGGTAATACTTCCGAGAAGATATTCAGAACATCACGAACCACCGATATGCTACTAAGCTCGAGAACAATCTTGCCTTTCAGGCAAGACGATGTGATCAAATGAGCAAGGGATTCAATCCTAACTCATAGATCGAAGAGTGCACCAGAAATGAGGACAAGGTAGCACGATCAATCTTAGAATGATGACTCAATAACCAACACGCTAAGAATGAGAATATTGTCCATTAACTACCAAGCAATGAGGTTGCTAGGAGTATCGATTTCACAGATCACGGTTCACTAGTCAGTATTCCGGTTGCA
This sequence comes from Triticum urartu, assembly GCF_056163025.1. Taxonomy (NCBI): domain Eukaryota; kingdom Viridiplantae; phylum Streptophyta; class Magnoliopsida; order Poales; family Poaceae; genus Triticum; species Triticum urartu. Next base: position 18,517,124 of record NC_141876.1, on the reverse strand, counting down.
AAAACACGAAACCGAGGAATGAACAATGATGGCAAGAAGTATTACTGTGTTAAGAATTCATAAGAGATGGTGCAATTCTCATGACAATCCTGACATAAAGGGGTTAATACTCCAGGGTAGAACAGAGCAAAAGCTGGATTGGCATTTGATCTGCAGAACACAACTACTTTGACCCAATCCTGGATATGGATGAGGTACTGGAGTTTGTTTCTCCTAGTCATTCTAAAATAGAATGGCTTAACGGACCACAAGAATAATAGGCATCGATGAACACGATCGCACGACATAAACTTGACTATCAACTGATAGACAAGGATCAGAATACAACTACAGAGGGACAACTCAAAGGGACATATATATTTCTGAGTTGTGGATGCATAGATTAGTATGTCGAGCAAAGCTCAACATATTTCTTCCGGATAACCCATGCAGAAAGGTAGAGCTGGCAGAATCACAATTATGAAAGGAGAACTCCTCAAGAGTACTTTGATTGTGAGCTTTTGGTTCAAGGAACTTCTGCCTTAATGGTTCATGGTATTTGGAAGAAGGAAATACCATGAACCTCGAGGACTATCACAAAGGTTACTAATATCTTAAGGGAGCTAGCAAATACTAACAACATGACGTAGGGTGAATCTCGGGTTCGAAAACCCAGGAGTATAATACCTACTACTAAATGGCATCACGGGATGCTTTCGAGAATGGTGGCGAGGATTATCACACCGGAAACACAAAACATGGCTAGATTACTAGGTGACTCGCTAAAACACCTAGGGTCATAATAATAGCTCCAACATATATGTCGAGGCAACAGAGTACCTCAACTCACCGATTAGGGTGGATAAACTGGCCCAAAGGAACGTCGGTAACGGAAGAAGGAATTTGCAAATGCATCAGACTATTTAGAGACCTAGGATGACTCGGACAGCATAACGGTGTAAATGCTCAGAAAAAGATTTGAGACATTCACAAAGATTTGCATAGTCACTTAACAACATCATATCAAGGTTCTGGTTCAACTGACAACATACTGAAGTAGTAGAAACTGAATTGAGGCCTGGAACCAACAATCCTATAAGTATCTATCATAGCAATTCGTCATCCTAATAGATAGATGAGAAGGCCTAGTTCTTAATCCCCGTAGAAAAGAAGAGGCTGACTCAGATCAGAAGGCCATGACGTATAAGGAGTAAAAAGAGCCTTACGTTCCCTTCCACAATCAATTCCATTACATAACTAAAGCATTTCTAGACTCAACTTCGACCAGTTTGGCTTGGTAATCCTATAGACAGTCAGGCTCTGATACCAACGCTGTCAGGACCCCGATCCTAAGTCACACCGATCTAGCATGTAACACGTCATATCACTTTGCGGCCTCACGCACGGTATTTCCACGGGTGCCACCTTACCCGGCCCGGGACCGTTTGCGCCTTTTGGCTCACGTATATGATAGTGTCGCTAGCATCCATATGACAAAGAACCCGGGCCGACATGGCTAGTCGTGAACACAAAGCGGCACTAACCCATGGGGACAGGCATACATGAATCAACTTCGAGCATGTCGGTCATCAGCGTGTGAATCCGGGCTGTAGCACTGGGCTAACAGGACTCCGGTAACCCGGGCTGTAGCAGGCTAGGCAGGACTCCGGATGTCACCGCGTGATATTTCCCTGAGGGGACAAACACAGGAACGAAGTGAAACACATGCCGGCCAGTCAAGTGTCCTGAGCAGTAGTGCTGGGCTAGCAGGACTCCGGTGAACCGGGCTGTAGCGGACTACTATGGCTCATGGAAGCACTAGACTACATTTCCCCATAAGAGAGGCTGCCAAGGATAAACAACTAGATTGTCGGATCCCACACAAACCAAGCATTTCAATCATACACACAATATGCTCGATATGTGTAAATACAACATGGCATCACAACATAACTCTACGACTCAAAGTATTTATTCATTAGGCTCCGAGGAGCGAGATATTACAAACATGGGTCTCACGACCCCAACATTCAGAGCATACAAACAACAAGCACATGCGGAAGCTTAACTTGTCTAAGTACAGACAACTATAAATGAAGAAGGCTAAAAAGCCTGACTATCTACAAGACCCTGCCGAGGGCACAAGATCGTAGCTGAGGTAACCAACTAAACGTCGAAGTCCACGCGGAACTACTAGCAAGACTGACATCTCTCCGCAAAAGCATAAAATAGGCAAACGTGAGTACAAATGTACCCAGCAAGACTTACATCAGAACTAGCTACATATGCATCGGTGTCAACAAAGGGGGTAGTGGAGTTTAACTGCAGCAAGCCAGCTTTGACTTGGTGGCTATCCTGAACTACGACTGCAAGTAACTCTTTTGAGGTGGCGCACACAAGTCCACATATTCACCATATCAATACACCACTATGGATCCGCTCCCGTCTTCCTACGAGAACGCCATCCATAGCACTCACGCTTATCTTGCGCATTTTAGAGTATCCACTTTCACTTGTCTATGAACTGTTATAGGCAACCCAGAAGTCCATTACCGCGGACACAGCTATTCGAATAGATGATGTTAACCCTGCAGGGGTGTACTTCTTCACACACGCTCTCACCACTTACCGCCATTTACACGACATGTACTTGGCAACCTTCAAGCAGAAGCCCAACGAGGGTGTCCGCCACGGCCTGCCTAAACACTCAAGTCTCTAGTCCAGGTTTATCACCTATTCAGGTTCCATCCACAGGGAGTCCGGCCGAGGTTTCCACATATGGCCCCGAACGATGTGAGCAGGGTTCCCGAGACACCAAACGGGCGCCCGGTACACCGTGCCACGTGCCTACCGCAACACAGCCCACCCCGACGGTCAGCGCTGCGTGCGGCCCCCAGCATACTACAAACACCAGAAACTACTTGCAACTCCTGGACAGAGGACAAGGGTGATCAAGAAGTCGAGAGGGTCCATTGGTTTCGGGCCTAATGCGTGGTAGTAACTGTTTCATGGATCACAAACACAGAACTCAGTTCCTGAGGACAATTTCAATGAGACAACCCACCATGTACTCCTACATGGCCTCGCACCGCTACCTTTACCAAATCGTATTCATACACTTAGCTCTCAACAATAGGACATGTTCACCACTTTCCAACTCATCCCTGATGAATCAGACCCATCTCAACTCTAAGCAGTAGCAGGCATGACAACAAACATGAATGAGTAGGCACATCAGGGCTCAAACAACTCCTACTCATGCTAGTGGGTTTCATCTATTTACTGTGGCAATGACAGGTCATGCAAAGGATAAAGGGGTTCAGCTACCGCAGCAAGTAACAGATGAATCGTTGTTGTCCTAATGCAGTAAAAGAGAGCAGGAGCGAGAGAGTGGGATTATATCGGAATGAACAAGGGGGTTTTGCTTGCCTGGCAATTCTGAAGATAGTATAGTTCTTCATCGGTGTCATCGAACTCATCGTCGAAACCATGTCTATCGAGAGGGGACAATTACCGGCAAACAAAGAAGAACACAATCAATGCAATGCAACAATTATGATGCATGATAATGTCATGGCAATATGGTGTGAGTTGAGCTAATGCAACTAGCAACAATTTAAATGAAGTTGGTTTGAACCCAAGGTTCAAATTCAAATTCCACATGTGGTTATTTAAATGCCATTAACATGTTTTCAGGTATACAGCAGGTATAACTCAGTTTGTCATGCATGAAAATGGTACAGATGGATAGATTGCATTTTTCTGATAATTTTTCATATATAATTTGTTTGATTTGGAGTTACGGTTGAATTACTATGAATTTTTGAAGTTTTGGGTATTTTCTGGAATTTCCTGAATTAAAATTAATCCAGAAAATGAGTTATGGCGTCAGCACTACGTCACTGTGACGTCAGCATGTCAACTGACCCGGTCCAGGTCAAACCTGACTAGTGGGACCCACTGGTCAGTGTCTCAGTGCCAGTTAGGGTCACTGACATGTGGACCCAGTCAATGGACACGTCAGCATAGTCAACGCTGACGCGTGGGGCCACTAAGATTAGTAAAAACTAAACAGAAACTAATCTAAGTTTAATTAGTAGGTGGGGCCCTGCTGTCAGTGTCACTAGGTGTTGACTAAGTGCGTCATTAGCCTAAACTAATCTGCCACGTCACCATCGCCGGAGTTACGCCGGCGGCGACCAAAACGCGGCGGAAACACACTGGGTTAGCTCGGGTTTTGCCCACGATTGACCAAATCGACCATGGTTTGGTCATACGCGTAGCTGGGACTCGCGCGCATCTGGTAGGGCAAACGGAAGGGGCTGGGGTGGAGCGAGCTCGCCGGAGTCGAGCTCGTAGCGGCGGTCGGCGTTCGGGTGTTGAGCGAGAAGGAGCTACAGAGCACGGGGATATGGATGGGTGTGTGCGTTATGCTCAGGGGAGTGCGGTCAGTTTAGTGGTGAGCTCAGACGCGTGCTTGCACGGCCATAGCCGCGGTGGCGACATGGCCGGCGGCAAGGAGCAATCGGCTCCGATGGCCACAGTGGCTAGAAGGTGCGGGAGAGCACGGGGAGAGAGGGGAAAGAGGCAGGGGCTCACGGCGATTCCAGTAGAGGCGTCGGCGAGGCCGGGGAGAGGCTGGAGCTCGCGAATCCCCGACGAGTCCGCCGGCGGTCAGAGGTTGGAGACGAGGTTGGGGATGACACTGCAGGGCTTCCGGAGGGGCGTGGCTCGGTGGGGAGGGAGAGGGGGTCGAGGCGGAGCTCCTGAGATCAGCGGCAGGGCGAGGGGTAGCCGGTGGCCGCAGGAACGGCGAGCGGCGGCGAGCATGCTTGGGTGGTGCGAGGGGGGAAGAGCCAGAGGAGGGAAGGAGTTGCGGGTGCGAGAGAGAGGGCCAGGGGGGCGCGTGGCGCCTCCAGGCGCTCGGCCGAGGGCGGGGGAGGAAGCAGGAGGTGGAGGCCTCGGGCGAGCGCGCGTCAACACGCCTCTGCCTACTAGAAGAGGTTGAAGACGACCGCTTCGGCCAGTGGGCTGGGCCAGCTAGAGGGGCTGGCCAGCTGGGCCGCGACAGGTAAGCCAGGTGAGTCTCTGCTCTTTGCTTTCTGTTTTTGTTTTTTTCTATTTCTTTTATTCTGTTTTGAATTAGTAAAAATACTAATTCATTTTTAAAACTCCTGAGATAAATTGGGGGCATTATTTGGATTATTCCAGAAGCCCACAAATTATGACAGAATATTTGGAGCATCTAAAATACATATAGAATTCAAATGCCCCAATTCAAATACATTATGATTTAATTCAAAATTCCAGGAATGACCTAGAAACATGTTCATCATTTTTGGCAGAGGTTTTTGCCTTTATCAGAAATCATGAACATTTTCAAATGGCATTTTGGGATCATTGAAAATGATTTTATTTGAACTTATTTGAATTCATTTGGTGCTAGGGTTTCAACATCCCCATTTCAAGTTTCTTAGGAATTTAAACATGATGACATGATGAGCAAGCAAATTCAAGCAAGGGCTGATCTGTGGCTGTGACAACAGACTTCGTTCACTAGCAATCCACAATGGCTCTTGGATGCTCAGAACGTGACGCCTAACCGGCTGGAGGATTCACAGTCCTCAAGTGTAACAAGTCTTTAGATCATGTGGGCAGAAAGACTTCAGTGATGCCTAACACTGTTTGGCTCTGGGTGTTTTGGGCTTTGTCCTCGCAAGGATCTCTCTCTCTCTCAAATGCTTCGGAGGTGGGTTGCTCTCAAACGACAAAAGTTGTGCACTAACTTTGAGCAGCCCCCAATTTATGGTGTAGGGGGTGGGCTATTTATAGCCAGGAGGCAACCCGACCTGATTTGTCCGAACTGACCCCGGGTCACTAAGGAACCGACACGTGTCCAACTGTCGGATTTCAAACACACGCATCAGCTTGATTTGGGCTACAAGTAAAGCTAACTCATCCAGCTCTGGATAAGATTTGCTCTCATTGTCTTCGCTCAAAGACATAGGATTTGGTTGAGCATCACATCAGTCACTCTGACTTTGTTCACTTGGACCCCACTTAACAGTACGGTGGTTCCTATGACTCAACAAAGAAGAAAAGGAAACTACGAAACAACTATGTCTTCGCATTCCATAATCTTCACGTGAATGTCTTCTTATGTCATAATCTTCACTGTGAACATCTTCACAAACCACCATTGTCTTCAATGTCTTCATACATTTTTAGGGGTCATCCCTGGTAGGTAAACCGAATCAATAAGGGACTACTACATGTGTTATCCTGCAGTTCTCATAAACACATTATTCCCTCAACCAAGTTTGTCGTCAATACTCCAAAACCAACTAGGGGTGGCCGTATATGCACTTACAATCTCCCCCTTTTTGGTGATTGCTGACAAACTGGTTGAAGTTTTCAACAGGGATAAAAGTATATGAAATTTAAGGATTAAGGCATTGTCTTCATAAGTAGAAAAAGGCTACCCCTGAAGATGTGCATATAAGTAGTTTGCTTTTGAATGCAAATGCACATGGCACGTTTTACTTTGTGGAGATCCTCTTCAACTTATGAAGACAATTCATCATGCATATAAAGAGATAACGAAGATAATGACATGCATAATGAAAAATGGACGTCTGTGGGATTTATCATCGCATCACACAGTGGCAGCAAAAACAACGTAGCAGACGAACATCGAGTTTAAGTGTTGCAACCCAAAAACCAAATTGTTAAAAATACGAGAGTTGCAACGACTTAGCAAAAATTTATGCAACCACCCATAATGACCCACTTGAAGACTGTCAACTCATATGCTTCTCCCCCTTTTGTCCGTAATGACCAAAAATGTTTGAAGACATAGAGTATCTACTCGTTCCCAGATGGAGTAGATGATGGAGCAGGGTCGACGTTGGAGTTAGGTGGTGCGGACGGGCCTGATGCAGTGTCGTGGTGCAGTGCAGCCAAGGTTGGTGAAGTGGCATCGTCTTCTTCATCGACGACTCACGCAACAACAGTTGCAGCCGAAGATGAATGCTCAGAATCTTCAATGGAGGGAGTGCGACGCCAGCTTGCATTTGGTGGAGGCCTGGAGTCAAACTTGAAGTTCTCTGTGAAGCCACCTTCGCGAAATCGTCTTCAGGATAGAGCATTATGAGGCTCTTCTAGGACCGCCGACAGGCTTCATGTGCAACAAATGAGTTCTTGGTGGCCATATTACGGATGCGATTGACATCCACCAAGAGACTCTGCATCTGACGCTTCAGCCAGTCCTGAAGCTTATCCTGCTTCTGATGCAATGCCACAAGGAGCTCTCGGTCATTGAGTACACGAGATCGCTTCTGAGGCCTTTGGGCAATTATACTTGCAGTGGCTTCAGTGTTAGCACGGTGTGGCACTCTCATGTTCCCAGCCAGAGGATAAGCGGGTGTTGCAGCATTGGGGACAAGGATTCCGTCAATTGGCTGCGAGAAGCTTTGATGTTCAGCATTCTGAAGATGTAGGGGCTTCTTGGCAGGCTCGGGGTAGATGGCTTCAATAGACAGATCAACCTCAGGCAGAAAAAAAATGTGGTTGCATGCTGAGGGCTGATAGTCTATAGTGGAATGAAGCTTAATTAGGCGCATCACCCATGGAGCATAGAACTTCAGGCCAAATAGATCAATCCCAGAAGCAGCAAGTTGTCTGATGAAGAAATCCTGGGTGTTGAATTTGATGCCATTGATGATATTGAATACCAAAGTCTTCATGGCTCCTTCAAGTTTAGCTTCAGAAGAATGTCCCTTGATTGGCCATAGAGTACGCCTCAGAATATGGTATACTGTGTGTGGCAAGTACTCGAGGTCCTTCACAAAGAACTCCTTTGGGTATTCAGTGTCTTGAGGCAATGGATTCATCAGGCTAAGCATCTGGCTCATGTTTGGTTTAGGCCTCTGAAAAATGCTCTGTAGCTCATCTCTATGAAGCTGACAACCAAGTTCATATAATTCACCTGGAGTGGGCAGGGAAGTAAGCTCGATGATGTCTTGAGCTTTGGCTTCGTCATGTACATCACCTATCGTCCACTCAAGGATCCAAGTCTTCGGATCCCTGTTGTAGCCGCAAATATGGAGGGTGGCATAGAACTGCAGCAGACTCTTCATTTCGGTGTTCTTTGTCAGTCACGAAAGGCAGACGACCAACATCCCCGGGACTACCCACAGTGGGAGTAACATAGGTAGTAACATCACACATATCTGGGTTAAATAGATGATGTGGCATGCAATAAATGAAGAAAGAGATGAAAGTAGTAACATAGCTAGTTACTACTAGTGAGGGAGTCCTGTATTACGGGGTGTCCGGATAGCCGGACTATAACCTTTGGCCGGACTCTTGGACTATGAAGATACAAGATTGAAGACTTCGTCCCGTGTCCGGATGGGACTTTCCTTGGCGTGGAAGGCAAGCTTGGCAATACGGATATGTAGATCTCCTCCCATTGTAACCGACTCTATGTAACCCTAGCCCTCTCCGGTGTCTATATAAACCGGAGGGTTTTAGTCCATAGGACGAACAACAATCATACCATAGGCTAGCTTCTAGGGTTTAGCCTCCCTGATCTCGTGGTAGATCCACTCTTGTACTACCCATATCATCAATATTAATCAAGCAGGAGTAGGGTTTTACCTCCATCGAGAGGGCTCGAACCTGGGTAAAAACATTGTGTCCCTTGTCTCCTGTTACCATCCTCCTAGACGCACAGTTCGGGACCCCCTACCCGAGATCCGCCGATTTTGACAACGACATTGGTGCTTTCATTGAGAGTTCCTCTGTGTCGTCATCTATAGGCCCGATGGCTCCTCCGACCATCAACAGCGATGCGGTCCAGGGTGAGACTTTTCTCCCCAGACAGATCTTCGTATTCGGCGGCTTTGCACTGCGGGCCAATTCGCTTGGCCATCTGGAGCAGATTGAAAGCTACGCCCCTGGCCATCAGCTCAGATTTGGAAGTTTGAACTACACGGCTAACATCCGCGGAGACTTGATCTTCGACAGATTCGAGCCACAGCCGAGCGCGCCGCACTGTCACGATGGGCATGATTTAGCCCTGCCATCGAACAGCTCCCTAGAGGCCGCACCCGTATCCGCTCCGACCCTTAGCTCGGAGCCAACCGCGCCGATCGAGGACAGGTGGCTAGACCCCGCCACGGGGGCTGCAGTCTTAACGGCGATCGAGCCGAACACTGGCCTTATCCTCTGCGAAGCCCGTGACTCCAGGGTGCCGGACTCTTTTCCGGGCTCTGAACCCTCCGTGCCCCTACCAATCAAATCCGATTGGGCGCCGATCATGGAATTCACCGCCGCGGATATCTTTCAGCACTCGCCCTTCGGCGACATCCTGAATTCACTAAGGTCTCTCTCTTTGTCAGGAGAGCCCCGGCCGGACTATGGCCAACAGGATTGGGATGCAGACGACGAAGAAATTCGACGCCCACCCACCACCCACTTCGTAGCCACTGTCGATGATTTAACCGACATGCTCGACTTCGACTCCGAAGACATCGACGGTATCGACGACGATGTAGGAGACGAACATGAACCAGCACCTATAGGGCACTGGACAGCCACCCCATCCTACGATGTATACATGGTGGACACACCCAAAGGAATCGACGAGGAAGAATGGGATGACGCAACGAAGGGTCGCTCCTCCGAAAAGCAGCCAAAGCGGCAGTGTAAGCGCCGCTCCAAGCCCCGCCCCAACAGAGACAGCAGTCGTACAGACCCAGCCACAGAGCAGGGCGAGCCGGCGAACGATGAACATGGCATCGAGCAACCGTCCGAACAAGGCAACTTGGATAAACAAACCGCACAACCCGTCCCCGGCGAAGATAACAGTCCGGACGACCTCACGCCAGACAAGTTCCTGGAACAGGAAAACCTCCACAAAAGGCTCGTCGCCATGGCGCATAGCCTAAAAAAGCAGAAGCGGAAGCTCAAAACTGTGGAAGACGCACTCCGAATCAGACGGAGCAAAGTACTCAACACCGCAGACAAATACGGCGATAGTCGCCACACAAAGAGCTACCCGAAGCGAAAGCTACTGCCCGAATTTGATGAGGAGGCCCTAGAGCCCCCAAAATCAAAAAATAAGGAAGCCACCCGGTCGGATAGACGACCCCATGGACAACATAGAGCGGCAAATGGCGCCGCACACAAACCAACACGCGATCCACCCAAGGATTCGCATCAAAAGGATGGCCCAGCCAGGTCCATTTACGGGCCAAGAAAGCAAGCTCTAGTAAGAAATGTAACGCAAAAAATATCCGAACAACATGGCACACCCAAGTACAGGGGTGCTGCACACCCTCTCTGTTTCACCAATGAGGTGTTGGACCATGAATTTCCAGCGGGATTCAAGCCCATAAACATAGAGGCGTACGACGGAACAACAGACCCTGGAGTCTGGATTGAGGATTATATCCTAGACATACACATGTCCAGAGGAGACGACCTCCACGCCATAAAATACTTACCCCTCAAGCTCAAAGGGCCAGCCCGGCATTGGCTTATAGGCCTTCCCGAAAACACCATTGGAAGTTGGGAAGAGCTCGAGGATGCTTTTCGGGCAAATTTTCAAGGGACCTATGTCCAACCTCCGGACGCAGACGATTTAAGCCATATAACTCAACAGCCCGGAGAGTCAGCCCGGAAACTCTGGAACAGATTTCTTACTAAAAAGAACCAGATAGTCGACTGTCCGGACGCCGAAGCCTTAGCGGCTTTCAAACACAGCGTTCGAGACGAATGGCTCGCCAGACACCTCGGCCAAGAAAAGCCAAGAACAATGGTCGCATTAACAAGCCTCATGACCCGCTTTTGCGCGGGAGAGGACAGCTGGTTGGCAAGATGCAGCACCAGTGACCCAAGTACATTCGAAGCTAGGGATGGAAACGGGAAACCGTGACGCAGCAAGAACCAGCACCGGAATAAGGGAAACAGCCCGAAGAGCACGGCACTCAACGCCAGATTCAAAAGCTCTCGGCAGAATCAGAAAAAGCTGCCCCTCAAGGATAACAGGGACGAGCTATCTAACCTAAACAAAATCTTGGATAAGATATGTCAAATCCACAGTACTCCCGGGAAGCCTGCAAACCATACCCACAGAGATTGTTGGGTCTTCAAGCAATCCGGCAAACTCAACACCGAACACAAGGGGCTCGACACACCAAGTGAGGACGATGACGAACCCCACAAGCAGAGCACCGGGAAACAAAAGAATTTCCCACAAGAAGTCAAAACAGTAAACTTACTTCACGTGACAAAAGGGAAAAACAGAGTGGCGCCTATAGAGATACGCGCCATACGGCCTATCCCGAAGGAGTCTCGCCACTGGTTGTTAAAACCGATCACCTTCGACCATCAGGATTACTCTAAAAGTATCCGGAACGCAGGCTGGACTGCCCTGATATTAGATCCGATAATCGACGGACTCCACTTTACACAAGTCCTGATGGACGGCGGCAGTGGTCTAAACCTGCTATATCAGGACACAATCCGCAAAATGGGGATGGACCCAACAAAAATTCACCATAGCAACACTTCCTTTCAAGGAGTAACGCCAGGCCCGGATGCCCATTGCACGGGTTCTCTCTTGCTAGAAGTTATGTTCGGCTCCCCCGATAACTTCCGCCGCGAAAAACTAACCTTCCACATCGCCCCATTTTCAAGTAGCTATCAAGCACTACTGGGACGCGAAGCTTTTGCCCACTTTAATGCAATACCGCATTATGCATCTCTTACGCTTAAGATGCCCGGTCCACGAGGCATCATCTCACTAAAGGGAAATATAGAGTGTTCCTCGAGCGCGGAAGAATATGCGGCTGCCTTGACAGCCATACATTAAAACAACTTCACCAACAAAAGCATCTAAGAGGTCATTAAGACCACGGACACGGCTAGGCGAGTCTGGAGCAAACATATAATTGATAAAGATTTAGTAGCCGTACACCCCTACACAAGGGGCTCCGCGTATGTAAAATAAGCGACAATAAGGCTCAATTTTACCCGTCTTGAATTATACTTTGTTTATTTAGTACAACATACATTCCGCACAACTATTCTTTTTTTTCTTTTCAGCTAAGTTCCTCTCTTTTACAGATAAACACCATGCTACGCCCGTCCAGGACACGGCACAACGGAGACACAAGCGCAGACGTGCAGCAGGGACCCGTCTCCAGGATTCTTTTTAGATTAAGACCCTGCGTAAACCTTTTTTACTGTCTCTTGTTGATACACATCCCCGGATTCTCAGTATAACTGAGGAGGAGGCTGGCATCTTGGCATGTGGCCACGTCAGAATTTTGCACGTACCTGGACACCAGGGGCTTATTATCAAGGGCATTGCTCAGTCCGTTTCCATAAAGACCGAATACCTAAGGGAGTGTTCGGCGTCGCGAGTTTGGCCTTATATGCATCAGCTCCGAATCATGTCTTTGGTCAAATGTTGGGTTTGCCCGGCTCCTGTGTTTTGCTGCCTTACGTTCCGTTCTATCGGCTAAGGCGGCACCAGGAGAACTACTGCGATTGTGCCCCGATTCAGCCAGGCGAGCACCTCAGTAGAGAAAGCCGAAAACTGACTGTCATGATATAGCGTGAGACTGGTCAACCACTCGATGACCTATCAGAATCTTCAGGATTCCTCCGCATTAACGAAGGGCCGTTTCCCGGCCAGGCACACACGCGCCCCGAGTTCGGGCGAGCGCGGCGCCACCAGGGGCTATATAGTAGCCTCACCGTCAAGCTCCTATGGTCAAGTGAAAGTGATAAAGCATTATAGTCCGGTTGCCTAGTTCGCTGCGCTATCACCTCCTTCATGGACCAAGACGTTAGATCAAGTGTGAAAATGCGCCTTCTGCGAACACCCCCGCATTATATGCGTGGGGGCTGAAGCCGACGACTGCCATCTTTCAGGTTATATACACATATACATTAACGGCCACACAGGAGGTATTTTAATTCTTGAAGGCACAAGTATAAAAAGCTTTTATATTCCATCAAAATATTGTTTTACAATAATCCATGTTATTCGAACATAATATCCTTCGAGCACCGCGTCTCTATTAAACGAGCGCCTTGCAGAACTTCCTGAAAATAGTGCTCGGCAGGTACTCGGCTTCCGTTTGAGTCTTTGGATGCAACAACGGTGGCCTTCATCTCCGTCCAGTATGTCTTGACACGGGCAAGGGCCATCCGCGCATCCTCTATGCATGCTGACCTCTTCATCGCATTGATATGCGGCACCGCACCAAGGAACTGCTGCACCAAGCTAAAATAGCTGTTCGGCTTTGGCCTTTTCGGCCACAGATGATCCACGACATCTTTCATGGCGAGTCTGGACAACCTATTCAGTTCGGCCCATTCGGCCAAATGATCGGTCAATAGAAGTGGACGCTCCGGATTGTTGAACTGTGACCAGAAGAGCTTTTCCACTTTGCTATCTTTCTGATCTCGGAAATGTTCAGCCGCATCAGCGGCACTCGCAACTAAATCGAGATATGCGTCCGCCGAACTCCACATCCGTCCCAACGGAGCATACTTAGGATCTCCGAACTTCATCCGCAGCATAAAGGGCTTTCCAGCCGCGATATCTCCGGCCTGGCGCAGCTCCTCCTTCATCACTCTCATCGTAGAACGAGCATCCTTGGCCGCAGTAGTGGCCTTTTCCAGGTCTGTCTGCTCCGCCTGATCTTCTTTTTCAAGAAGCTTGCAGCAGTCAGCAGCGGTCTTTAACTTCACAGCCATCTCGTCTATTTCCTTCTTACTTCGGCAGTGAGCAGCCTATTCGGCTTTCAGCTCCTCAACCGCCTTTAGGGCAGCCGCATTGCTTTTTCTGGCTTGCTCCTTGGCTCAGGCAAGCTCTGCCTGAAGGTCCTCCACAGGGGCAACACCATCTGCATTAAGTGCACACATTGTAAGATACTGGCATCAAGCTCCTCTTACCAGGTGTCTCCGGAGAAATTACATACCTTGTGCCTCGTCAACCGCTTGTTGACAAGCGCGATGTCGGCATCTGCCACGTCAAGTTGCCGCGTTAGCTCGGCAAATTCATCAGTCCGGCTGACCACCGGACACTTCGCCACCTGCATAGGAAGGCGGCAAAATTATACCTAGGACTATGATCCTCTGCGTGCTGTCGTCTTCGACAACACACAGAGTCTCAGGGGCTACTATCTACACAGGGCGCATCTTATATATGCGGAACTGTCAAAAGCAGGTCCTTCAGCTCCTCCGACTGCGCACCAGGTGGTGCCGGACTCGTTCGATGGCTTTTCTCAAAGGCCGGACACGAAGAGCTTTGGGGGGGCATATGACTGCCTTCCGGCCCTGCCGGATTAGGAGAAACCCTCCGCGACGACACCTCAGGGTCGCCCACCTCATAAGGCGGAACGGCAGGGGGAGGCGTTCCGCTCTCCATCATCTTCGGAAGAAGATCCCCCGAAGATGAGCTCTACTGAGAAGGGCTAAGATCCGAACTACAAGGTAAAATGTCGGTTATTTTCCTCAGAGATAAAATAAGGATCCCTCTCATTTTAAACCTCCCCTCTCTACTTACGGCTCGGTGGAGGGCCGATCCCCTTGGGGGCACAGTATGGCCAAGGTATCCCCCGGCACAGGACCCTCTGGCGAAGATTTCTTCCCCCGCTTTGAGACCATGGTCTCCGGGTCTTCAGAGGCGGTCCTCTTCTTCCCCTGGGTAGAGGAATTTTCGATTCCTCCTTTCCTGACAGCCTCCTTCGGGGAGGCGGTAGCTTCCTTGTCCCCCCCCCTTCGTTTTCTTCCAAAGGCACGATCTCCAGCATCCTGGTTAACACGGGATCCAGCGAGGTCTCAGGAAGGGGGGCCAGACACCTGATTAACTTCGCCTTCGCTACCCACTCCTGTTTCAAGGACAACTCTTTTAAGGGTGATGTTGTGATAAAGGAACGGATGGTGTGTCCGGGCACAGGGCTACTTACTTGAGTATCCGGACGATTGCAGCTCAGACCTGCGTCCTCCGTAGAATCCGGAAACACTACTTGTGGTCTGAAGAACAATTTGTACATCTCCATGGGCGCCATGCCAAGAAAATGTTGGAGAGCTCGCGGTCCCTCCGGGTTGAACTCCCACAGGCGGAGGGGGCGACGTTTGCAGGGAAGAACTCGGCGAATTAACATAACCTGTGTCACCACGACCAGACTGATGTCTCTTTCTAGGAGATCTTGGATGCGGCCCTGCAACAGGGGCATGTCCTTTGCCGACCCCCAGTCCAGCCCCTTATTGACCCATGACACTAGTCGTGGCGGGGGACCCGAGCAGAAAGCAGGCGGCGCCACCCACTTGGTGCCCCTGGGAGCTATGATATAAAACCACTCTTGTTGCCATAAGTTGAACTCCTCTTGAAAAGAGCCCTCGGGCCATGGAGCATCAGCATTCTTGCTTATAACAGCGCCTCCGCACTCCGCGTGCTGTCCCTCGATCATCTTCGGCTCTATTTTATAGGTCTTAAGCCACAGTCCGAAGTGAGGAGTAATACGGAGGAAGGCTTCGCACACGACAATGAACGATGAGATGTGGAGGATGGACTCCAGAGCTAAGTCGTGAAATTCCAGCCCATAATAAAACATGAGCCCCCTCACGAAGGGATCCGTCGCGAAGCCTAGCCCTCGGAGGAAGTGAGACACGAACACCACGCTCTCACCAGGCTTGGGAGTAGGAATAACCTGCCCGTTAGCAGGCAGCCTATGCGAGATTTCGCTGGTCAAAAACCTGGCCTCTCTCATCTTTAGCACGTCTTCCTCCGGCATCCATCGGCCTCGAAAGTCGGAAACGGACATCGTCGAAGGTCCGAAGTGCCTGAAATCTGGGGCCTTGGGTGTTGGAACTCGAGGCGAAGGGCGGATTCGATTGAGATCAAAGGAAAGGAGTAATGCCTTGGTCTCTTTATAAGAGGTTGAATACCAAGAGCCCTCCCCGTGACCGTTTGGGACTCGCCTTTGATCGAGGAGACGTACCAACGGGAACGACTGGGTTACCCACGTCCATATTGATGAGAATCCCGTAAATAAAGGGGACACGATCTCTGCTTCAACAAGACGTGCCAAGGAAACCGCCTCGCAAAACGCGCTGAGGTGGGGCAGTAAAAATGATTCGAATAAAGGCTTGGTTGTGGTGTGATGACACGCTACGGAATACGTCAGTAGATTAGATTTGTGTAAATAGTATTATCTCTACGACAGTATGTGGAACTTATTATGCAGAGCCGGACACTATCCTTGTGTTCAAAAATCTTCTATGAAGTATTTGGAAGAGGAACCCGCCTTGCAATGCCGAAGACAATCTGCGCGCCGGACTCGTCGTCATTGAAGCCTGGTTCAGGGGCTACTGAGGGAGTCCTGGATTAGGGGGTGTCCGGATAGCCAGACTATAACCTTTGGCCGGACTCTTGGACTATGAAGATACAAGATTGAAGACTTCGTCCCGTGTCCGGATGGGACTTTCCTTGGCGTGGAAGGCAAGCTTGGAAATACAGATATGTAGATCTCCTCCCATTGTAACTGACTCTGTGTAACCCTAGCCCTCTCCGGTGTCTATATAAACCGGAGGGTTTTAGTCCATAGGACGAACAACAATCATACCATAGGCTAGCTTCTAGGGTTTAGCCTCCCTGATCTTGTGGTAGATCCACTCTTGTACTACCCATATCATCAATATTAATCAAGCAGGAGTAGGGTTTTTACCTCCATCGAGAGGGCCCGAACCTAGGTAAAAACATTGTGTCCCTTGTCTCCTGTTACCATCCGCCTAGACGCACAGTTCGGGACCCCCTACCCGAGATCCGCCGGTTTTGACACCGACAACTAGCATCACACATATCAAGGCAAGATGTGTCTATAGCCTAATAAATGAAGTGCTCCATATTACCACACATATGTTACTCCCCACTACAGAGGTAGTAACATAGACTAGTAACATGGGCATGTTACTAGTCTATGTTACTATCCATTGTGGCTAGTCTGAAGCAGTCAAGAGCTTCTTCAAGACAAGGCAGCCCAACTATAGCTTCACAATCCAGACGCATATGTGGAAAGATTCGCTCTTGGTTGTAGAGGATGCACGAGTAATAGCTTCGCTGCTGATAACTCCAGAATCTGTCGGAGGAGATCTTTGGCTTCGAATAAGGATTCTTGGCGCTGGCAAAGAAAGTATTGTGCTCTCTGAAGCTGTGCATGCTGAAGGAACCCTGTGTAGTTGCAGCACTTGGAAGCCTTGGCAGCCTAGGCTTGGGCTTCTGAACTAGAGGCCTCTGCTCCACATGGTAATCATATTGTGGCCCGAGAGCAGTGGGTGGAACCATAACTGGCCATCTGACTGTGACAAGCTGACCTTCACGATTGAATGTGTGTTCCATGGTGTGAGGCCAAGGAGGAGGAACAGCGCCATCCGAGACGATTGGCATCAACGTGACTTCAACATTCTCATTAGCTTCAGGCTCCACAATGTCTTTGGCCATGACTGAGTCATTGGCTTCAGTGGTGTTGTTGGTGGCAGCCTTAGGATTTTCAACCTCCATCTGTTCAAGGACTGGAGGGTCAGGCACAATCACATTTTCCTCGAGAATGACTTGATCACTAGCTGGGGGTGTGGCAACTCTTTCTTCTTCTTTGTCTTCATCGGCTGATGCAGCCGGATTGTCTTCAGCAACTTTGGCTTCGGACTTAGAGGCATTCGTAGTAGGGGTGGCTTCAGGAAACACTTGACGTGCGACTGAGCTTTGTTGCACTTCCCCTTCTAGAATGCTCGACATGGTGAACTGTGGCCTGGGGCCTTTGCGAAGCCTGCGAAACGCTGGCGACGCCTTTGGTGAGGGAGTGGTCTGTACCATGTAGTTGTCGTCATCAAGCACTGGAGTGGTGACTTGAGGTGGTGGTGTTCTTGGTGTCTCATCATGTACTGGGGTGTCTTGCTGTTGGCGCTCCACCCATGAGTCGTCTTGAGCGATTGGCGTCAATGGACGACCAATGCTTATGAGTTCACTGCTTGTTAGAGCAGGCGATGATACCGACTGGGACTGGAGCTGAGGAAGGACTACATCATCATCAACATTGTCTTCGTGACCAATGTCTTCAGCTGTGTTGGGGTTAGCAGCTAGAACTTCTTGACTTGCATGAGCCTCTGTGGAAGCAGGCTCATGAATCACAAGACGACGCTCTTGGTTGGTCGAGACAGGAAGAGCGACGGAGATAGGTTCAACAATGAGGGGCTCTGGGGCAGCAGCACGCTCTTTCTTTGAAGACTTCGTCTTCAATTTCTTCGTGGATGGAGCACCATCAGAAGTGTCTTTGTGCTTACGCTTCCTGGCTTCGGCTTCAGCTGCCCTTGTCTTCTTCAGCTCTAAAGCTGCTGAGGTGACCTTAGGCTTCGAGCCAGTCATACTGGCAGGGAAGACAATGTGAGGTTCTTCCTGCCTTGGTGCTTTCGTTTGGGCAGCAACAGACTTCTTCTTTTGCTTGGCAGCCATCATGGGGTCAATGCCAGGACGCCAAAGAGTCTTTCGCTTTTCAGCTTCATTATGGGCTTGAACACATTTCTGCGCATAGTACTTCATGCGCTCGGGAGAGCCTTTGGCTTCTTCCCTCTTCTTGTGAACTCTTCCTTAAGATCATGCAACATCTTCTTGAAGATTTGCACATCAGCCACACTGAGCTTGGCCATGTGCTTCTTGAAATTTGCCTTCTCATGATCAATCTTGTTCTTGAGCTCGACGATTTTCTGAGCCAAGGCCAATTCGTTGGCAATGGCTCCGTGGAATGTGACGCTGATGTCCACAGGCAGCTGAAGGTCATCAATACTGATGCTCTGGTCATCAAAACAACTCATTAATGAAGTTGTTCAAAATATCAACGTCAAAGAGGGGCAGATCATTGAAGATCTCCACCTCTTGCTTGCTCTTGATCAGCATCTCAAGTGCTTCATTACCAAGATCTTCATTGCTAGACAAATCAATGGTGTCTTCTCGTTGCGTAGAATAGCAGCAGGAGTTAGTTCATGCCCAGAAATCTTCTTGGGCATCTTGGTCTTCTTGGAGACACGAGACAAATCTTCAGACTGCACACTGGGTTCAGGAGGTGCAGTCTTCAGCGGCTTCACAGTTGAAGCGTTTGGTGTGGCAGAGGGCTTCGAAGCTTTTGACTTCTTTTTCTTCTGCTTTGGTGGAGCTGGCGCATCTTCGGAGTTTGCGTCATTAGCTGATTGCTCCACTGTGGCCCTCTGAGCAGCAATGTGGGAGAGGAGCCCATCGAAGCTAGTGAGTGGGCCGATGACCTCGGATTGGCATCGCGAGTGCCATCCTGCCTTGGTGCAGATGGACCAGGGTTGAAGTTGAGTCCAAAATCCTTTTTGTTCTTTGCAGCTAACTCTTTGGCAAACTGATAGTTGCGCTTGAAGAGATTGTCTTCATGACACCATAACATGGATGATGGGTCGGCATTGTCAGGCTTCGGTCCTTGGACCATGCATGGATAGAAACCTTGAGCAATGGCTTCAGGCTTCGATTTTGGCTGCAGATTCTAGTACAGAATGTCGCCCCATGGGCACTTGATGGCGTTCTTCTCAGCATATTCAGTAGTGATGAAGTTGTACTTGAACCACTGTTCTGCCCAATATCTTCAAATCCATTGGATTCGGGTCTTTCGCTGATTGTAGTTCTCCTCAGGATCAGTTTTGTACAATTCATGCAGATCCGGAGGTAGATCTAGAGCTGTATTACCTCGGCGCTGCCTCCCACCTTTCCTAGCAGACTTCTCTATGGCCATGATATTTAAGCAGATGGGCTTCAGAACAGTGAAAGGCTTCCGTCTACTGGTCAGACAAGAACTGGCTTCAGGGGAGTGAATATGATGATGTAAGAACTCTCCAAATGAATGTAGACTATGAGAACCAAGGGATTCTCCCATGGACATGTACCTGTGAAAGCATTAAAGGTGAGAGGGAAGGGGAAGAGGTCATATGCATTCTTAGAAGATTTTGAAGATAAATCAGTTTGAAGACATTGACCTCATAGAGCGAAGACATTCACTTATTTGAAGGGAGTTGGTTCCAGATTTGTACGAATCCATTAATAAGTACAAGTGAGGAATCTAACTAGTTATGAAGCATAAGTGAATATCCTTTGCATGATATGAGACGCAGTCAAAGACAGATCCAGATTTGAAAGTCTAGAAACCACTTCTGATTGAAGTGGATGGATTTGACGGATCAAAAAGACAGTAAAAAGTGAGATTTAATTACCGCTGACGAACTGCTAGATGAGGCAGAGAAAGAAGCCGAGCAGTTCAATCTCCCGCGCCCTAACTTGGCGGCGGAGGACACCTACAGTGGCGGCGGAGAGGACGAGGTGCGCGGCTGGCGTGAGGATGGCGTCGAAGAAGTCGCGGCAGCTAAGCGCTTCGTCTCCGGCGTCGACGCAAGCTAGCGGAGGCGCTAGGGTTTGAGCGAGGTGGCGAGGTGGAAGAAAGGATAATGACCGCATGGGTGAGTATTTATAAGGTAGAGGACTACACAGCGTAATTACGCAAGTGCCCCTGGCGGTTCACATCTGATGGACACATGGCGTGCATGCAACTCATTTAGAGTTGTCCCATGTTCCCACGCATGCCTAGTTTGTTGGGTGGTCGTTCTGGCTTCTCCGGGATTCAGGCAAAATAGATATATCATCGAAAGCAGTCTTAAATGTGTGTCTCTGTGTCTTCAGCTGACAAGAATGCAGTGAAGACATTCGACAAGTTTCAACATAACGCATATGACTAGATAGATAGAGTTTGAGGAAGAAGCACAGAGGGGGTTAGGGTCCGATCACATTCACTTAGTTCAGAAAAATGGCAAGTTCGAAGACATATATATATATAAGTGAACGTTGTAGAGGACAAAACACCATATACATATCAAAAGACTAAATCAACATTGCGAAGATAAACCATGAAGATAAATCAATGTTGAAGTCAAACTAAATGCAAAGATAATGCAATCATGACGCCAGGAGAATATCTTCGAGAAAGTTTGGTGGTGGCGCTACCCACCGTATAGGAAGTATTAGACCCAGACACGTCGCACAATTATCGTGGCGCTCCAAAGTCAAATTCCGCGTTAATGTATTCACACTTAGAGTGTATGTCTTCATTGATTGAAGATATACGTTACTTAGTGTGTTGCACATCTAAGTCATCAACATGCATAAGCATTAGGATGTGTGTCCAATCACAGGACATTTGAGGATTCTAAGATATTTAGCTCACACCGCAACTTGCAAAAGCTTTTCTCATCCAAGGGCTTTGTGAAGATATCTGCCAATTGCTCTTCAGCGTTGACACTAATGATGTCAATATCTTCCTTCATGACATGATCTCTGAGAAAGTGACGGATCTGAATGTGCTTTGTCTTCGAGTGCTGAACTAGATTGTTGGCAATCTTGATGGCGCTTTCATTGTCGCAGTAGAGTGGCACATGCTCCAGGTGGATGCCATAGTCCTTGAGAGTTTGCTTCATCCACAGAAGCTGAGCGCAGCAAGATCCAGCAGCAATGTATTCAGATTCAGCAGTGGAGAGGGATACACAGTTCTGCTTCTTTGAAGACCAACAAACAAGAGATCGTCCAAGAAAGTGACATGTGCCTGATGTGGACTTGCGATCAACCTTGTCACCAGAATAATCAGCATCTGAGAATCCAACTAGATCAAACTCTGAGCCCTTTGGATACAATAGTCCAAGTGTTGGGGTGTAAGCCAAATATCAAAGAATTCGCTTCACGGCTAAGTGATGCGATTCCCTTGGTGCCGCTTGAAATCAGGCACACATGCAAACGCTAAGCATTATATCTGGCCTAGATGCACATAAATAGAGTAAAGAACCAATCATGGAGTAGTATACCTTCTGATCGAACTCTTTACCATTGTCGTCGGGACCCAATTGACCTTTGGTTGGCATTGGCGTCGTGTACCCTTTGCAGTCTTGCATTCCAAACTTCTTCAGGCAATCTTTGAGATATTTTTCTTGTGAAATGAAGATGCCATTGCTCTGCTGACGGATTTGAAGATTGAAGAAGAATTTCAACTCACCCATCATGGACATCTGATATTTCTCTTGCATCATATGCCCAAACTCATCATTGTATCTCTTGTCAGTGCAGCCGAAGATAATGTCATCCACGTAGATTTGGCATACAAACAGTTCACCATCATATGTCTTCGTGAAGAGTGTGGGATCTAGAGAACCAGGTATGAAGCCTTTTCTCTTCAAGAAGTCTTTGAGCGTGTCATACCAAGCTCGAGGTGCTTGTTTGAGGCCATACATTGCCTTCTTGAGCTTGTATACCATGTCAGGACGCTTTGGATCTTCAAAACCAGGTGGTTGTGCAACATACACTTCTTCTTCAATTTTGCCGTTGAGAAAGGCACTCTTTACATACATTTGGTACAGAAGAATGTTGTTGTGGTTGGCATTGGCTAACAGAATGCGAATGGCTTCAAGCCTAGCCACAAGAGCAAATGTTTCATCGAAGTCAATCCCTTCAACTTGATTGTATCCTTGAGCAACGAGACGAGCCTTGTTTCCGATGACTTGACCATGCTCATATTGTTTGTTGCGATAGATCCATTTGGTGCCAATGATATTGTGCTTGCGAGGATCAGGACGCTTAACTAGCTCCCAAACATTGTTCAGCTCGAACTGTTGAAGCTCTTCTTGCATAGCTTGAATCCATTCAGGTTCCATGAAGGCTTCATCAACTTTCTTGGGTTTAGATATAGAGACAAATGCAAAGTTCCCACAGAAATTTGCTAGTTGTGTTGCTCTTGAATGAGTGAGTGGACCAGGTGCATTGATGCTATCAATTATCTTCTCAATATGTACTTCATTTGCAACACAAGGATGAACTGGACGAAGATTTTGCCCTTGCTGATCATTGTCTTCATCTTCAGCATTGGCTTCACAGGTTGATTAGGTGCAGAAATGATGGTTTCTTCTTTAGCTTGTGCCTCTGAAGGTATGATTTCTCCAGTACCCATAAGCTTGATAGATTCACTTGGTGAGGCTTCATCTAGCACATTTGGCAGGTGCTCTCTTTGCGAGCCGTTAGTCTCATCGAACCGCACATCCACAGTTTCAACCACTTTATAATGAAAGAGGTTGAAGACTCTGTTGGAGTGCGAATCTGATACGTCTCCAGCGTATCTATAATTTTTGATTGTTCCATGCTATTATGTATTCTGTTTTGGATGTTTAATGGGCTTTATTATACACTTTTATATCATTTTTGGGACTAACCTATTAACCGGAGGCCCAGCCCAAATTGTTGTTTTTTTGCCTATTTCAGTGTTTCGAAGGAAAAGAATATCAAACAGAGTCCAAACAGAATGAAACCTTCGGGAACGTGATTTTCGGAACAAACGTGATCCAAAGGACTTGGAGTGGACGTCAAGCAACAGACGAGGAAGCCATGAGGTGGGGGGCGCGCCTACCCCCCCCCTAGGGCGCGCCCTCCACCCTCGTGGGACCCTCGTGGCTCCACCGACCTACTTCTTCCCCCTATATATACCTACGTACCCCCAAACCATCGAGGAGCACCAGAAAACCTAATTCCACCGCTGCAACCTTCTGTACCCATGAGATCCCATCTTGGGGCCTTCTTCGGCGTCCTGCCGAAGAGGGCATTGATCACGGAGGGCTTCTACAACAACAACCATAGCCTCCCCGATGATGTGTGAGTAGTTTACCTCAGACCTTGGGGTCCATAGTTATTAGCTAGATGGCTTCTTCTCTCTCTTTGGATCTCAATACAAAGTTCTCCTCGATTCCCTTGGAGATCTATTTGATATAACTCTTCTTTTGCAGTGTGTTTGTTGAGATCCGATGAATTGTGGGTTTATGATCCAGATTATCTATGAACAATATTTGAATCTCCTCTGAATTCTTTTATGTATGATTGGTTATCTTCGAAAGTCTCTTCGAATTATCAGTTTGCTTTGGCCTACTAGATTGATCTTTCTTGCAATGGGAGAAGTGCTTAGCTTTGGGTTCAATCTTGCGGTGCTCGATCCCAGTGACAGTAGGGGAAACGACACGTATTGTATTGTTGCCATCGAGGATAAAAAGATGGGGTTTATATCGTATTGCATGAGTTTATCCCTCTACATCATGTCATCTTGCTTAAAGCGTTACTCTGTTCTTATGAAATTAATACTCTAGATGCATGCTGGATAGCGGTCGATGTGTGGAGTGATAGTAGTAGATGCAGAATCGTTTCGGTCTACTTGTCACGGACGTGATGCCTATATACATGATCATACCTAGATATTCTCATAACTATGCTCAATTCTATCAATTGCTTGACAGTAATTCGTTTACCCACCGTAATACTTATGCTATCTTGAGAGAAGCCACTAGTGAAACCTATGGCCCCCGGGTCTATTTTCCATCATATTAATCTCCCAACAACTAGCTATTTCTGGCGCCGTTTACTTTGCTTTCTTTACTTTTACTCTTTACCATAAAAATACCAAAAATATTATCTTATCATCTCTATCAGATCTCACTCTCGTAAGTGACCGTGAAGGGATTGACAACCCCTTTATCGCGTTGGTTGCGAGGTTCTTATTTGTTTGTGTAGGTACGAGGGACTTGCGTGTGGCCTCCTACTGGATTGATACCTTGGTTCTCAAAAACTGAGGGAAATACTTACGCTACTTTACCGCATCACCCTTTCCTCTTCAATGGAAAACCAACGCAGTGCTCAAGAGGTAGCAAGAAGGATTTCTGGCGCCGTTGCCGGGGAGTCTACGCACAAGTCAAGACATACCAAGTACCCATCACAAACTCTTATCCCTCGCATTACATTATTTGCCATTTGCCTCTCGTTTTCCTCTCCCCCACTTCACCCTTGCCGTTTTATTCACCCTCTCTTTTTCCGTTCGCCTTTTTTTTTCTCGCTTGCTTCTTGTTCGCTCGTGTGTTGGATTTCTTGCTTGTCACGATGGCTCAAGATAATACTAAATTGTGTGACTTTACCAATACCAACAACAATGATTTTCTTAGCACTCCGATTGCTCCTCTTACCGATGTTGAATCTTGTGAAATTAATGCTGCTTTGCTGAATCTTGTCATGAAATATCAATTCGCCGGCCTTCCTAGTGAAGATGCCGCTACCCATCTAAATAGCTTTGTTGATTGTGATATGCAAAAGAAGAAAGATGTGGACAATGATATTGTTAAGTTGAAACTATTTCTGTTTTCGCTTAGAGATCATGCTAAAACTTGGTTTTCGTCTTTGCCTAAAAATAGTATTGATTCTTGGAATAAGTGCAAAGATGCCTTTATCTCTAAGTATTTTCCTCCCGCTAAGAACATCTCTCTTAGAAACGATATTATGAATATTAAGCAACTTGATCATGAACATGTTGCACAAGCTTGGGAGAGGATGAAATTAATGATACGTAATTGCCCTACTCATGGTTTGAATTTATGGATGATTATACAAAAAAATTATGCCAGATTGAATTTTGCTTCTAGAAATCTTTTAGATTCGGTCACGGGAGGCACTTTTATGGAAATCACTTTAGGAGAAGCTACTAAACTCCTAGATAATATTATGGTTAATTATTCTCAATGGCACACCGAAAGATCTACTAGTAAAAAGGTGCATGCGATAGAAGAAATTAATGTTTTGAGTGGAAAGATGGATGAACTTATGAAATTATTTGCTAATAAGAGTGTTTCTTCTGATCCTAATGATATGCCCTTGTCTACCTTGATTGAGAGTAATAATGAATCTCTGGATGTGAATTTTGTTGGTAGGAATAATTTTGGTAGCAACGCGTATAGAGGAAACTTTAATCCTAGGCCGTTCCGTAGTAATTCCTCTAATAATTATGGTAATTCCTACAACAATTCTTATGGAAATTTTAATAAGATGCCCTCTGAATTCGATACTAGTGTTAAAAGTTTATGATTTCTCAAAAGAATTTCAATGCCTTGCTTGAAGAAAAATTTCTTAAAGTTGACGAACTGGCTAGGAACGAGGATAGAATTTCTATTGATGTTGATTCTTCGAAACTTAGATCTATTCCACCTAAGCATGATATCAATGAGTCTCTCAAAGCCATGATAATTTCCATTGATGAGTGCAAAGAAAGAACCGCTAGGATGCGTGCTAAGAAAGATTGCTTTGTGAAAGCGTGTTCTTCTAATTTTTATGAGAATAAAAATGAAGATCTAAAAGTTATTGATGTGTCCCCTATTAAATCTTTGTTTTGCAATATGAATCTTGATAATGATGGGACTGGAGATGAGTCAACTTTAGTTAGAAGGCGTCCCAAAAATTCAAAGTTTTTAGATCTTGATACAAAATTTGGTAAAAGTGGGATTGAAGAGGTCAAAACTTTAGATATCAATGAACCCACTATCTTGGATTTCAAGGAATTTAATTATGATAATTGCTCTTTGATAGATTGTATTTCCTTGTTGCAATCCGTGCTAAATTCTCCTCATGCTTATAGTCAAAATAAAGCTTTTACTAAACATATCATTGATGCTTTAATGCAATCTTATGAAGAAAAACTTGAGTTGGAAGTTTCTATCCCTAGAAAACTTTATGATGAGTGGGAACCTACTATTAAAATTAAGATTAAAGATCATGAATGCTATGCTTTGTGTGATTTGGGTGCTAGTGTTTCCACGATTCCCAAAACTTTGTGTGATTTGCTAGGTTTCCGTGAATTTGATGATTGTTCTCTAAACTTGCATCTTGTGGATTCCACCATTAAGAAACATATGGGAAGAATTAATGATGTTCTTATTGTTGCAAATAGGAACTATGTGCCCGTAGATTTTATTGTTCTTGATATAGATTGCAATCCTTCATGTCCGATTATTCTTGGTAGACCTTTCTTTAGAACGATTGGTGCAATTATTGATATGAAGGAAGGGAATATTAGATTCCAATTTCCGTTAAGGAAAGGCATGGAACACTTCCCTAGAAAGAAGATTAAATTACCATATGAATCTATTATGAGAGCCACTTATGGATTGCCTACCAAAGATGGCAATACCTAGATCTATCCTTGCTTTTATGCGTAGCTAAGGGCTTTAAACGATAGCGCTTGTTGGAAGGCAACCCAATTTTATTTTAGTTTTTTTTACTTTTTTGCTTCTGTTTAGGAATAAATCTTTGATCTAGCCTCTGTTTTGATTTGTTTTTGTGTTTTAATTAGTGTTTGTGCCAAGTTAAACCTATAGGATCTTCTTGGATGATAGTTATTTGATCTTGCTGAAAATTCCAGAAACTTTCTGTTCACGAAAACAATTTTTAAAAATCACCAGAATGTTATAAAATACTGATTCCAATTGCAGTAGATCACTAAACAAATTATCTAAGTCGTCCTATTTTGGTGGATTTTTCTGAGTTCCAGAAGTTTGCGTTAGTTACAGATTACTACAGACTGTTCTGTTTTTGACAGATTCTGTTTTTCGTGTGTTGTTTGCTTATTTTGATGAATCTATGGCTAGTAAAATAGTTTATAAACCATAGAGAAGTTGGAATACAGTAGGTTTAACACCAATATAAATAAATAATGATTTCATTACAGTACCTTGAAGTGGTGTTTTGTTTTCTTCCGCTAACGGAGCTCATGAGATTTTCTGTTAAGTTTTGTGTTGTGAAGTTTTCAAGTTTTGGGTAAGGATTTGATGGATTATGGAATAAGGAGTGGCAAGAGCCTAAGCTTGGGGATACCCAAGGCACCCCAAGATAAATCTAAGGACACCAAAAAGCCAAAGCTTGGGGGTGCCCCGGAAGGCATCCCCTCTTTCGTCTTCGTCCATCGGTAACGTTACTTGGAGCTATATTTTTATTCACCACATGATAAGTGTTTTGCTTGGAGCGTCTTGTATGATTTGAGTCTTTACTTTTTAGTTTACCACAATCATCCTTGCTATACACACCTTTTGAGAGAGACACACGTGATTCGGAATTTATTAGAATACTCTATGTGCTTCACTTATATCTTTTGAGCTATATAGTTTTTGCTCTAGTGCTTCACTTATATCTTTTAGAGCACGGCGGTGGTTTTGTTTTATAGAAACTATTGATCTCTTATGCTTCACTTATATTATTTTGAGAGTCCTACAAAACAGCATGGTAATTTGCTTAAATTGAGATGGTAGTCCTAATATGATAGGCATCCAAGATTAGTAAAAACTTTCTTATAAGTGCGTTGAATACTAAGAGAAGTTTGATACTTGATAATTGTTTTGAGATATGAAGATGGCGATATTAGAGTCATGCTAGTTGAGTAGTTGTGAATTTGAGAAATACTTGTGTTAAAGTTTGTGATTCCCGTAGCATGCACGTATGGTAAACCGTTATGTGATGAAGTCGGAGCATGATTTATTTATTGATTATCTTCCTTATGAGTGGCGGTCGGGGACGAGCGATGGTCTTTTCCTACAAATCTATCCCCCTAGGAGCATGCGCGTAATACTTTGTTTCGATAACTAATATATTTTTGCAATAAGTATGTGAGTTCTTTATGACTAATGTTGACTCCATGGATTATACGCACTCTCACCCTTCCACCATTGCTAGCCTCTCTAATACCGCGCACTTTTCACCCGTATCATACACCCACCATATACCTTCCTCAAAACAGCCACCATACCCACCTATTATGGCATTTCCATAGCCATTCTGAGATATATTGCCATGAAACTTACCACCGTTCCGTTTACTATGACACGCTCCATCATTGTCGTATTGCTTTGCATGATCATGTAGTTGACAACGTATTTGTGGCAAAGCCACCGTTCATCATTTGTCGCTCTTGATTCATTGCATATCCCGGTACACCGCCGGAGGCATTCACATAGATTCATATTCTGTTCTAAGTATTGAGTTGTAATTCTTGAGTTGTAAGTAAATAAAAGTGTGATGATCATCATTATTAGAGCATTGTCCCATGTGAGGAAAGGATGATGGAGACTATGATTCCCCCACAAGTCGGGATGAGACTCCGGACTAAATAAAAAAAGAGAAGGCCAAAAGAAAGAAAGGAAGGCCCAAAAAAATATGAGAGAAAAAGAGAGAAGGGACAATGCTACTATCCTTTTTTCACACTTGTGCTTCAAAGTAGCACCATGATCTTTATGATAGAGAGTCTCTTGATTTGTCACTTTCATATACTAGTGGGAATTTTTCATTATAGAACTTGGCTTGTATATTCCAATGATGGGCTTCCTCAAAATGCCCTAGGTCTTGTGAGCAAGCAAGTTGGATGCACACTCACTTAGTTTCTTTTGTTGAGCTTTCATACACTTATAGCTCTAGTGCATCCGTTGCATGGCAATCCCTACTCACTCACATTGATATCTATTAATGGGCATATCCATAGCCCATTGATATGCCTAGTTGATGTGAGACTATCTTCTCCTTTTTTGTCTTCTCCACAACCACCATTCTATTCCACATATAGTGCTATGTCCATGGCTCACGCTCATGTATTGCGTTAAGATTGAAAAAGTTTGAGAACATCAAAAGTATGAAACAATTGCTTGGCTTGTCATCGGGGTTGTGCATGATTAAATACTTTGTGTGATGAAGATAGAGCATAGCCAGACTATATGCTTTTGTAGGGATAACTTTCTTTGGCCATGTTATTTTGAGAAGACATGATTGCTTAGTTAGTATGCTTGAAGTATTATTATTTTTATGTCAATACTAAACCTTTATCATGAATCTTTCGGACCTGAATATTCATACCACAAATAAGAGAATTACATTAAGGAATATGCTAGGTAGCATTCCACATCAAAAATTCTGTTTTTATCATTTACCTACTCGAGGACGAGCAGGAATTAAGCTTGGGGATGCTTGATACGTCTCCAACGTATCTATAATTTTTTATTGTTCCATGCTATTATATATTCTGTTTTGGATGTTTAATGGGATTTATTATACACTTTTATATTATTTTGGGGACTAACCTATTAACCGGAGGCCCAGCCCAAATTGTTGTTTTTTTGCCTATTTCAGTGTTTCGAAGGAAAAGAATATCAAATCGAGTCCAAATGGAATGAAACCTTCGGGAACGTGATTTTCGGAATAAACGTGATCCAGAGGACTTGGAGTGGATGTCAAGCAACAGACGAGGAAGCCACGAGGTAGGGGGACGCGCCTACCCCCCCAGGACGCGCCCTCCACCCTCGTGGGCCCCTCGTGGCTCCACTGACCTACTTCTTCCTCCTATATATACCTACGTAACCCCAAACCATCGAGGAGCACCACGAAAACCTAATTCCACTGCCGCAACCTTCTGTACCCATGAGATCCCATCTTGGGGCATTCTCCGGCGTCCTGCCGGAGGGGGCATTGATCATGGAGGGCTTCTACATCAACACCATAGCCTCTCCGATGATGTGTGAGTAGTTTACCTCAGGCCTTCGGGTCCATAGTTATTAGCTAGATGGCTTCTTCTCTCAATACAAAGTTCTCCTCGATTCCCTTGGAGATCTATTTGATGTAACTCTTCTTTTTGCGGTGTGTTTGTCGAGATCCGATGAATTGTGGGTTTATGATCCAGATTATCTATGAACAATATTTGAATCTCCTCTGAATTCTTTTATGTATGATTGGTTATCTTTGCAAGTCTCTTTGAATTATCAGTTTGGTTTGGCCTACTAGATTGATCTTTCTTGCAATGGGAGAAGTGCTTAGCTTTGGGTTCAATCTTGCGGTGCTCGATCCCAGTGACAGTAGGGGAAACGACATGTATTGTATTGTTGTCATCGAGGATAAAAAGATGGGGCTTTTATCATATTTCATGAGTTTATCCCTCTACATTATGTTATCTTGCTTAAAGCGTTACTCTGTTCTTATGAACTTAATACTCTAGATGCATGCTGGATAGCGGTCGATGTGTGGAGTAATAGTAGTAGATGCAGAATCATTTCGGTCTACTTGTCACGGACGTGATGCCTATATACATGATCATACCTAGATATTCTCATAACTATGCTCAATTCTATCAATTGCTAGACAGTAGTTCGTTTACCCACCGTAATACTTATGCTATCTTGAGAGAAGCCACTAGTGAAACCTATGGCCCCCGAGTCTATTTTCCATCATATTAATCTCCCAACAACTAGCTATTTCTGGCGTCGTTTATTTTGCTTTCTTTACTTTTACTCTTTACCATAAAAATACCAAAAATATTGTCTTATCATCTCTATCAGATCTCACTCTCGTAAGTGACCGTGAAGGGATTGACAACCCCTTTATCGCGTTGGTTGCGAGTTCTTATTTGTTTGTTGTAGGTACGAGGGACTTGCGTGTGGCCTCCTACTGGATTGATACCTTGGTTCTCAAAAACTAAGGGAAATACTTGCGCTACTTTACTGCATCACCCTTTCCTCTTCAAGGGAAAACCAACACAGTGCTCAAGAGGTAGCAGAATCCTTTCCGTAGGCAAGCATAAAACCTTCATGTGCTTTCGGTTTAAATTTTGAAGTGTGATGTGGATCCTTGATCTAGCACCTAGCACCAAATACTCTGAAGTAGCTGATGTTTGGCTTCTTACCAGTCAGGAGCTCATAAGATATCTTCTTTAGAAGCTTGTGAAGATAAACACAGTTGATGACGTGGCATGCAGTATCAGTGGCTTCAGGCCAGAATTTCCTTGGAGTCTTGTACTCATCAAGCATCATCTGTGCCATCTCAATGAGGGTTCTGTTCTTGCGCTCCATGATGCCATTCTGCTGAGGTGTGTATGGAGCTCAGAACTCATGTGTGATGCCCAATGTATCAAGATATGTGTCGAGGCCGGTGTTCTTGAATTCTGTGTCGTTCTCACTTCTGATGTGCTTGATCTTGATGCCATAGTTGGTCATGGCGCGATTGGCGAATTGTCTGAAGACATCCTGCACTTCATTCTTGTAGAGGATTATGTGCACCCATGTATATCTTGAGTAATCATCAACAATGATGAAGCCATTGAGGTAAGCAGTGGTAGTAAGGGTAGAGTAGTGAGTAGGGCCAAATAAGTCCATGTGAAGCAGCTCGAAGGGATGTGTCGTTGTCATGATTGTCTTCGAGGGATGCTTGGCCCTAGTCATCTTTCCAGCTTCGCAGGCACCACAAATATGATCCGTCTTGAACTTGACGCCCTCGATGCCTACGACATGCTTCTTCTTTGCGAGAGTGTACAAGTTCCTCATGCTAGCATGCCCTAGCCTCCGATGCCAGAGCCAGCATTCTGAAGCGTTTTCTAGAAGACATACGGCCGGCTGTGGTCCTACAGAGAAATCTACCATATACAGATCATCTTTTCGATACCCTTCAAAGACTAGAGATTTGTCAGATTCCATAAGCACAAGGCAACGATATTTTCCAAATATCACAATCATATTCAGATCACAAAGCATTGAGACAGACATTAAGTTGAAACCAAGGGATTCAACAAGCATCACTTTATCCATGTGCTGATCCTTTGAGATTGCAACTCTACCTAGACCCAATACCTTGCTTTTACCAGTGTCAGCAAATGTGATGTGACTCTTGTCAGACGGACGTAGGGTTGAATCCATGAGAAGACTTCGATCACCAGTCATGTGGTTAGTGCATTGCTACCTCTTGAGCTTGTGTTGGATTTCCCCGAAGAGGAGAGGATGATGCAGCAGAGTAGGTAAGTATTTCCCTCAGTTTTTGAGAACCAAGGTATCAATCTAGTAGGAGGCCACGCGCAAGTCCCTCGTACCTACACAAAAGCAATAGCTCCTCGCAACCAACGTGATTAGGGGTTGTCAATCCCTTCACGGTCACTTACGAGAGTGAGATCTGACAGAGATGATAGATAATATTTTTGGTATTTTTGATATAGAGATGCAAAGCAAAAAGTAAAAGGCAAAGTAAAAAAGCAAAGCAAGATTAAAGTGATGGAGATTGATATGATGAGAATAGACCCGGGGGCCATAGGTTTCACTAGTGGCTTCTCTCAAGAGCATAAGTATTCTACGGTGGGTGAACAAATTACTGTTGAGCAATTGACAGAATTGAGCATAGTTATGAGAATATCTAGGTATGATCATGTATATAGGCATCACGTCCGAGACAAGTAGATCGACTCCTGCCTGCATCTACTACTATTACTCCACTCATCGACCGCTATCCAGCATGCATCTAGAGTATTAAGTTAAAAACAGAGTAACACCTTAAGCAAGATGACATGATGTAGAGAGATAAATTCATGCAATATTAAATAAACCCCATCTTGTTATCCTCGATGGCAACAATACAATACGTGCCTTGCTGCCCCTTCTGTCACTGGGAAAGGACACCGCAAGATCGAACCCAAAGCTAAGCACTTCTCACATGGCAAGAACTACCAATCTAGTTGGCCAAACCAAATGGATAATTCGAAGAGACTTGCAATGATAACCAATCATACATAAAAGAATTCAGAGAAGATTCAAATATTATTCATAGATAGACTTAATCATAAACACACCGCGAAAAGAAGATTACATCGAATAGATCTCCACAAGAGAGGGGGAGAACATTGTATTGAGATCCAAAAAGAGAGAAGAAGCCATCTAGCTACTAACTATGGACCCGAAGGTTTGAGGTAAACTACTCACACTTCATCGGAGAGGCTATGATGATGTAGAAGCCCTCCGTGATGACGGCCCTCTCCGGCGGAGCTTTGGAACAGGCCCCAAGATGGTATCTCATGGATACAGAAAGTTGCGGCAGTGGAATTAGGTTTTTGGCTCCGTCTCTGATCGTTTGGGGGTACATAGGTATATATAGGAGGAAGAAGTACGTCGGTGGAGCTTCGGTGGGCCCACAAGGGTGGGGGCGCGCCTGGGGGGGTAGGGCGCGCCCCCCTACCTCATGCCCACCTTGAAGCTTCCTTGGCATAGGGTCCAAGTCTCCTAGGTCATATTCGGTGAGAAAATCACGTTCCCGAAGGTTTTATTCCGTTTGGACTTTGTTTGATATTCCGTTTCTTCGAAACACTAAAATAGGCAAAAAAAACAGCAATTCTGGGCTGGGCCTCCGGTTAATAGGTTAGTCCCAAAAATAATATAAAAGTGGAAAATAAAGCCCAATATAGTCCAAAACAGTAGATAATATAGCATGGAGAAATCAAAAATTATAGATACGTTGGAGACGTATCAGGCATCCCCAAGCTTAATTCCTGCTCGTCCTCGAGTAGGTAAATGATAAAAAGAGAATTTTTGATGCGGAGTGCTACTTGGCATAATTTCAATGCAAATATTCTTAATTGTGGTATGAATATTCAGATTCGAAAGATTCAAGACAAAAGTTCATGTTGACATAAAAACAATAATACTTCAAGCATACTAATAAAGCAATTATGTCTTCTCAAAATAACATGGCTAAAGAAAGTTATCCCTACAAAATCATATAGTCTGGTGCTCTATCTTCACCACACATAGTATTTAAATCATGCACAACCCCGATGACAAGCCAAGCAATTGTTTCATACTTCAACATTTTCAAAACTTTTTCAATCTTCACGCAATACATGAGCGTGAGTCATGGACATAGCACTATATATGGAATAGAATGGTGGTTGTGGAGAAGACAAAAAGGGAGAAGATAGTCTCACATCAACTAGGCGTATGAACGGGCTATGGAGATGCCCATCAATAGATATCAATGTGAGTGAGTAGGGATTGCCATGCAACGGATGCACTAGAGCTGTAAGTATATGAAAGCTCATCAAAAGAAACTAAGTGGGTGTGCATCCAACTTGCTTTCTCACGAAGACCTAGGGCAATTTGAGGAAGCCCATCATTGGAATATACAAGCCATGTTCTATAATGAAAAATTCCCGCTAGTATATGAAAGTGACAAAATGAGAGACTCTCTATCATGACGATCATGGTGCTACTTTTAAGCACAAGTGTGGTAAAAGGATAGTAACATTGTCCCTTCTCTCTTTTCCTCTCATTTTTTTATTTGGGCCTTTTTATGGCCTCTTTTTTTATTTTATTTTATTTTTCGTCCGGAGCCTCATCCCGACTTATGGGGGAATCATAGTCTCCATCATCCTTTCCTCACTTGGGACAATGCTCTAAAAATTGATGATCATCACACTTTTATTTTTCTTACAACTCAACAATTACAACTCGATACTTAGAACAAATATGACTCTATATGAATGCCTCTGGCGGTGTACCGGGATATGCAATGAATCAAGAGTGACATGTATGAAAGAATTATGAACGGTGGCTTTGCCACGAATACGATGTCAACTACATGATCATGCTAGCAATATGACAATGATGGAGCACGTCATAATAAACGGAACGGTGGAAAGTTGCATGGCAATATATCTCGGAATGGCTATGGAAATGCCATGATAGGTAGGTATGGTGGCTGTTTTGAGGAAGGTATATGGTGGGTGTATGATACCGGCGAAAAGTGCACGGTATTAGAGAGGCTAGCAATGGTGGAAGGATGGGAAAAAGTGCGTATAATCCATGGACTCAACATTAGTCATAGAGAACTCATATACTTATTGCAAAAATCTAGAAGTTATCAAAGCAAAGTATTACGCGCATGCTCCTAGGGGGATAGATTGGTAGGAAAAGACCATCGCTCGTCCCTGACCGCCACTCATAAGGAAGACAATCAATAAATAAATCATGCTCCGACTTCATCACATAATGGTTCACCATACATTCATGCTACGGGAATCACAAACTTTAACACAAGAATTTCTCAAATTCACAACTACTCAACTGGCATGACTCTAATATCACCATCTTCATATCTCAAAACAATTATCATACATCAATCTTTTCTTAGTATTCAACGCACTAAAAAGAAGTTTCACAAATCTTGAATACCAAGCATATTATTATTAAGCAAATTACCATGCTATTAAGACTCTCAAGATAATCTAAGTGAAGCATGAGAGATCAATAGTCTCTTTAAAACAAACCACCACCGTGCTCTAAAAGATCTAAGTGAAGCACATAGAGCAAAATTATAACGCTCGAAAGATATAAGTGAAGCACATAGAGCAAAACTACATAGCTCAAAAGACCAAGAATTCTACCAAAATTAGACAACCTAGACAATTTTTTTATTGATCGGCAGAAATTGGAATCAGTATTTTATCACGTTCTGGTGATTTTTAAGAATTCGGGCACTAAGCGCAAAGTTTCTGGAAATTACAGCAAGATCAAATAACTATCATCCAAGAAGATCCAATAGGTCTAACTTGGCACAAACACTAATTAAAACACGAAAGCACATCCAAACTGAAGGTAAATGGATTATTTATTCCCTAACAGAAGAAAAACACAAAAAACTAAAAATAAAATTGGGTTGCCTCCCAACAAGCGCTATCGTTTAACGCCCCTAGCTAGGCATAAAAGCGAGGATAGATTTAGGTATTGCCATCTTTGGTAGGCAATCCATAAGTGGCTCTCATGATAGTTTCATATGGCAATTTTATTTTCTTTCTAGGAAAGTGTTCCATGCCCTTTTTTAATGGAAATTGGAATCTAATATTCCCTTCCTTCCTATCAATAATCGCACCAACCGTTCTAAGGAAAGGTCTACCAAGAATAATAGGGCAAGAAGGATTGCAATCTATATCAAGAACGATGAAATCTACGGGCACATAATTCCTATTTGCAACAATAAGAACATCTTTAATCCTTCCCATAGGTTTCTTAATAGTGGAATCCGCAAGATGCAAGTTTAGAGAGCAATCATCAAAATCACGGAAATCTAGCAAATCACACAAAGTTTTGGGGATAGTGGAGACACTAGCACCCAAATCACACAAAGCATAAAACTCATGATCTTTAATTTTAATTTTAATTTTAATAGTAGGTTCCCACTCATCATAGAGTTTTCTAGGGATAGAGACTTTCAACTCAAGTTTTTCTTCATAAGATTGCATCAAGGCGTCAACAATATGTTCGGTAAAGGCTTTCTTTTGACTATAAGCATGAGGAGAATTTAGCACAGATTGCAACAAGGAAATACAATCAATTAAAGAGCAACTTTCATAATTAAATTCCTTGAATTCCAATATAGTGGGTTTAGCAACATCTACGGTTTTATTTCTTTCAATCCCACTTTCATCAATTTCATCATAGAGATCTAAATACTCTGAATTTTTGGAACGCCTTCTAGGTAAAGGAAGATCATATTCAGTTTCATCAAGATTCATATTGCAAAACAAAGATCTGATAGGGGACACATCAATAACTTTTAGATCTTCATCTTGATTTTCATAGGAATTGGAAGAACACACTTTAATAAAGGCATCTTTCGTAGCACGCATCCTAGCGGTTCTTTCCTTGCACTCATCAATGGAAATTCTCATAGCTTTGAGAGACTCATTGATATCATGCTTAGGAGGAATAGATCTAAGCTTTAAAGAATCAACCTCAAGAGAAATTCTATCAACGTTCCTAGCCAAATCATCAACTTTAAGCAATTTCTCTTCAAGGAAAGCATTAAAATTCTTTTGTGAATTCATAAACTCTTTAACACTACTCTCAAATTCAGAGGGCATCTTATTAAAATTTCCATAAGAATTGCTGTAGGAATTTCCATAATTATAAGGATTACTAGGATAAGGCCTAGGATTAAAATTCCCTCTATATGCGTTGTTACCAAAATTATTCCTACCAACAAAATTCACATCCATAGATTCATTATTATTCTCAATCAAAGTAGACAAAGGCATATCATTAGGATCAGAAGAAACACTTTTAGTAGCAAATAATTTCATAAGTTCATCCATCTTTCCACTCAAAACATTAATTTCTTCTATCGCATGCACTTTTTTATTAGAAGATCTTTCAGTATGCCATTGGGAATAATTAACCATAATATTATCTAGGAGTTTAGTAGCATCTCCTAAAGTGATTTCCATAAAAGTGCCTCCCGCGGCCGAATCTAAAAGATTTCTAGAAGCAAAATTCAATCCGGCATAAAAATTTTGTATAATCATCCACAAATTCAAACCATGAGTAGGGCAATTACGTATCATTAATTTCATTCTCTCCCAAGCTTGTGCAACATGTTCATGATCAAGTTGCTTAAAATTCATAATGTCGTTTCTAAGAGAGATGATCTTAGCGGGAGGAAAATACTTAGAGATAAAAGCATCTTTGCACTTGTTCCAAGAATCAATACTATTTTTAGGCAAAGACGAAAACCAAGCTTTAGCACGATCTCTAAGCGAAAAAGGAAATAGCTTCAATTTAACAACGTCATTATCAACATCTTTTTTCTTTTGCATATCACATAAATCAATGAAGCTATTCAGATGAGTAGCGGCATCTTCACTAGGAAGGCCGGCGAATTGATCTTTCATAACAAGATTCAACAAAGCATTATTGATTTCACAAGATTCAGTATTGGCAAGAGGAGCAATCGAAGTGCTAAGGAAATCATTATTGTTGGTATTGGTGAAGTCACACAATTTGGTAGTATCTTGAGCCATCGCGACAAACAAGCAATCCAACACACGAGCAAACAAAAGGCAGGCGAGAAAAAAGGAAAACGGAGAAAGAGGAGGAGGAGGAGGAGGAGAAGGAGAAACAGAGGGCGAATAAAACGGCAAGGGTGAAGTGGGGGAGAGGAAAATGAGAGGCAAATGGCAACTAATGTAATGCGGGAGATAGGGATTGTGATGGTTACTTGGTATGTTGACTTTTTTGCGTAGACTCCCCGGCAACGGCGCCATAAATTCTTCTTGCTACCTCTTGAGCTTGCCTTGGATTTCCCCGAAGAGGAGAGGATGATGCAGCAGAGTAGCGTAAGTATTTCCCTCAGTTTTTGAGAACCAAGATATCAATCCAGTAGGAGGCCATGCGCAAGTCCCTCGTACCTACACAAAAGCAATAGATCCTCGCAACCAACGTGATTAGGGGTTGTCAATCCCTTCACGGTCACTTACGAGAGTGAGATCTGATAGAGATGATAGATAATATTTTTGGTATTTTTGATATAGAGATGCAAAGCAAAAAGTAAAAGGAAAAGTAAAAAAGCAAAGCAAGATTAAAGTGATGGAGATTGATATGATGAGAATAGACTCGGGGGCTATAGGTTTCACTAGTGGCTTCTCTTAAAAGCATAAGTATTCTACGGTGGGTGAACAAATTACTGTTGAGCAATTGATAGAATTGAGCATAGTTGTGAGAATATCTAGGTATGATCATGTATATAGGCATCACGTCCGAGACAAGTAGATCGACTCCTACCTGCATCTACTACTATTACTCCACTCATCGACCGCTATCCAGCATGCACCTAGAGTATTATGTTAAAAATAGAGTAACGCCTTAAGCAAGATGACATGATGTAGAGAGATAAATTCATGCAATATGAAATAAACCCCATCTTGTTATCCTCGATGGCAACGATACAATACGTGCCTTGCTGCCCCTTCTGTCACTGGGAAAGGACACCGCAAGATCGAACCCAAAGCTAAGCACTTCTCCCATGGCAAGAACTACCAATCTAGTTGGCCAAACCAAACGGATAATTCGAAGAGACTTGCAATGATAACCAATCATACATAAAAGAATTCAAAGAAGATTCAAATATTATTCATACATAGACTTGATCATAAACCCACAATTCATCGGTCTCAACAAACACACCGCAAAAAGAAGATTACATCGAATAGATCTCCACAAGAGAGGGGGAGAACATTGTATTGAGATCCAAAAAGAGAGAAGAAGCCATCTAGCTACTAACTATGGACCCGAAGGTCTGAGGTAAACTACTCACACTTCATCAGAGAGGCTAGGATGATGTAGAAGCCCTCTGTGATGACGGCCCTCTCCGGCAGAGCTTCGGAATAGGCCCCAAGATGGGATCTCGTGGATACAGAAAGTTGCGGCGGTGGAATTAGGTTTTTGGCTCCGTCTCTGATCGTTTGGGGGTATGTAGGTATATATAGGAGGAAGAAGTACGTTGGTGGAGCTTCGGTGGGCCCACGAGGGTGGGGGCCGCGCCTGGGGGGTAGGGCGCGCCCCCTACCTCATGCCCACCTCGAAGCTTCCTTGGCATAGGGTCCAAGTCTCCTGGGTCATATTCGGTGAGAAAATCACGTTCCCGAAGGTTTTATTCCGTTTGGACTCCGTTTGATATTCTGTTTCTTCGAAACACTGAAATAGGCAAAAAACAGCAATTCTGGGCTGGGCCTCCGGTTAATAGGTTAGTCCCAAAAATAATATAAAAGTGGAAAATAAATCCCAATATAGTCCAAAATAGTAGATAATATAGCATGGAGCAATCAAAAATTATAGATACGTTGGAGATGTATCATGCATCCACCGTCCATAATCCATTCTGAAGCCTTTGGTGTCTTACCCTACAGTGCAGTTTGGGGGATAGGCTTCACTAAGGGTATTGTGAAGCATAAACATTTGACGAACAAGCGGATTATGAAAGTTCAGATCCTGGTTAGGGTAAATAGGATGTTTGTCAAGGAATCCTGGGATGAAATACATAGTAAGAGCATTTTGGCATTTTATCTTGCGTCCCACAAGATGTTTTAGGTCCCCAGCATAAGCATCGGAAGCCTTTGATTTCCGGCTGGAGACCTTTCCCTGCAAAAGAGAGTTAATTTTTCTTAACCACCCACATTTTCAGGGGTGGCTTAGAAGCAACGAGTCTAAGTGCAGCATCTGAGAACTTCGGCTTTGGAGCCCTAGCAAATAGCCTTGCAGGAGGTGAATAATACTCATAAGAATAAGCAGAAAAGTTCTTGGTCTTATGAACATAGCGGTTTGATGAAACACGCTCATATTCATAAGTCTGAGTATGGTTTCCCTACAAAACATTCGCGTTAGGGTGACTCTGGTGAGTCCTCTGTCTGTATGAAGCCTTTGGACCATATGAAGCCTTTGGTTTGGGGTTTGTCTTCTTCCCAGGTGGTGTCATGATGACATTCACAGGAAGCTTCTCAAGACAACTTTTGGGCACCTGGATCTTCTTCAAAGGTGGCCCATTCCTGCAGTTAGTACCAATATACTTGGCAAACTCTTCGCCATTCTTATTCTTAAACAGATTATAGTTTGCATCAAAGGATTCATCAATGATAATCGGGTTAGCACAAGTGAAGCAAGATACGGTAGATGGATCCATTGAAGGTCCCTTTGCAGCAACTCATGTGGTTTTGGGGTACTGCACATGCTTCCAGTATGAACCATCAACATTCATTTTCCTCTCGAACCCAGCACCCTCTTTCCTAGGGTTTCGGTTCAGAATATATTTCTTGAGGACATAGTGTCTGATGCCCTTTGAGACTTTTGTATATTCCTGTTTCAAGCAATGTCTTCAACCTGGCATTCTCATCAGCAATAGTAGTGGTATCCTCAGTAGAGGGGTTAGTTACCACATCAGCAGTTGAAGATATTGCAACAGTAGCAGCAGTAGAACATTCAGCAACAGAAACAGCATTATCACGCTCAAGACATTTTAGACATGGTGGTTCAAAGCCTACCTGAGCGGAACTGATCTGTTGAGCGCGAAGTGACTCGTTCTCCTTTTGAAGATCTTCATGAGTCGCTCTCAAGTTCTCAAGTTCTTGCTTCCTTTGAAGATAATCATAGGAAAGATTTTCATGAGTAGTTGAGAGCGTTTCATGACGACTCTCAAGTTCCTCGTACTTAACGTGAATATTTTTTATGTCTTTGTAAGTGCATCTAGTGCAACCCCTAGTTGGTTTTGG
This sequence comes from Triticum urartu, assembly GCF_056163025.1. Classification (NCBI taxonomy): domain Eukaryota; kingdom Viridiplantae; phylum Streptophyta; class Magnoliopsida; order Poales; family Poaceae; genus Triticum; species Triticum urartu. Next base: position 18,475,347 of record NC_141876.1, on the reverse strand, counting down.
AGTATTGACGGCAAATCTGGTTGAGGGACTAATGTGTTTGTGAGAATTGCAGGATAACACAGGTAGTAGTCCCTCATTGATTTGGTTTACCTACCGGAGATGACCCCTAAAAATGTATGAAGACATTGACGACAATGGTGGTATGTGAAGATATTCATATTGAAGACTATGACATGAGAAGACATTGAGTGAAGACTATGGAGCGCGAAGACTTAGTCGTTTCGTTGTTTCCTTTTTTTCTTTGTTGAGTCATAGGAACCACCGTACTGTTAAGTGGGGTCCAAGTGAACAAAGTCAGAGTGACTGAAGTGATGCTCAACCCAAATCCTATATCTTCGAGTGAAGACAATGAGAGCAAATCTTATCCAGAGCTAGATGAGTCAGCTTTGCTTGTAGCCCAAGTAAAGTTGTCGTGTGTGTTTGAAATCTGACCGTTGGAACACGTGTTAGTTCCTTAGTGACCTAGGGTCATTTCGGACATATCAGGTCGGGTTGCCTAGTGGCTATAAATAGCCCACCCCCTACACCATAAATTGGTGGGTGCTCAGAGTTAGTGCACGGCTTTTGTCGCATTGAGAGCAACCCACCTCGAAGCCTTTGAGAGAGAGAAATCCTTGCAAGGACAAAGCCCAAACACCCAAAGCCAAAGAGTGTTAGGCATCACTGAAGTCTTTCTGTCTACGTGACCTAAAGACTTATTACACTTGAGGACTATGAATCCTCCACCCGGTTAGGCGTCGCGTTCTGAGCATCCAAGAGTCATTGTGGATCGCCGGTGAACGAAGTCTGTGAAGGTTTGGAAGTCTACCTTGAAGACTTACCAGAGTAATTGGGCGAGGACTGGGTGTCCTTAGCTCAAGGGGAATAAGGTGAACACGTGGTCTTCTGACTTGAATCTCAGCCTCCCTAACCAGACGTACAGTTGTCACAGCAACTGGAACTGGTCCAACAAATCCTGTGTCCTCAACAAGTGACTGGTTCTATCCTCTCCCTCTCTTTATTTAGAGTTTGTCTTCGTGAAGTCATTGCTTGTTTGCTTTACCTATTTGTCTTCACTGCCTGACTATTTTCGTAGTTTGGCTTCATACCATCTTCCATCCTGATCCTTACTACCTAGCTGCTGTTAGTCTTTGTACTTTCACATTATTGCATACTTGACTATGGCTTGCTTAGTGTAGTTTATCTTCCGCTGCATATCAATAGGGTCATTTCTATTGTTTGTCTTTGAAACTTTCATGTTTTGAAGACTTTCATAAAAATCGCCTATTCACCCCCCCCCCCCTCTAGTCGATAACTAGCACTTTCAATTGGTATCAGAGCAAGGTACTCCCTTGTTCTGTGTGATTCAGTTTAACCACATGGAGTTTTAGCTATGTCGACTGCAGGGATAATCAAAGTCTCCGCTGCTTGCCCCGTCTTCGATGCAACTGAATATCCCTACTGGAAGAATAAGATGCGCATGCATCTTGAAGCCATTGATGTCGACCTCTGGTATGTCGTCAAGAATGGCATTCCCAAGACTGGTGAAGGTGTCACTCCTGCTGATGTCAAGAAGTTCATTCAACTGGATTCTACTGCCAAGAACATCATCTATGGTCATCTGACCAAAGGACAGTATGGCCGTGTGAGTGCTCTGGAAACGTCGAAGCTAGTCTGGGACTGGCTGTCCAAGGTCAACGAAGGCGTCTCAACCCAGAGAGATCAAAGGATCAGTGTTCTTCGCAACCTCTTCAACCGCTTCAAGAGAAACGACAATGAAAATGTCCAGCTTGCATTTGATCGCCTCACCGACATCACAAATGAGCTTCGTGCTCTCGGCGCCACTGAGATTACCAAGCATGAAATCATCATGACACTACCGAGATCAGTTGACAGCTCCTTTGACACCCTTGCCCTCATGATACAAGAACGCCCTGACTTCAAGACACTCGATCCGTCTGATATACTATAGAGGCTCAACACACATGAGTTCCAGCTATCTGAGAAAAGAGATATATATGGTCCCAACTATGGCCGAACTCGCGCTTTGAAGGCAAAAGTTGTTTCCTCATCTGAAGAAGAATCTGACTGCAGCTCTGGTGATCCTGAAGACATTGGAAAGGAACTTGCTATGCTTGTGAAGAATTTCCAGAAGTTCACTAAGAAGAAGGGCTTCAGAAAGTCTTCACGATCTAGCTCAAGAAATGATGAAGCTTCCACTCATGACTACAAGAAGAGAACATGTCACAAGTGCAAGAAACCTGGACACTATATCTCTGAGTGTCCACATTGGAACAATGAGAAGAAGAAGAAGAAGAAGAAGAAGAAGAAGAGCAAGGAATATGATTCTGATGACAAGAAGAAGAAGAAATCTTCAAAGTCTTCTTCCAAGTCCTCATCCAAGTCTTCATCTCATAAGAAGAGCTCATCTGGCAAGGCTCGTGCTTTTGTTGGCAAGGAGATGGATTCAGAGGAGGAGTCTGCTTCTGAGGAGGCGGAGGTGGAGTCTGAGGAGGAGTCTGACCCTGGTGTTGCAAGTTTGGCTCTAGCCACAGCCTACATTGCCAAGTCCATCTTCAACACTGAAGACAATGACTTCCACACCAACGCTGAAGCTAATGACAAGGACGACTCCGCTCCCACCTACTGCTTCATGGCACGTGGTGCCAAGGTAAAATCACGCGATGCTTACTTTCAAACATCAAGTGAAGATGACTCTGATTGTGAATCCAAACCCAGCTACAACACACTTGCTAAAATTGCAACTAAACAACAAAAAGCTATGGAACATACTCAAAAACTGTTAGACAAAAGCGATGACCTGTTGGACGCGGAAATGACCCGTTCACAGTCCTTAGTTGAAGACATAAAAAATCTTCATGCTAAGTACCAAGAACTTGAAAGTCGTCATGAAACGCTCTCAACCACTCATGAAAAGCTCTCCTGTGATTATCTTCAAAGGAAGCAAGAGCTTGAGAAATTGAGAGCGGCTCATGAAGATCTTCAAAAAGAGAATGAGTCACTTCGCGCTCAACAGATCAGTCCCGCTCAGGATGGATTTGAACCACCATGTCTAAAATGCCTTGAGCGTGACAACGCTACCTCTGTTGCTGAATGTTCTACTGCTGCTACTGTTGCATTGTCTTTAACTACTGATGTGGTAACTAACCCCTCTGTGGAGGATACCACTACTATTGCTGATGAAAATGCTAGGTTGAAGACATTGCTTGAAACAGGGATTTACGAAAGTCTGAAAGGGCATCAGACATTGTGCGATGTCCTCAAAAAGCATATTCTGAACCGAAATCCTAGGAAAGAGGGTGTTGGGTTCGAGAGGAAAATGAATGTTGATGGTTCCTACTGGAAGCTTGAGCAGTATCCCAAAACCACATGGGTTGCTGCAAAGGGACCTTCAGTGGATCCATCCACCTTATCTGGCTTTACCTGTGCTAACCCTGTTATCATTGATGAATCCTTTGATGCAAACTATAAACTGTTCAAGAATCAGAATGGTGAAGTGTTTGCCCAGTATATTGGCACTAACTGCAGGAATGGGCCACCTATGAAGAAGATCTGGGTTCCCAAAAGCTGTCTTGAGAATCTTCCGGTGAATGTCATCATGACACCACCTGGGAATAAGACAAACCCCAGACCTAAGGCTTCATATGGTCCAAAGGCTTCATACAGACCGAGGACTCACCTGAGTCACCCTAACGCCAATGTTTTGCAGGGAAACCATACTCAGACTTATGAATATGAGCGTGTGTCTTCAAACCGCTATGTTCATAGAACTAAGAACTTTTCTGCTTATTCATATGAGTATCATTCATCTCCTGCAAGGCTATTTGCTAGGGCTCCAAAGCCGAAGTTCTCAGATGCTGCACTTAGACTCATTGCTTCTAAGCCACCCCTGAAGATGTGGGTGGTTAAGAAGAATTAACTTTCTTTTGCAGGAAAAGGTCTCCAGCCGAAAATCAAAGGCGTCTGATGCTATTGCTGGGGACCTAAAACATCTTATAGGGCGCAAGATCAAATGCCCAAATGGTCTCACTATGTATATTGTTCCTGAATCGTTTGCCATTCATCCTATCAGTCCTAATCTTGATCTGAGCTTCAATAATCCTCTTGCCCGTCAAATGTTTATGCTTCACACATCTCTTGGTGAGGCCTATCCCCCTGACTGTACTATAGGGTATGGCACCTCATGCTTCAGAATGGATTATGGACAACAGATGCACTAATCATATGACTGGTGATCGAAGTCTTCTCATGGACTCAACCTTACGTCCATCTGACAAGAGTCACATCACATTTGCTGACACTGGAAAAGCAAGGTATTGGGTCTAGGTAGAGTTGCAATCTCAAAGGATCAGCACATGGATAAAGTGACGCTTGTTGAATCCCTTGGTTTCAACTTAATGTCTGTCTCAATGCTTTGTGACTTGAACATGATTGTGCTATTCGGAAAATATCGTTGCCTTGTACTAATGGAATCTGACAAGTCTCTAGTCTTTGAAGGGTACCGGAAAGATGATCTATACATGGTAGATTTCTCAGCAGGTCCACAGCTTGCCGTATGTCTTCTTGCAAAAGCTTCAGAGTGCTGGCTCTGGCATCGGAGGCTGGGGCATGCTGGCATGAGGAACTTACACACTCTCGCCAAGAAGAAGCATGTCATAGGCATCGAGGGCGTCAAGTTCAAGAAGGATCATTTGTGTGGTGCCTGCGAAGATGGAAAGATGACTAGGGCCAAGCATCCCTCGAAGATAATCATGACGACATCTCAACCCTTCGAGCTGCTACACATGGACTTATTTGGCCCTACTCACTACTCTACCCTCACAACAACTGCTTGTCTCTATGGCTTCGTCATTGTTGATGATTACTCAAGATATACATGGTACACATAATTCTCTACAAGACTGAAGTGCAAGATGTCTTCAGACACTTCGCCAACCGTGCCATGAATAATTATGGCGTCAAGATCAAGCATATCAGAAGTGACAACGGCACTGAGTTCAAGAACACTAGACTTGATCTTTATCTGGATACAATGGGAATCACTCATGAGTTCTCTGCTCCATACACACCTCAGCAAAATGGCATCGTGGAGCGCAAGAACAGAACCCTCATTGAGATGGCTCGAACAATGCTCGATGAATACAAGACCCCAAGAAAGTTCTGGCCTGAAGCTATTGATACAGCTTGTCATATCATCAACCATGTCTGCATCCATAAGCTTCTGAATAAAACATCCTATGAGCTCCTCACTGGCAAGAAGCCAAATGTCAGTTACTTCAGAGTATTTGGAGCTAGGTGCTGGATCAAGGATCCACATCACAAATCAAAATTTGCACCTAAAGCTCACGAAGGCTTCATGCTCGGTTACGGAAAGTACTCGCACTCTTACAGAGTCTTCAATCTCTATCTTTACAAAATCGTCAAAACTGTGGACGTGCGGTTTGATGAAACAAATGGTTCACAAAGAGAGCTCCTGCCAAGTACACTAGACGAAGCTCCACCCAGCGAATCTATCAAGCTAATGGGAACTGGTGAAATCATGCCTTCTGAAGCTCAGCCTGAAGAGGAACTTATCATTTCTGCACCCAATCAACCTGAAGAAAATGCTCAGACTGAAGACAATCCTTCCAATGTTGATAATGATCAGCAAGAGCAAAATCTTCATCCAGTTCATCCTCGTGTTGCAAATGAAGTACAGATTGAAAAGATAATTGATAGCATCAATGCACCCGGTCCACTTACTCGCTCAAGAGCAACACAGTTAGCAAATTTCTGTGGGCACTTTGCCTTTGTGTCAATATCAGAACCCAAGAAAGTTGCTGAAGCCTTTATGGAACCTGAGTGGATTCAAGCTATGCAAGAAGAGCTTCAACAGTTCAAGTTGAACAATGTTTGGGAACTTGTCAAGCGTCCTGACCCTCGCAAGCATAACATAATAGGCACAAAATGGATATATCGAAACAAGCAAGATGAGCATGGTCAAGTCGTCAGAAACAAAGCACGTCTCGTCGCTCAAGGATATACTCAAGTTGAAGGGATTGACTTCGATGAAACATTTGCTCCTGTGGCTAGGCTTGAAGCTATTCGCATACTGCTAGCCTATGCTAACCATCACAACATCTTGCTATATCAAATGGATGTGAAGAGTGCATTTCTCAACGGTGAGATTGAAGAAGAAGTATATGTCGCACAACCTCCTGGCTTTGAAGATCCAAAACATCCTGATATGGTGTACAAGCTAAACAAAGCACTGTATGGCCTCAAATAAGCTCCTCGCGCCTGGTATGATACGATCAAAGACTTCCTGAAGAGCAAAGGCTTCAAACCTGGATCCCTTGATCCCACACTCTTCACGAAGACATATGACGGTGAACTGTTTGTGTGCCAAATCTATGTGGATGATATTATCTTCGGCTGCACCAATCAGAAGTATAGTGATGAGTTTGGACACATGATGCAAGAGCAATATCAGATGTCCATGATGGGTGAGCTGAAGTTCTTCCTTGGTCTTCAGATTCGTCAGCAAAGGAATGGCATCTTCATATCTCAAGAAAAATACCTCAAAGATTGCCTGAAGAAATTTGGAATGCAAGATTGCAAAGGTTACACGACGCCAATGCCAGCCAAAACACCATCTGGGTCCCGACGACAATGGTAAAGAGTTCGATCAAAAGGTATACCGCTCCATGATTGGTTCTTTACTTTACCTATGTGCATCTAGGCCAGATATTATGCTTAGTGTTTGCATGTGTGCTCGATTCCAAGCGGCACCAAAGGAATCGCATCACTTAGCTATGAAGCGAATTCTTCGATATTTGGCTTACACCCCAACATTAGGATTATGGTATCCAAAGGGCTCAGAATTTGATCTGGTTGGATTCTCGGATGTTGATTATGCTAGTGACAAGGTGGATCGCAAGTCTACATCGGGCACATGTCATTTCCTAGGACGATCACTTGTCTGTTGGTCTTCAAAGAAGCAGAACTGTGTATCACTCTCCACTGCTGAATCTGAATACATTACTGTTGGATCTTGCTGCGCTCAGCTTCTATGGATGAAGCAAACTCTCAAGGACTATGGCATCAATCTGAAACAAGTACCTCTCTTCTGCGACAACGAAAGCACCATCAAGATTGCCAACAACCCAGTTCAGCACTCGAAGACAAAGCACATTGAAGTTCGTCATCACTTTCTCAGAGATCATGTCATGAAGGAAGATATTGATATCATTCACGTCAACACTGAAGAGCAACTGGCAGATATCTTCACAAAGCCCTTGGATGAGAAAAGGTTTTGCAAGTTACGGTGTGAGCTAAATATCTTGGAATCCTCAAATGTCCTGTGATCAGGCACACATCCTAACACTTATGCATGTTGATGACTTAGATGTACAACACACGAAGTAAAGTATATCTTCAATCAATGAAGACTTACATTCTGAGTGTGGATACATTAACGCGGAATTTGACTTCGGAGCACCACGATAATTGTGCGTCGTGTCTGGGTCTAATACTTCCTATACGGTGGGTAACGCCACCACCAAATTCTTCTGTTTGAAGTGTTTTACTCATGGCGTTACTTTTGCTATGTCTTCGCATTTGGTTTGTCCTCAATTTCAACTTGTCTTCATGATTATCTTCACTATGTTGATTTGATTGTTTTCTGATATATACTAGTGTTCTGTCCTCTACAGCATTCACTTATAGCTATGTCTTCCTTGTTGAATCTTTTGAACTAAGTGAATGTGATCGGACCCTAATCTCTCTATGCTTTCTATCTCAAACTCTATCTGTCCAAATCATATGCATTCTATTGAAACTGTCAAATGTCTTCTTTGCGTCCTTGTCAGCAGAAGATACAGAGACAAACATTAAGTCTGTTTTAAATGATTCATCCTTATTGCTTGAAATCCGGAGAAGCCGGAACGACCATCCGACAAACCTGGCGGGCATGGGAACGTGGGACAACTCCAAGTATGTTCATGCATGCCACGTGTTCCTCAGATCTGAACTGCCAGGGGCACCTGCGTAATTGCGCTGTGTCGCATTCTTCCTTATAAATACATGTCCCCTTGCGGTCAAGAAAACCTTCTTCCACCTCTCCACCTCGTCAAAACCCTAGCGCCACCGCTAGCTCTTGATGACGCCGGCGACGAAGTGCTTAGCTGCCGCGACTTCACCGACGCCGTCCTCACGCCGGCCGCGGACATCGTCCTCTCCGCCGCCGCCGTAGGTGTCCTCCGTCGCCAAGTTAGGGCACGATGGACTGAACTGCTTGGTCTCCTACTCTTCCCATCTAGCAGTTCTTCGTGTGGTAAATACAACTCTATTTTTACCATCTTTTTGATCCTCAAAAATTCATCTTGTTTACCAAAATAGGTTTCTGCCTACACAATGTTAGATCTATCCTGTCTGCATCTCATACTGCCTAGTATATTCACTTAAGCTTCACATCTTGTTAGATTCCTCACTTGTACTTATTCGTGGATTCGTACAAATCTGGAACCAAGTCTCAACATATAAGTGAATGTCTTCGCATCATGAGGTCAATGTCTTCAAACTGATTTATCTTCAAAATCTTCTGAGAATGCATATGACCTCTTCCCCTTCCCTCGCATCTCTAATGCTGTCACAGGTACATGTCCGTGGGAGAATCCCTTGGTTCTCATAGTCTGCATTCGTTTGCAGAATTCTTACAGCATCACATTAACTCTCCCGAAGCCAGTTCCTGTTTGTCCAGCAAGCGGAAGCCTTTGAACGTGTTGAAGCCATTCAGTTTGAAGTTCATGGCTACAGAAAAATCTGCAAGGAAGGGTGGCAGACAGCGCCGTGGGGGTACATCAATGGATCTACCCGAAGATCTCTATGAACTTTACAAAACCGATCCCGAAGAAAGCTATGGACAGCGCAAGACTCGAATCCAATGGATTCGAAGATATTGGGCAGAGCAATGGTTCAAGTACAACTTCGTCACCAAGGAGTATGCTGAGAAGAATGCTATCAAGCGGCCTTGGGGCGATATTTTGTACAAAAATCTTCAACCCAAGACCAGAGCTGAAGCCATTGAGAAAGGCTTCTATCCTTGCATGGTCAGGGGACCTCAACCTGCCAACGCCGACCCCACTTCTCTCTTGTGGTGTCGAGATGACGATCTTTTCAAACGGAATTATCAGTTTGCAAAAGCCTCAGCAAAGAAGAACAAAGATTCTTTAGGGTTAGACTTCAATCCTGATCCTTCTGCTCCCCGGGCTGATGGCACACGCGATGCAGAACCCAATATCATCGGACCCTTCTACAACCTTGATGGCCTCATCACCCACATCTCTATTCAAGGTGCCAAAGTGGATTCTGATGATGATGCTGACACTGACGAAGCACCTGCTCCTACCCCAAAGCCACAGAAGCAAAAGAAGGCTAAAGCTTCAAAGTCAGCTGCTCCTCCAAAAGCTTCACGTGCGAAGCCACTGGCTACTGCACCTCCTGAAGACAATGTGCAGTCTGAAGATCTATCTCGTATCTCCAAGAAGACGGAGATGAAAAATAAAAATGTCAAGAATACTGATCAGGCACTGACCCCTGCTGCCATTCTGCGAGATGAACACATTGATCTGTCCAGTGATGAAGATCTTGCAGATGACGCTCTTGAACAACTGATAAAGAGCAAGGAAGAAGCAGAAATATTCAATGATTTGCCTCTCTTTGATGTGGCAATCATCCACAACTTCATTGATGAGTGGTTTGATACCCCCAATCTTAGTTTTGAAGATCTGCAACTTCCAATTGGCCTCAGCATCTCTTTCAATGGAGCCATTGCTTCTGAGCTAGCTCTAGCTCAGCGCATAGTTGAACTGAAGCACAAAATTGACTATGAGAAAGCTCAGTTCAAGAAGCACATGGCAAAGCTCAGCGTGCAAGATGTCAAACACTTCAAAGTTATGCTGCACGAGCTCAAGGAAGCTTTTCTCAAGAAGCGTGAAGAAGCTAAAGGTTCTTGTGAACGCATGAAGAGTCTGGCTGACAAGTGCGTGCAAGCCTACAATGAAGCTGAGAAGCGCAAGGCTCTTGGTCGCCCTGGAATCGACCCCAGAATGGCTGCAAAGAAGAAGAAGCCATCGGCTGACCAATCTGCACCTTCAAGACGGGAAGAACCTCGCATAGTCTTCCCAAGCAGCATGACCGGCTCGAAGCCAAAGGTCAGGTCAACCGCTTCAGAACTGAAGAAGACAAGGACTGCCGAGGCTGAAGCCAGAAAGAGGAAAAATCCTGAAGCTTCTGATGTCGCTCCCTCCAAGAAGAAGCGCAAAACCAAGAAAGATCGGGCTGCTCCCACAAAGCCCCTCGTTGTCAAACCCATATCGGTTGCTCGTCCTGACTCTTCGTATCAAGAACGACGGATGATAGTTCATGAGCCTGCTTCCACAGAGGCTCCTGAAGCTGAAGACATTCCAGCAGTTGACCCCACCGCTGCTGAAGACATTGGTCACCATGACAATGTTGAAGATGATGTAGTTCTTCCTCAGATCGAGCACAACTTGTTATCATCGCCTGTACTCACGAATAGCGAACTCATCAGCATTGGTCGTCCTCTGATGCCAATTGCTCAGGATGCATCATGGGCTGATCACCCACAACAGCAAGACACCTCAAGTACTCCCCAACAACAAGCTACCCCACCAGTGCAAGAAGGAGATGATGACTTTGAGGCCCAGCCAACTCCATCTCCACAGGTGTCGCCAGCATTACGCAGGCTTCGCAAAGGACCAAGGCCTGAAGTTCCTCTTTCGAGCGTTCCAGAAGGAGAAGTGCACCACCAATCCGTTGCACGTCAGGTGTTCCCAGAAGCCACTCCTACTGTGAATGTCTCCGAGTCTGAAGCTAAAGTTGCTGAAGACAATCCGGCTGCATCAGCCGAAGAAAAACAAGCAGAAGAATGTGTCCCTACTCCCCCCATCACTGAAGAAGTTGTTCCTGAAGTGAACGTGTCTGTGCCCAACCCTCCAGCTCATCAAGTGGAGGTTGAGAATCTTGAGGCTGCCACCACTAACACCAATGAAGCCAATGACGTGGTCATGGCTGAAGCAAATGTGGAGCCTGCATAGAATACTGAGCCTGAAACCAATGAAGCCAATGAAGCACCTGCTCCAGATGCGCAGCCTGACGCCTCTGCCAATGCCACTGCTCCCACTCCGCCACCAAGGCCGCATACCATAGAGCAAGCATACAACTAGGCAGCTTATAACCGTCAAATGGCCTCTTCTGGTTCCTCCGCCTGCTGCTGGCCCTCAATTTGACTACCACGTTGAGCACAGGCCTTGGGTTCAGAAGCCACTGCCAAGACTGCCTAGGTTTCCAGGTACTGCGTCTGCACCAGGATCATTTAATATCAATGGCTTAAAAGCGCACAACACCTTCTTTAATAGTGCCAAGAACCCCTACACTAAGGCAAGAATATCATCTGATCGGTTCTGGAGCTATCAGCAGCGCAGTTATTACTCATGCATTTTATACAATCAAGGTCGCATTTTCCCACATATGCGTCTTGACACTGAAGCCATAACTCATCTGCCCTGTTTGGAAGAAGCGCTGGATTGCTTCAGCGAGTCTGGCTTGTTGCAGTTCGTCACTGACAAGGAGCACTGGAATGAAGAATTACTGCTCCAATTCTATGCCACTCTTCATATTCGTGGCTACAACAGGGATCCGAAGACTTGGGTCCTTGAGTGGATGACAGGGAATGTCCATCATGAAGCCAAAGCCTTTGATATCATTGAGCTTACTGTCCTGCCCACTCCAGGTGATCTCTATGAACCTGGTTGTCAGCTTCACAGTGCTGCTATGGAAAGCATCTTTCACAAGCCTGAACCCAACATGAGTCAGATGCTTAGCATGATGAAGCCTTTGTCTCCTGATGCGGAATATCCTAAGGAGTTCTTTGTTGAAGACCTTGAGTATCTGCCACGTACTATCTATCACATCATAAGGCGAACTCTCTGGCCCATCAAAGGACATTCTCCTCATGCAAAGCTGGAAGGTGCAATGAAGACTTTGGTCTTCCATATTCTTCATGGCAAAAGCTTCAATGCACAAGACTTCTTTATCCGCCAACTTGCTGCATTAGGCTCTGATCTCTTTGGCTTGAAGTTTTACGCTCCATGGATTATGCGTCTGATCAAACTGCACTCAGCTGTCAACTATCAGCCCTCTGCTCGCAATCATCTGATTTTTCTGCCTGAGGTTGATATGTCAGTTGAAGCTATCTATCCAGAGCCTGCCAAGGAGCCCCTGTGTCGGTGGGAACGACACCTATGGGATCACAAGAATCCCTACTAAGGTTGGCGGGGCGCGGGGTCATGAGGAGAGCGGATCAAACAGATAGTACACAGTTTGTTTATCCAGGTTCGGGCCACGAGGATGTGTAAAACCCTACTCCTGCTTTGGTGGATGTATATTCCTCTTCTTGAGCTAGCTCTAGGGCGTTAGGAGCTCCAAAAAGTCGAATCCTTCTCCTGGTCGCCTCGGGCCTCCTTTTATAGAAAAAGGGGTCGCCACAGTGGCATACATGAGGTGGAAAGGGTACGGTGATGCGAGGTTATCCCTCGCATTACACAACAAGGCGCATTTAATGCGTCTGCTTAGGTGTCCTTTCTTTATCGAGGACAGGAGAGAAATCCGTCTCGTCCATCGCTGCTCCTTCTTGTGTCGACACACGCCCTGGCCAGCGATGCCTGCGATGCCATGTAGGTAGGCAGGCAGCTGAGGTGGCGCAGTGGTGGGTATTCACGAAGATCTACATGCCGCCATGCAGGTGCCTGCCCAGCTGGTTGGGTCGGCAGCTGCATGCGTACGGCGGTGGAGGTTTAGTCAGCGTGGGCCTGATGGCGGCCCTGTGGATGTCCTTGGCAAGGGCCTTGCCGGGGCCCCGGCAAGGGTCTTGCCGAGGCGCCTGTTGTCATCCCCGGCAAGGCGCTTGCCGGGGGTCTCGTGGTCTTCCCTGGCTGGTATCTCGCCAAAGGTCGTCGTCTTCTTAGTGCGTATCTGATCTTGAATGTCTTCACAAAGATCTGCATGCCACCACGGGGATGTCTCCCGAATCCTTGCCCCTTGGGGGCAGTGGACTCAAGGGTAATTTGCTCCGTAGGCATGGGGCGAGTCGCCGCGACAAGGGTCTTGTCGGGGTTGCTAAAACTGTCTCCCGGAAAGGATCTTGCCGGGGGAGTCCGCTTCGTCCTTTTTGCTCTTCGTGGTCTTGGTCTTGGCGTTGTTCTAGTTCCCTTGAGCTTCGGTCTTACCCTGGCTCACCCCCCTTGCCTTGCTTGGTGTGGTGGTGCCCATGGCTCAGACTGCCCGTGCACAGTTATAGGGGTACAAAAAATGTACCCCTCTTTTTGTACACCGACAGGAGCCCCCTGGCATGGGCCACACATAAGTGCAACGCGTTGTTGGGCCAGGCCCAGAAACGGTGCGCGGGCAGGCGGGATGGTTTTTACCGCGGTAAGATTTTTTGCGCGCTGCGCTTCCCATGACTCCCGCGCGTGGTGCGGCGTGGGGAGGCGCGTGTGACGTGGGCGGCATGCTTGGGGTTGGTCTCCGCACACATGCATCACGTCGTAGTAAAGTGGCGGTTCGCACCTTCCCCATAAACGGAGGGAAGCGTGGAGGTGCGGCCCATTTACTGAATGGGGCCGAGGCGCGGTCCTCAAGGCATCCACTCCCCACAATCACGGGGTGGGGAGAGGTCGTCTCACCCGTCCCCTTGGTTCTGCACGTCTGCCACGTGTCTCCCATGCGCTTGGGGTGGCAAACGGTGGAGGCGGGAAACCGGGCCGTCGCTGGTTGGGGCGGCGGGTCGGTCTTGACTCCCTGCGCCTTCCGTGTCTTGATTGGCCGAGCGGGGCGGTCGAGCCCCAACCCCGTTCCTTTATAAAGAGCGGGAGGGGGGATGGCGTCCCGCATTCTTCCATCTTCTTCCTCCTTCAGCTTCTGCTCCTCTCTTCCATTCGTCATGGAGAGAGGAAATCCCGGTCCTTCAACGGTGGCGGCGAGGGTCGCCGCTCGACAATGCGTCCCTCCTTCTCCTGCGCCTGCGGTGGCAGAGCCGGCCGTGAGGGGAAGGGGGAGGGGGCGAGGCCGTGGGCGAGGCCGGGGCGCTCGGGGAAGAGGAGGACGGGGTGGCACACCGGCCTCGCCCCCGCCAGCAGCTCCTCCTCCAATGGAGGGCCATGTTGGGGATGACCCTTGTGAGTTCTTCGTCAGGTTGCGCCGGCCGCCGCGCCGTCGCCTTCGTCTCCCGACTCCATTTGCGCGGGAGATGGAGCTGGATCCGTCGTAGTCATTGCGGCTGCACATGAGGGGCTGCGGGATCAGTGGCACGCGGGTCCGTGTCGACTTCCCTACTCCTCATGTGATGTATCTTCGTCGGGGATGGAAGACGTTTTCTCATATCCACAGCTTGACGGAGGGGCTCACTCTCCATTTTAAGCTGATGGAGGGTGGCCTTCTCTCCGTCAAGGTCTTCGGGCACTTTGGGACTCGTACAAGGTGCTGCGTGGAGAGCTCTTCTGATAGTGAAGATTCCTCCTCGAGCGAGAGTGACGAGGAGGACAGCGGCAGCGACGACGAGGGCGGTAGGCGGCAGGATGACGGGTCTGACTAGGTGTCAGGCACCACTCCGTGTGGCACCGGCGACCCCATCATCCGTGTCGCTGGCTCCTTGAACTTCTCGGGGTCATCTCCTTGGGCGGCTGGCGTTGGGAGGCTGCGAAAGAGGAAGAGGGCGGGCGGCAAGGCCGTCAAGTCGGAGTACACGGGCACCGACGCCTTCAACGCGTACTGACGTCTTGCCGCCTCGTCTTCGATCTCTGCTTCCAGCACCGCCATCACCATCCAGCCTTTGGACGGCCACCAAGATGTTCTCTCGGTGTCTTCTGCCACCCGTAGCTCGCCTAGGCGCTCCTTTTGCCCTTTTCGCCTCCTTGACCTGCCTCCTGAGGAGAGGGACAAGAAAGGGATTACGGGCACCTTATCTCTTTTTAATTTGTAAGCCTTTGGGCCTTTGTTGAATTTAAAACCCGTAATCCTCTCATTCATGTTTTTCATTCCCTATGGACTGTACCTGACTGGAATGTTTTTAATGAAAAAGGGATGTTTGCCGGGTCATTTGTTTGTGGGTGAAACCCACGACAAGGAATAAATCCTTGATATCTTTAAGATAAACATTTCCTTGCCCGGCAACACGCCTCGCCATCTCCCCACTTCGCTCGATCTTCCTCACGCTTTCGGCGGAAGCCGGGATGAAGTGGGTTTAGGCTCCTCGTCCTATCCTTTTGCTGTCGCGACTACGACCAAACTCGGTCCTAGGAACGGGCCCTAGGGCCTAGAGTTAGGGGAGCACGGTAGTTTGAGGGTAAAATGAGGTTTCACATACCTCAGTCCGTAAGGAAATGCATGATAAGGGATAAAAAACTTATCTGAATCTGCAGCCCCCGGCAACCCTGGTTTGCCATGGGAGAATCTTTGCTCTTGCAGCCCCCGGCAATACTGGCTTGCCGGGGCCTAGATGCCGGTCTGTTCCTTTTTTTCTCCCCAAGTGGTTTGGCAAGGATATCTGTGTGTCCTGCGAACCAAAGAAGATAAAAGAAAGACAAAGAGATGCAAACTCGACCTCTAAGCTAGGGGTTAGCCGCCGCTAAGCACTATCAACCCTAACCAAGGATGAGACTCGACCTAGCATGCATGCTATAACTTAGGGCGCCAGCGCTTCATTTATTTATGCTCAGGGTCTGCGCCTGGCTTTGTACAAAGGGTTACATGCGTCATCGGCAAGGCTTGTACAAAAGGTGGCTTGCCGGGGGTCCCGGCAAGCCGCGCCTCATGGGTAAAACTTGCGAAGATGCTCAATGTTCCAGGAGTTACTCACCGGAACGGCATCTTCGGTCTCTAGGCGGACTGCGCCGGGCCTGGTGACTCGAATTACCCGATAAGGGCCTTCCCACTTTGGCGTCAACTTGTTGGAATTCTTGGCCGATTGAACGCGCCGAAGAACAAGGTCGCCTTCCTCAAAGCTTCGGGCACGAACCTTGCGGCTATGGTAGCGGCGCAAGGCTTGCTGGTAGCGCGCTGCTCATACAGCCGCCCGAAGACGATCTTCCTCAAGGAGCGTTGCGTCATCTTGCCGCAATTGCTCTTGCTCAAGCTCGTCATAAGCGAGTACTCGAGGTGACCCATATATGAGTTCTGTGGGGAGAACTGCTTCTGCCCCGTATACCAGGGCAAAGGGTGTCTGGCCGGTGGCTCGATTTGGTGTCGTTCTGATTGACCAAAGAACTGCCAGCAATTCATCAATCCAGCACCTTCCACTCTTGCGCAGTCTACCAAAGGTCTTTGTCCTCAGGCCTCGCAGTACTTCAGCATTCGCCCTCTCAGCTTGACCATTGCTTCGTGGGTGAGCAACGGAAGCGAAACAGACCTTGCTGCCGAGGTCTTGAATATATTGCATGAAGGTGTGACTTGTGAACTGCGTGCCGTTGTCGGTGATGACCCTATTGGGTACACCAAAACGGCACACCAGTCCTTTGAAGAACTTGACGGCTGACTGTGCTGTGACCTTCCTCACTGCTTCCACTTCTGGCCACTTTGTGAACTTGTCGATTGCAACGTACAAGTACTCAAAGCCCTCGACAACACGGGGGAAAGGGCCCAGTATGTCGAGCCCCCAGACCGAGAAAGGCCAGAGAGAGGAATGGTTTGAAGGGCTTGAGCTGGCTGATGAAGCTTCTTCGAATGGAACTGACACGCTTCACACCTGGTGACTAGTGTCGTCGCATCCTGGAGGGCGGTGGGCCAGAAGAAGCCTTGCCGAAACGCTTTGCCGGCAAGGGCCCTCGACCCTATGTGGGATCCACATATACCTCCATGTATCTCCGCCAACAGACCCAGTCCTTCCTCTCGAGGGATACACTTCAATTTCACACCGTTCGGCCTCTTTCTGTACAGGACGTCATTGACGAACTGGTACATAGTAGAGCGACGGGCTACTTTTTCCGCTTCTTCCTGCTCCTCAGGAAGTTCCCCTATTTGGAGGAATCGGACGGTATGCTGTGCCTACGCTGGAGCCTGGGGCTCGACGGCGAGGACTAAAGGCATTTCCTCCGCTATAGGAGTGGCTGTCTCCATGGCAAGAGCTTGATGCTCCGTCGGAGCTAGCCGTCCCGTGGCGGGCTCAGTGTCTCCGGCAACATCCTTGCCGACGGCTTCGGGGAGCTCGGCGGGAAAGTACTTGCCGGGCCCTGATTTTCTCCTCTTGTTTTGTTCTGTTGATGGATCAATGGATGGCTAAGTTAGCTGAAGCACAAAGGTACCTGGTTCCACAGGTAGCTTGAGGGCGGCGCGTTTTGACAGGTAATCAGCGATGTCGTTCTTTGCTCGGGGAACGTGCTCTGCCTGTATACCGTCAAAACGCTCTTCCAGCTTCCTCACTTCATCTACGTAGGCCTTCATCAACGGGCTCTGGTAGTCCGTGTTGACTTGTTTGACGACAAGTTGCGAGTCGCCCCTGACAATGAGTTTCTTGATTCCGAGGTCTGCCGCGATCCTAAGACCAGCAAGCAGCCCCTCGTACTCAGCAGTATTGTTTGTCGACACCTCCCTGGGGAAGTGCATCTGGACCACGTACTTGAGGTGCTCCCCGGTGGGCGCGACAAGCAGTACGCCAGCCCCGGCGCCCTGTAAGGAGAAAGCCCCATCAAAGTACATGACCCAGTCGCAACTTGCCTCTTTGCCGGGGAGAACAGTCTCCTGGGTTTCTTCATCAGGCGTCGCGGTCCATTCTGCAACGAACTCCGCCAGGACTCGGCTTTGAATCGTCAAGGTACTCTCAAACTTGAGGCCAAAGCTGGACAGCTCCAGTGCCCATTCTACAATTCTTCCTATTGCGTCTGGATTGTGCAATATCCATTGCAGAGGGAGGCGAGTAACGACGGTGATCTCGTGCGCCTGGAAGTAGTGACGTAGCTTCCTCGAGGCCATAAGAACGCCGAAGAGCAGTTTCTGCACACCGGAGTACCTTGATCTAGCCCCCTGCAGGAGGGAGCTAACAAAGTAGACCGGGTGCTGCATCATTTTCTTCCTTGGCGGCACTCCAACCGGCTGTGTCGTCTCTGCACCAACAGCATCAGGCTCTGTCGCTGCTATCACCTCGTCATCAATTTCTCTCTGCGCCACTAGCGTGACGCTGACCACCTGGTTCGTTGCCGCCAGGTATAGCAGCAACGATTCTTGTGGCCTAGGCGCAACTAGTACTGGCGTGGAGGAGAGATACCTCTTCAAATCTTGCAATGCTGCTTCGGCTTCTGGTGTCCGTTCCATCGGGCCCGCCTTTTTCAAGACCTTGAAAAAGGGAAGGGCGCGCTCGGCGGACTTGGAAATGAACCTGCTCATGGCGGCAACGCAACCAGCAAGCCGACGTACATCCTTGACCCGCTTGGGCGCTTCAATCTGCTCTATAGCTTTGATCTTTTCCGGATTAGCCTCTATCCCACGCTGTGACACAAAGAACCCGAGAAGCTTGCCGGACGGGACACCGAAGACGCACTTCTTAGGGTTCAGCTTGAGATTGATCTTGCGTAGTTTTGCAAATGTTTCTTGTAAATCCGGTATAAGGGTTGCCCTATTCTTGGTTTTGACCACTATATCATCCATATAAGCTTCCATATTTCTATGGAGCTGGGGTTCAAAACCAATCTGGACCGCCCTTGCAAACGTTGAACCAGCACTCTTCAACCCGAAAGGCATCCGTATGAAACAATACGTACCACATGGGGTGATGAATGCCGTTTTCTCTTCGTCTTCTCTTGTCATGAAGATCTGGTGGTAGCCGGAGTAGGCATCGAGGAATGATAACAGATCACACCCAGCCGTGGAGTCAACAATCTGGTCGATGCGCGGCAACGGGAAGGGGTCTTTGGGACAAGCCTTATTGATATCTGTGTAATCAATACACAGCATCCACTTCCCATTTTCCTTGCGCACTACCACTGGATTGACCAACCACGTTGGATGGAGCACTCCTCTTACCAAACCCGCTGCTTCCAGTTTCCGGATCTCCTCTGTGATGAACTCTTGTCGTTCCAAAGCTTGCTTTCTTACCTTTTGCTTGACGGGCCACGCATGAGGACAGACAGCAAGGTGGTGCTCAATCACCTCCCTGGGAACGCCGGGGATGTCGGATGCTTGCCATGCAAACACATCGACATTCGCCCGCAGGAAGGTGACGAGCGCGTCTTTCTATTTGTCGTCAAGGGCGGAGCTTATGGTGAAAGCCCCTCCCGTGCCGTCCTCCTTGACAGAAACCTTCTTGGTTCCCGGCGGTGTGGCCCTGAACTTCTTGTTTCTGCTGGTGGAGCTTTCTGGCACGTCCTCGATGGGAGCACTACACTCCGAAGAGGTGCGCTTGCCGGAGTGGGTGCCTGAGGTCTCGCCGGTCTTCTTCTTTTTCCTTCCCGGGGCTCCAGCGGCAGGAGCAAGCGCCTTAGCAGTGGCGGCTGCTGCAACTGCTTGTTGGTAGAGTTGGTCAGCGCAAATTAGCGCGTCCTTCTTGTCCGATGGGACGGTGATGATCGTCACAGGCCCCGGCATCTTCAGGGTGTTGTAGGCGTAATGTGACGCCGCCATGAACTTGGCCAGCGCTGGGCGGCCAAGGATCCCGTTGTAAGGCAAGGGGATCTTGGCAACGCCGAACACAATCTTTTTTGTCCGGTAGTTCAGATCACTCCCAAAAGTCACGGGCAACGTGACCTTTCCCTTTGGTTGACTTCTTCCCGGGTTGACCCCCTGAAATGTGCCCGTCTCTTCGAGATCTCCATTAGGAATCTGCAGTTTCTCGATCACGGTAGGCGAGATTAAGTTCAGACCGGATCCGCCATCGACTAGCATCTTTGTCGCCTTGAGGTTGCGTATTGTTGGTGAAACCAACAATGGCAAGCACCCGACTGTAGTGGTGCAATCAGGGTGATCCTCAGTGTCAAAAATGATAGGTGTGCTGGACCACTTCAGCGGCCTTTGGGCATCAAACGATGGCTCTGCCGCTGTAATCTCACGCGCCCACTGTTTAAGCTGGCGGTGAGAGGTATGCAGCAAGGCACCGCCATCAACGCACATGGCCTCTGTAGCTTTCTGAAATTCTTGGTCACCAGACTCATTGTCCTCTTTGTGATCATCGTCTTCTGGCTTTTTGTCACGGCCCCGGGCGGGCCTCTCCTGCTGTTTATCCTTGCCGTGACGGCCCGCCTGGCCGTCACGCTTCTTGCCGGACCCCTCAGCACCGTCCTGGCCCTTCTCCTTGTCCCGCCTCTCATATTCAGCCCTCTGCTTCTCAGCAAGGAGCTCAACCTGTCGGCAGTTCTGGAGATCATGGACCTTGGTGCGATGGATCTTGCAGTATTGCTTGTCGGAGTTTCCTGGCTTCTCGGCGGCCGCCAAGGCCCAGCAGGCGACACATCCGGCAATTTCCTTGCCAGGGTCATCTGCCTTGGTTTTCTTGGCGGAGCTGGCGTCATCAGATCCCTCGACGGCAAGCACGGCTTTACCTTTGCGCTTCCTGTTGCGGCACCGGCCTTTCTTTGCCGGGGCAGCAGTATCCTCATCTGAAAAGTCGGTTTCCACGCCGGCATCTTCGCCGGGGTACTTCCTTCCCTCTTCCGCCCGGGCACATCTGTCAGCAAGAACATAGAGTTCTGCCATGTCTTTCACCTTGTTCATTGCCAGCACTTCGCGCATCTTGCGGTTACGCACGTTCTGATGAAACGCGCTGATGATGGCGGCAGGGTGTGTTGGGGAACGTAGCAGAAATTCAAAATTTTCCTACGTGTCACCAAGATCTATCTATGGAGAAACCAGCAACGAGGGGAAGGAGAGTGCATCTACATACCCTCGTAGATTGCTAAGCGGAAGCGTTCAAGAGAACGGGGTTGATGGAGTCGTACTCGTCGTGATCCAAATCACCGAAGATCCTAGCGCCAAACGAACGGCACCTCTGCGTTCAACACACATACAGCCCGGTGACGTCTCCCATGCCTTGATCCAGCAAGGAGAGAGGGAGAGGTTGAGGAAGACTCCATCCAGCAGCAGCACAACGGCGTGGTGGTGATGGAGGAGCGTTGCAATCCTGCAGGGCTTCGCCAAGCACCACGGGATATGAGGAGAAAGAGAGGGAGGGCTGCACCAACGAGAGAGATCAAATCACGTGTTATGGGCAGCCCCTAGGCCTCACTATATATAGGGGAGAGGGAGGAGGGTGCGCCCCCTCTAGGGTTCCCACCCCTAGGGGGGCGGCAGCCCTAGATGGGAAAGGGGAGGCGGCCAAGAGGGGGAGAGAGGGGGGCGCCCCCTAGGGTGGGCCTTAGGCCCATCTAAGCCTAGGGTTTCCCCTCTCTCCTCCTTTGCTGCACCTTGGGCCTTGTGGGAGGCGCACCAGCCCACTTAGGGGCTGGTCCCTCACCACTCTTGGCCCATGCAAGCCTCCGGGGCTGGTGGCCCCACTTGGTGGACCCCCGGGACCCTCCCGGTGGCCCCGGTACGTTACCGATAAACCCCGAAACTCTTCCGGTGACCAAAACAAGACTTCCCATATATAAATCTTTACCTCCGGACCATTCCGGAACTCCTCGTGACGTCCGGGATCTCATCCGGGACTCCGAACAACATTCGATAACCACATACAAACTTCCTTTATAACCCTAGCGTCATCGAACCTTAAGTGTGTAGACCCTACGGGTTCGGGAGACATGCAGACATGACCGTGACATTCTCCGGTCAATAACCAACAGCAGGATCTGGATACCCATGTTGGCTCCCACATGCTCCACAATGATCTCATCGGATGAACCACGATGTCAAGGACTTAATCAATCCCGTATACAATTCCCTTTGTCTAGCGGTATTGTACTTGCCTGAGATTCGATCGTCGGTATCCCGATACCTTGTTCAATCTCGTTACCGGCAAGTCTCTTTACTCGTTCCGTAACACATCATCCCATGATCAACTCCTTGATCATATTGTGCACATTATGATGATGTCCTACCGAGTGGGCCCAGAGATACCTCTCCGCTTACACGGAGTAACAAATCCCAGTCTCGATTCGTGCCAACCCAACAAACACTTTCGGAGATACCTGTAGTGTACCTTTATAGCCACCCAGTTACGTTGTGACGTTTGGCACACCCAAAGCACTCCTACGGTATGCGGGAGTTGCACAATCTCATGGTCTAAGGAAATGATACTTGACATTAGAAAAGCTTTAGCATACGAACTACACGATCTTGTGCTAGGCTTAGGATTGGGTCTTGTCCATCACATCATTCTCCTAATGATGTGATCCCGTTATCAATGACATCCAATGTCCATGGTTAGGAAACTGTAACCATCTATTGATCAACGAGCTAGTCAACTAGAGGCTTACTAGGGACGTGGTGTTGTCTATGTATCCACACATGTACCTGAGTTTCCTATCAATACAATTCTAGCATGGATAATAAACGATTATCATGAACAAGGAAATATAACAATAACTTATTTATTATTGCCTCTAGGGCATATTTCCAACAGTCTCCCACTTGCACTAGAGTCAATAATCTAGTTCACATCGATATGTGATTAACACTCAAGGTCACATCCCCATGTGACTAACACCCAAAGAGTTTACTAGAGTCAATAATCCAGTTCACATCACTATGTGATTAGCACTCAATGAGTTCTGGGTTTGATCATGTTGCTTGTGAGAGAGGTTTTAGTCAACGGGTCTGAACCTTTCAGATCCGTGTGTGCTTTACAAATCTCTATGTCATCTCCTAGATGCAGCTACCACGCTCTATTTGGAGCTATTCCAAATAACTGTTCTACTATACGAATCCAGTTTACTACTCAGAATAATCTGGATTAGTGTCAAAGTTTTCATCGGCGTAACCCTTTACGACGAACTCTTTTACCACCTCCATAATCGAGAAAATTCCTTAGTCCACTAGTTACTAAGGATAACTTTGACCGCTGTCCTGTGATCCATTCTTGGATCACTCTTGTACCCCTTGACTGACTCATGGCAAGGCACACTTCAGGTGCGGTACACAGCATAGCATACTGTAGAGCCTACGTCTTAAGCGTAGGGGACGACTTTCGTCCTTTCTCTCTATTCTGCCATGGTCGAGCTTTAAGTCTTAACTTCATACCTTACAACTCAGGCAAGAACTCCTTCTTTGACTGATCCATCTTGAACACCTTCAAGATCATGTCAAGGTATGTGCTCATTTGAAAGTACTATTAAGCGTTTTGATCTATCCTTATAGATCTTGATGCTCAATGTTCAAGTAGCTTAATCCAGGCTTTCCATTAAAAAAACGCTTTCCAAATAACCCTATATGCTTTCCAGAAATTCTACGTCATTTCCGATCAACAATATGTCAACAACATATATTCATCAGAAATTCTATAGTGCTCCCACTCACTTCTTTGGAAATACAAGTTTCTCATAAACTTTGTATACACCAAAATCTTTGATCATCTCATCAAAGCATACATTCCAACTCCGAGATGCTTACTCCAGTCCTTAGAAGGATTGCTGGAGCTTTGCATACTTATTAGCATATTTCAGGATTGACAAAACCTTCTGGTTGTATCACATACAACCTTTCCTCAAAAATCGTCGAGGAAACAATGTTTTGACATCCTATCTGCAAGATTTCATAAATAATGCAGTAATTGCTAACATAATTCCAACAGACTCTTAGCATCGCTACGAGTGAGAAAGTCTCATCGTAGTCAACTCCTTGAACTTGTCGGAAAACATCTTAACGACAAGTCGAGCTTTCTTAATGGTGATACTTACCATCATTGTCCGTCTTCCCTTTTATAATCCATATGTACCTAACAGCCTTATGACCATCAAGTAGTTCTTCCAAAGTCTACACTTTGTTTTCAAATATGGATCCTCTCTCGGATTATATGGCCTCGAGCCATTTTGGAATCCAGGCCACCATCGCTTCTCCATAGCTCGTAGGTTCATTGTTGTCTAGCAACATGACTTCCAAGACAGGATTACGTACCACTCTGAAGTAGTACTCATCCTTGTCATCCTACGAGGTTTGGTAGTGGCTTGATCTGAAGTTTCATGATCACTATCATAAGCTTCCACTTCAATTGGTGTAGGTTCCACAGGAACAACTCCCTGTGCCCTGCCACACACTAGTTGAAGAGACGGTTCAATAACCTCATCAAGTCTCCACCATCCTCCCACTCAATTCTTTCGAGAAAAACTTTTCCTCGAGAAAGGACCCGATTCTAGAAACAATCCTTTATTGCTTTCGAATCTGAGACAGGAGGTTTACCCAACTGTTTTGGGTGTCCTATGAAGATGCATTTATCCGCTTTGGGTTCGAGCTTATCAGCCTGAAACCTTTTCACACAAGCGTCGCAGCCCCAAACTTTTAAGAAATGACAGCTTAGGTTTCTCTAAACCATAGTTCATACGGTGTCATCTCATCGGAATTATGTGGTGCCCTATTTAAAGTGAATGTGTTTGTCTCTAATGCCTAACCCATAAACTATCGTGGTAATTCGATAAGAGACATCATGGTATGCATCATATCCAATAGGGTGCAGTTATGATGTTCGGACACATCATCACACTATGGTGTTCCAGGCTGTATTAGTTGTGAAACAATTTCCACAATGTCTTAATTCTGTGCCAAACTCGTAATTCAGATATTCATCTCTATGATCATATCATAGATATTTTATCCTCTTGTCACGACGATCTTTCAACTTCACTCTGAAATTACTTGAACCTTTCAATAATTCAGACTCGTGATTCATCAAGTAAATATACTCAACATCTACTCAAATCATCTGTGAAGTAAGAACATAACAATATCCACTACACGCCTCAGCACTCATTGGACTGCACACATCAAAATGTATTACTTCCAGCAAGTTGCTTTCTGGTTCCATTTTACTGAAACCGAGTGTCGGTGTACTAGAGTAGGGGTACCCTAGTATCCCGAACTTGTGCACGGGCAGTCGCAGCCTCCCATGGGAAGGCTTGCCGGGTGACCGCCAAAGGCCTCCGTGGTTCATTTGGAGCCATTCAAGAACAAAGTATCCAAGTCAAGGAAACAAGACCCCGGCAAGAGGAGCTTGCCGGGAAGGCCAACCACGTGACCCGGCAAGACCCGGTGAGCGACAAGCTCCCGGATGCGACAAGTCAACAACCGCGGCAAGGTGCTTGCTGCGACAAGCCAACACTCCGTACCTACGCTCCAGCACATCCGCCAACGTGTCGCCCTGGGACTCTCCCAGGCGTGCGTGGCGGGAGGCTGTGCAGCCAGCGGTGCACAGTGGCATGCAAGCGGCGCAGTTTTCCCTCGTGGCAGGCGGTGGTGTCCCTAACGGTCCCTTTTACACTGTTCGGGCAACGCAGACGGGCACTTAATGCCCTTGTCCCTTGCCGTCAGGGTTAGGTATGATAGCACTGTAGTTGGTAGCTGTACCAACCGCAGCATCTTTTCCATTTTTACCCTCATCTATGTTGCCACCTGTCGGTGACCCCTTGAGCATATAAAAGGAGGCCCATGCGCAACATAGGGGAGGGGGGGACTCATTCACGCTCGGTCTTGCTAGCTGCTGGAGGGTACTGTAGCACTCCGCACTCCCGAGCAAGAACTCAATACAACCACAAAGCAGGAGTAGGGTTTTACGCATCCGTGCGGCCCGAACCTGGGTAAACCGACCGCGTGCTTCGCCTCGATCTGCTCTTCGTGCGCTCTCCGCCCCCTTGCCGAACCGAAAGGGGCTCGGTCCCCATAGGTGTTCGTGGATTAGCCACCCCGACATCTTTGGCGCGCTAGGTAGGGGGTGCGTCGAGGTTGTGTGAACCTGATCCGGCGTTCACGCGAGCAAAATCTTCATGATCTTCATCGACATGCCGCCGAAGAAGAAGGCTTCGGAGGCGGCCGCTCCGTCTGCGACGAACCCACCACCGCTGGAGCAAACGGCTGGTGGGGTAGACGCCGGCGGAAGAACGGGCGACGAGCGAGCTCACAGTGCCGCCCGGTCCAAGGACAAGGCTGCGCTGCACATCGGCGGCGCGGTCGGCTCCCACAACGACCGGGCGCACTCCAAGGCCTCGGCGTCCGTACATGCACCGCGCCCATCCCAGGAGGCGCGGGACCGGCAGCGTCATGGTACTCACAGTGCCATACGTCTGCTGGGCCAAGATCAAGATGGCGGGTCCCGGAGCGCTCAAGACCAGCATGCACGCCAACATGCTGGCACGAGCGAGGCACGGCCGCTTGGACGAGATATTGCTCCTTCTAACATAGTTAGAAGTCCGAGCATATCCCGTTCCTCGCACCGTTCGCCACCGCCGCCCGCCACACCAGCAGAAGCTCTGGCGCGAGCTCAACTGCTCCTAGACTACCCTCCAGCGGCGGACAAGATCGACGGCTGGAGGGCCACCATTCAGAGTCTCATCGGCTTCGCCAACGGCGACATTCCACGGCAGCCGAGAACTTTGCAGCCGCGGCAGGTCAGCCAGGCCCGAGCCGGTGGCGACAAGACCGGTGGGGATGCAAGCACTATGCACTCTCCACCCCAAAGGCCAGGATCGCCGACTCGACGGATCTACCACGACAGCGACTCCACCGCGTCATCAGATCCACGAGCTCGTCGCGATCAGCGCCATGTCCTTCACGAACGACAACAAGAGGACGCTCGTACTCGCATCGAGCGCCGAAGAGAAGCGCGGCGTCAATCAAACCAGCATGCTGGGCCCTCTGTCGAAATGCATGCGCCAGGGGAACTGGACGACTTGCCGTACGCGGTAGGTTGTCCTGCGTTCACCCGTGAGCTGCGGCAAGTCCAGTGGCCCAGCAAGAAGAACTTCAAGCCAGATGTGCCGGAGAAGTACGACGGCAAGTCGCATCCGTCGGAGTTCCTCAGCATCTACACCATCGCGGTGCAGGCTGCCGGGGGACGGGACGACAAGATCCTTGCCAACTACTTCCCGCTGGTGCTCAAGCCCAACTTCAGGTCCTGGCTCATGCACTTGCCGGAGAACTCCATATCCTCCTGGACAGACCTATGCCATGAGTTTGTCGGCGCCTTTACAAGCGGCCACAAACCTCATGGCCAGGAGAGTGACCTTCACCTGCTCGTCCAGAAGGAAGGAGAGCCCTTGCGCAAGTATATCCAGAGATTCAGCCGTGTACAGCACAACATCCCCAACATCCACCCTGCCGCGGTCATCAGCGCGTTTCATCAGAACGTGCGTAACCGCAGGATGCGGGAGGAGATGGCGATGTGCAAGATCAGGGACGTCAGCGAGCCGTATGCCCTGGCCGACAAATGTGCGCGTGCTGAGGAAGGGAGGAAACTCCCCGGAGAAAAAGCAGCAGCAGAGGGATCTGACAGCGAAGATGCCGCCCCGGCAAAGAAAAACCGGCGGCACAACAACAGGAAGAAGAAGGGCAGAGATGTGCTTGCCGTCGAGCAGTCCGGCAATGAAGGTGGCGCCAAGAAAGCCAAGGTTGGTAGCTCCGGCAAGGAGGTTGCCGCATGCACCAACTGTCAGGCTGTGGCGGTCGCCGACAAGCAGGACGGCTCCGACAAGCAGTACTGCAAGATCCACCGCACCAAGGGCCATGACCTCCAAAGCTGCAAGAAGGTTGAGCAGCTTGTCCTGCAGCAGAAGGCTAAGTACGAGCGGCGCGACAAGGAGAGGGCCCAAGGAGGCGCTGGAGAGCCCAGCAAGAAGCGCACCGGTCGGGGAGGACGCCGCGGCAAGGCCAAGCAGCAGCAAGGAGACAGACCTCCCCGGGGCTGCGACAAGGATGAAGAAGATGACGGCGACGACGAAGACATGGATGATGCCGAGACCAGTGAGCAGGAGTTTCAGAAAGCCACGGAGGTCTTGTGCGCTGACGGTGGTGCTTCTCTGCATACTTCACACCGCCAACTCAAGTAGTGGGCGCGGGAAGTTAATGCGGCAGAACCACCTGTCGAGTCGCGCAAACTTTTGAAATGGTCCAGCATGCCTATCATCTTTGATATTGAGGACCACCCTGATCGCACAACCGCGGTCGGGTGTTTGCCGATGTTGGTTTCACCAACTATCCGCAACCTCAAGGTCACCAAGATGCTAGTTGACGGCGGGGCCGGCTTGAATCTGATCTCCTCCGCTGTGCTCCAGAAACTCCAGATCCCTGACAGCGAGCTTGAAGAGACCGGTACATTCCAAGGAATTAACCCAGGAAGAAGCCAGCCGAAGGGAAAAGTCACGTTGCCAGTCACATTTGGCAGCGAGATGAACTTCAGGACTGAGAGGGTCACCTTTGACGTTGCCGATATTCCATTGCCTTACAATGGAATACTTGGTCGTCCAGCACTTGCCAAGTTCATGGCAGCCTCTCACTACGCCTACAACATGTTGAAGATGCCAGGCCCGATAAGTGTCATCTCTGTCCCTGGCGACAAGAAGGATGCCCTTATCTGCGTCGACAAAATCTACCGGGAAGTAGCAGCCGCTACAGATAGCAAGTCACTTGCCGCTGAAGCTCCCGGGGGGAAGAAGGAGACCAAGTCTGGCAAGAGTTCGGGTGCCCACTCGGGCAAGCGCACCTCTTCGGAGTGCTGCGCTGCTGTCGAGGACGCACCATCGAGCTCCACCGGCAAGTGTAAGAAGGCAGTGGCAGCTCCGCCAGAAACCAAGAAGGTGTCCGCCAAGGAGGACGGCACTGGTGGTACCTTCACCATCAGTGCCACGCTTGACCCTAAATAGGAAAGCGCGCTCATTGCTTTCCTGCGGGGCGAACGTCGACGTGTTTGCATGGCAACCATCTGACATCCCCGGTGTTCCCAGGAAAGTAATTGAGCACCATCTTGCCGTTTGTCCTCATGCGCGGCCCGTCAAACAGAAAGTCAGGAAGCAAGCAGTGGAGCGCCAAGAGTTCATAGCAGAAGAGATCAAGAAACTGGAAGCAGCAGGCCTTGTCAGAGGAGTGCTCCATCCCACGTGGTTGGCCAATCCTGTAGTCGTGCGCAAGGCAAACGGAAAATGGAGGCTTTGTATTGACTTTACTGATGTTAATAAAGCTTGTCCCAAAGACCCATTTCCCTTGCCGCGCATTGACCAGATTGTTGACTCCACGGCCGGATGTGACTTGCTTTCATTTCTTGACGCATACTCAGGATATCATCAGATCTTCATGGCAGAAGAAGATGAGGAGAAAACCGCATTTATCACTCCATGTGGCACGTACTGCTTCGTACGGATGCCTTTCGGTTTGAAAAATGCCGGTTCAACATTTGCAAGGGTAGTCCACGTCGCTCTTGAGCCGCAAATACACAGAAATGTGGAAGCTTACATGGATGATATAGTGGTCAAGAGCAAGGACAGGGCAACTCTGATACAAGATTTGGATGAGACCTTTGCAAATCTGCGCAAGATCAACCTCAAGCTAAACCCTGAGAAGTGTGTGTTTGGAGTTCCTTCCGGCAAGCTTCTCGGGTTTTTTGTATCTCAACGGGGAATTGAAGCCAATCCCGACAAGATCAGGGCCATTGAGCAAATCGAAGCACCAAAGCGCGTCAAGGATGTACGAAGACTTGCCGGTTGCGTGGCTGCTCTCAGCAGGTTTATCTCTAGGTCTGCTGAGCGCGCCCTGCCATTCTTCAAAATACTGAAAAAGGCAGGTCCGATGCAATGGACTCCGGAAGCGGAGGCCGCGCTGCAGGACTTGAAGAAATACCTGTCCTCCGCTCCGACACTTGTCGCACCTAAGCCACAAGAGAAGTTGCTGCTGTATATAGCGGCAACCAATCAAGTGGTTAGTGCTGCGTTAGTGGCTGAGAGGGAGGCGGATGACGAGCCAGCAACCATGGCAAGCGCATCCAGCGACAAGTAGGGGGCTCCCCCGACAAGCTCTGGTCCCGACAAGGATAAATCTGCGCGGACGTGCGAAGAGGTACAGAAGAGAATGGTGCAGCGCCCAGTTTACTTTGTCAGTTCCCTCCTGCAGGGGGCTAGATCAAGGTATTCTGGTGTGCAGAAATTGCTTTTCGGCCTTCTCATGGCCTCGAGAAAGCTGCGCCATTACTTCCAAGCACATGAAATCACAGTTGTCACCCGCTTTCCGCTGAAGAGGATATTGCAGAATCCAGAAGCGACAGGCAGGATTGTTGAGTGGGCGCTAGAACTGTCAAGCTTTGGCCTCAAGTTTGAGAGTACTTCAACTATCCAAAGCAGAGCGTTGGCAGAATTCATAGCAGAGTGGACACCAACACCAGACGAAGAAATTCCAGAGACGAGCATCCCCGTCAAGGAGGCAAGCAAAGAGTGGCTGATGTACTTTGATGGTGCCTTCTCGCTGCAAGGCGCCGGTGCTGGCGTGCTGCTTGTCGCACCCACCGGAGAGCACCTCAAGTACGTAGTCCAGATGCACTTTCCCAGGGAGCAAGCAACAAACAATACTGCAAAGTATGAAGGCTTGCTTGCCGGTCTCAGGATTGCGGCAGACCTTGGGATCAAGAAGCTCATTGTCAGGGGTGACTCGCAGCTTGTCGTTCGCCAAGTGAACAAGAATTACCAGAGTCCGTTGATGGAAGCCTACATCGACGAAGTGAGAAAGCTAGAAGAGCACTTTGACGGCCTGCAGATGGAGCATATTCCAAGAGCTGAGAGCGACATCGCCGATGGCCTGTCAAAGTGTGCTGCACTTAAGTTACCTGTGGAACCAGGGATCTTTGTGCTCAAGCTGTCTCAACCGTCCGTAGCACCATCAACTGGACAGAGCAAGAAGAGGAAGTTGGTTTTTGGAGACTATTTTCCGGCAGAGCTTCCCGAAGCCGCCGCCAAGAAGGTCCCCAAGATCACTACCAAGAATGCTGAGGAGAAGTCTGCTCCGGCAAGCCCTAGGGTTTGTTCCGTCGAAGCAGACGCTCCCGACAAGTTTTGCTCCGGCAAGCTTGCCGGGGAACATCAAGCTCCGGCAGAGCCGCAGGTTCTTGTCGTAGAAGCGGATGTTCCCGCAGCAGTAGATGTGCCTTTAGTCCTTGTTGTCGAGCCACAGGCTCCAGCATGGGCACAGCAGGTTGTCCGTTTTCTCCAGACAGGAGAACTTCCCGAAGAGCAAGAAGAAGCGGAAAGAGTAGCCCGGCAGTCAAGTATGTACCAGTTTGTCGACAGCACACTGTACAGAAGAAGACTCAACGGCGTGAAATTGAAGTGTATTCCCCGGGAAGATGGACAGAAGCTGTTGGCAGAGATACATGGAGGCATATGTGGTCACCACATTGGCGCAAGAGCACTTGTCGGCAAAGCTTTCCGGCAAGGTTTCTTTTGGCCGACAGCCCTCCAGGATGCAACTGCACAAGTAACCAAGTGTGAAGCGTGCCAGTTCCATTCCAAGCAGATACACCAGCCAGCTCAAGCTCTCCAGACGATCCCTTTATCCTGGCCATTTTTGGTCTGGGGGCTCGATATCCTCGGCCCCTTTCCCCGAGCTGTCGGGGGCTTTGAGTACTTGTACATTGCAATCGACAAGTTCACAAAGTGGCCGGAAGTGGAACCAGTGAGGAAGGTGACAGCACAGTCGGCAGTCAAGTTCATCAGGTCAATTGTTTGCCGCTTCGGGATCCCTAACAGGTTGATCACCGACAATGGTACGCAATTTACGAGCCGCACCTTCATGCAGTACGTCCAAGATCTTGGCGCCAAGGTCTGCTTCACTTCTGTTGCTCACCCGAGAAGCAACGGTCAAGCGGAGAGGGCAAATGCTGAAGTGCTGCGTGGGCTCAAGACCAGAACTTTCGACAGGCTGCACAAGTGCGGAAGAAACTGGATCGAGGAGGTGCCGGTGGTTCTTTGGTCGATCAGAACGATGCCAAATCGAGCCACTAGCCAGACACCTTTCGCTCTAGTCTATGGAGCAGAGGCAGTTCTCCCCACGGAACTCGTATACGGGTCGCCTCGAGTGCTCGCTTATGATGAGCTTGAGCAAGAGCAGCTGCGACAAGATGACGCGCTGCTCCTTGAGGAGGGCCGTCTTCAGGCTGCTGTGCGAGCTGCTCGCTACCAGCAAGCTTTGCGCCGCTACCACAGCCGCAAAATTAATGCCAGAAGTCTCGAGGAAGGCGACTTTGTTCTTTGGCGCGTTTAGTCCGCCAAGAATTCCAACAAGTTGACGTCGAAGTGGGAAGGCCCTTACCGGGTGAAACGAGTCACTAGGCCTGGCGCTGTCCGCCTTGAGACCGAAGATGGCATTCCGGTGAGCAACTCCTGGAACATCGAGCATCTTCGTAAGTTTTACCCGTAAGGCGCGGTTGCCGGAACCCGTTCTGGCAACCACCTTTTGTACAAGTCTTACCGCTGTTGCATGTAATCCTTTGTACAAAGCCGGGCGCAGACCCCGTGCATAAATAAAGTGTGCTTTGCACATCTTGTCGATTTCGTGCTTTCTATTTATTGCATATGTTATCTGACACTTTGTGCAGCACCTACCCCCGGTAAGCAATAACGAGCCATAAGGTTCCATATCTTTTTGTTTTCTCCCCTCTTTCTTTTTTAGCAAGGAAAGGAAGGTCCCCTCGCCCACAAGTTTGCCGGGGGGAAGGAGAATATAATGGTATGGACCAGGCGTCGTTCAAGAAGCAAATAACAGAAAAGCTAAGTTGCCAAAGTTTGAGCAATCAATTTCTCTAAATTTTTAAGTTATCTTCCTTGAACGACCGTGCTTTGTATGGAAAACCTGTGCGCGGAGGAACCAACTCGTAGCTAGTTGCGCCCTTACTGTTGTTTCGAGTCCGCTCAACAACATAAGTGAGCTGCGACTAGTTGCGACAAGGTTACTTGTCGGCCGCGGCACCGCCAACAGGCTGCTGACGTTCCGCACTCAGCGCTCGCGGCTAAGGTGCCTGCGCCGGCAAGTTCCCTAAAAGCGTAGGGCAAAAACATACAAAACAAAGGATCGAGTAAAGGAAATAACACTGTAGTTATGCCCAAAATAAAGTTATATTACAAGATAGCTTGTCGCGGCTCTAATAAATTGTTTTCATAACATGAATAGCAGCGACAAGAAAAAGGAGGAAACGGGCGGCCTAATCTACGCGATCGCCCTCGATCCTCTTGATCCCGCTCACCTTGTCCACAATGGGTGCGACAAGGGCCTTGAGCACCTCCAGATCGATATCCGGCGGCAAGGATCTAAGGACGTTGGTGAGGCGGAGACCCGGGTTGCGGAAGGCCACCTTCATCAGCACCTTTTGGAGGGCTCCCGCGCAGATCTTGCGCGACTCGTTGGCCAGCTGCTTTGGGATCTTCTCCCGGAGCCGCTGGAGCGCCGTCGCCACGCCCTTGAAGAACAGGATGAGTTTGGCGCTGGGCTGGAGGTTTTCGTCGAAGGAGTACCCAAAATCCGCCATCCCCAGCTGCGTCAACTCCCCGTCAATGTCTCCGGCGACGTTCACGAGATTCTCTGTCCAATGCTCCACGGTCTCCCTGAAAATCTTCTGGGCGGCACCAGCATCCGCCAGCAGCACCTTGCCGGCCTGGACTTCTTCCTTCAGGGCTGCCTCCTGCTCCTTGGCGCCGTCCAGCGCCTTGGTCGAAGCAGTCAGCTTCAACTCAAGGTCGGCAAGGACTCCTTGGCGGTGATCAACTCCTTGCCCTTCTCGGCAAGACGCGCCTGCAGCTCCAAGCGGTCGTGGGCGTCCTTCTCCCGTTCAAGCTTGAGCGTGGCAAGCTCCTCGCCGCTCGCCTTGAGGTCCGCCTCCAGCTGCGCCACCCTCGCCTCCAGCTCTTTCTTGGCGGCCTCGGCAGCTGCGGCGGCGTCCTCTGCTTGCTTGACGGCCCCGCCAACCGTTCGCTCGCGCACGGCGAGCTCTTCCTCGTGGCTGTCCAGGTTGATCTTCCGCTGCGCCAACTCGCCCTCCCGCGTAGTTATCTTCTCAGCGGCAAGCCGCTGTTGCTCTTCGACGTCGGCCTTCTCGAGGAAGAAGGCCGTCTGCGCTTTGGCAAGTTGCTCCCGCTCCGCTGCCAAGGACCGGAGAGCTTCCCGGTGAAAGCCCGCAAGCTCCTCCGCATGCTTCTCGATATCCACGCCCGCCTTGGCGGCAAGCGCTTCGTGAGACTCTAGCTTGGCCTGCCGGGCGCGGTAGAGCGCCACCAGCTTCCGCAGCAAGCGTTCCTCCTCTGGCTCGTTGCTGCTGCTACTTGGCGCGTCGACCAGGGTCTGCCCGGCGGAGGCGAGCACTTCTCCGTCGAAGTTTTCTCCCTCGACCGGCGCTCTGGAGCTTGACGCCCAGGGAAGGTTGATGAAGACACCCTCGCCGGCCTTCAGGTAGATGCCTGGCTGGGGCTCTTCGGAGCCTGTCGCGGCGGCAGCGGCGGACGGATCGGCGGTCGGCATAGCGCCTGGCGCTCCTGCGGCCCCAGGGCCGTCAGTACGATCGCCAGACTCCCCGCCTGCCGCTGCGGCGGTGGCCTTGGCGGCCTCGTCGCCGGCGAGATCGTCAGCGTCGTTTGCCCCTTCGGGGGCAGCAGGGTCGTTGGCTGCAACCTCAGTCTCCATCGGCTCTGGAGCACACGGATCTGATGAGCGGAAAAGGGGAGAGGAGTCAAGAAAAATCCAAGAGAAAACAAAGATCAAAAGAAAAAAAACCCAAGAGAAGTTTCCAAGCAAGAGGATTACCTGCGCTGGGCTCCGCGGTCGTGGTCTCTGTCGCCGGGGGGCGCTGGTGCTGTCCCTTGCCGGAGACCCCTCCCTCGTCGGGGACTTCTCCCTCGCCGGAGAACTCCCCCTTGCCGGAGAATCCCTCGCCGGAGAATCCCTTGCCGGAGAATTCTCCCTTGGCGGTGTAGTCGAAGCAGAGGGCATGCCGGGGGCTGTCTCCGGACGCTCCTGGTGGGGCTGCTCTGCTCCTACACAAATCAACAACCAAGTTGTCAGCAAAGAAAAGCATCCATTCACGCCCAACAGCAAAAGAAAACCCAATACTTACGCTGGGGGCTGCTCTGGAGGATGATTGCCGGGTCCGGCAGGGTGGTCTCAGGCGCACCTTCTTCTGGCGGAGTGGGTGCATCGTCAATAATAACCACCGGGATCTTGGCCCTCTTTGCCGCCCTCTCGGCCAGAGTCCTGAAAAAGGAACAAGTTCAGAAGCAAGTGAGATACAAGACAAGACAGCAAAAATCGAAGCACGGCAAGTACGGCAAGGAATCTTACTCTTCCTCTTCTTCTTTGGAGCTGAAGGCGGAGAAGTCGAAGTCTGGCTCCCGTCCGGCGCGAGGAGGAGTAGGGTCCCTTGGCCGCTTGGCGGGAGCTGTGGTGGCTGTCTGCGACGACCCCGTTCCGGCAGCCGCCGCGGCGTGAGAAGTGGTTGGAGCAGAAGCAGTGGTCTGAGAAGACCCTGCTTTGGTTGCCGCGGCAGCATGAGACGATCCCGCGGCAGCAGTGCTTGCCGCGGTGGAGCGTGTCGTGCGGCGTGGCGACTGTTGGCTCGCCTGTCGCTCCGCTGCTTCCTCGGCCTTGCGGAGATGCCTTCTTGGCGGAGCTGGGGGCTCTGCTTCCGGCAAGCTTGCTGAAGACGAGGAGGAGGAGGAGTCGATCTGCAACGACCCGCTTGAATCTTCGGCGGGCTCGCTCGGCTCGGCGCCACGCCCGGCAAGCTCCCCTCCACTGGCAAGTCCTTCTCGCTCGGTGCGGCTTGCCGCCGCCTCTGCCTCTGCTTCCTCCACGGTGAAGCCGAACTCGCCTGCGGCTGCAGCTGCCGCCGCCTCTTCCAGCCTGGTGGCGATGCGTTGCAGCTCTGCATCGGTGGTGTCGCGGGTGAGACCGTCCTTCTCGTTGGGGCGGACCGCCACTTCCACCAAGTCGTCGAAGAATTGCTGCACAACATCATCTTCGGGCTCTTGCCAAGTTGGCTCAATCCCGTGCGAGTCGCACAACGGCATCATTACCCAGATGCGGTCGAGCGCAGAATTGTTGCATAACGGGACGACACCCCGCGGCAACCTGAAGACTTCGGGATGCTGGGGGTCGTACTTGAACAATTCTTGAAGCATGGCGTTGAGCTCCAAGACAGTGAAATTGAAGTTAAGGCCCGGGCGCAGCCTCATGATATCTGCCGCATTCTTGAACTCCCAGGCGGGTCTCCCTCTCTCCTGCAGTGGGGCGATGCGGCGGCGAAGGAAGTCTGCGCCAACTGCGCCTACAGTCAGCCCGGCAAGCCTGAGACGCTGAATCCGGGCGACGGCAATCCTCAGCCTAGCGTCCACCGGGGCCACATCACTCCAATCGCTGCCGCGCACTATTGGGGTTTGGCGCTGGGCAGTAAATGGCTGCGGGTTCTCCTCAACAATCCAACACCAATCAGCTCTCCACTCCTCCCACTTGCCGCGGAGCTCTCCCTCCAGATAGGCCTCCTTCTTGTCGGCCCTCGAGATCCAGGCGATTCCGCCAGATAATGCCTCTCCTCTCTCTACCCGGGGCATGAAGAAATGGCGGAAGAGAGCTACGTTGGGATGGACTCCGACAAAATTTTCGCAGAGATGTGCGAAAACTGCCATGGTCAAGACGGTGTTGGGGGTGAAATCAAGGAGGCGGAACCCGTAGGTGTTCATGATGTCGCAAAAGAACTCAGAAAAGGGCGGGCAGAGCCCGCAGTAGAAAAACAGAGCAAAGAAAGGATAGCCATTGGGGGCTGTCTTCCAGGCGGCGGCGGGGAGTACCTGCGTGCGCGGGTGCGCTCGCGTCTCCGTCGACCAGAAAAGGTAATAGTCCTCCCTCAGCTCCTTCGCGGCAAGCCTGGGGGGGAAGATAGCCCGCTCCTTCCACAGCGCCGCCAGCCGCTGCGCCTCGGTCGTCTTCACGGCCTTCCCCTTGTCGGCCTTCGGAGCCATCTCGGAAGTGGTGGGGGAGGTCGGCGGCGTTGGTGGTGCTGGTGGCGATGGGGGGCGAGGCGCTGCTCTCTTTCGACTTTGGGAAGGCGAGGGAGCGGCGGAGATTTCTGAGATTAGGAGCAACGGGCGAATGGGCGAACTGCCCCTGTTTCCCCTGCTTATAAGGGGGGAGGGGGCGGACGTTCCGTTTTCCCGAATAAAGAAACCTCCCACGACCTCTCCCACGATGCCGCGATTGACGCGTGCCGTTCGGGGAGGGCGCGGTGGATACGGAGAAAGATTCGGCGTAACCTAGGCCGCGCGTGCCCGTGCCCTGTTTTGGGCCTGCCCCAACAGCGCTCGGCACCGTGTATGGCCCAGGCCCGGGGGCTCCTGTCGGTGTACTAGAGTAGGGGTACCCTAGTATCCCGAACTTGTGCACGGGCAGTCGCAGCCTCCTGTGGCAAGGCTTGCCGGGTGACCGCCAAAGGCCTCCGTGGTTCATTTGGAGCCATTCAAGAACAAAGTATCCAAGTCAAGGAAACAAGACCCCGGCAAGAGGAGCTTGCCGGGAAGGCCAACCACGCGACCCGGCAAGACCCGGTGAGCGACAAGCTCCCAGACATGACAAGTCAACAACCGCGGCAAGGTGCTTGCCGCGACAAGCCAACACTCCGTACCTACGCTCCAGCACATCCGCCAATGTGTCGCCCTGGGACTCTCCCAGGCGTGCGTGGTGGGAGGTTGTACAGCCAGCGGTGCGCAGTGGCATGCAAGCGGCGTAGTTTGCCCTCGTGGCAGGCGGTGGTGTCCCTGACGGTCCCTTTTACACTGTTCGAGCGACGCAGACGGGCACTTAATGCCCTTGTCCCCTGCCGTCAGGGTTAGGTATGATAGCACTGTAGTTGGTAGCTGTACCAACCGCAGCGTCTTTTCCATTTTTACCCTCATCTATGTTGCCACCTGTCGGTGACCCCTTGAGCATATAAAAGGAGGCCCATGCGCAACATAGGGGAGGGGGGGACTCATTCACGCTCGGTCTTGCTAGCTGCTGGAGGGTACTGTAGCACTCCGTGCTCCCGAGCAAGAACTCAATACAACCACAAAGCAGGAGTAGGGTTTTACGCATCCGTGCGGCCCGAACCTGGGTAAACCGACCGCGTGCTTCGCCTCGATCTACTCTTCGTGCGCTCTCCGCCCCCTTGCCGAACCGAAAGGGGCTCGGTCCCCATAGGTGTTCATGAATTAGCCACCCCGACACCGAGGCTTTCAGTCATCTTGCCCATGTGGTATGATTTGCATGTCTCAAGTGATTCAAAATCAAGTGAGTCCAAACGATCCATCTGTATAGAGTTTCTTCATGCATATCTACCAACAAACATGGTTCGCATGTCTCAATCCTTTCAAAAATGAGTGAGTCCAAAGATCCATCAACATGGAGCTTCTTCATGCGTTTTATACCGATATGACTTATGTGGCAATGCCACAAGTAGGTGGTACTATCATTACTATCTAATATCTTTTGGCATGAACATGTGTATCACTACGATCGAGATTCAATAAACCATTCATTTTAGGCGTAAGACCATTGAAGGTATTATTCAAATAAACAGAGTAACTACTATTCTCTTTAAATGAATAACCGTATTGCGATAGACATAATCCAATCATGTCTATGCTCAACGCAAACACCAAATAACAATTATTTAGGTTTAACACCAATCTCGATGGTAGAGGGAGCGTGCGATGCTTGATCATATCAACATTGGAAACACTTCCAACACATATCGTTAGCTCACATTTAGCTAGTCTCCGTTTATTCCGTAGCTTTTATTTCGAGTTACTAACATTTAGCAACTGAACCGGTATCTAATACCCTGGTGCTACTAGGAGTACTAGTAAAGTACACATCAACACAATGCATATCCAATATACTTCTATCGACCTTGCCAGCCTTACCAAGTATCTAGGGTAATTCTGCTCCAGTGGTTGTTCCTCTTATTACAGAAGCACTTAGTCTCGGGTTTGGGTTCAACCTCGGGTTTCTTCACTAGAGCAGCAGCTGAATTGACATTTCATGAAGTATCCCTTCTTGCCCTTGCCCTTCTTGAAACTAGTGGTTTCACTAACCATCAACAATTGATGCTCCTTCTTGATTTCTACTTTTGTGGTGTCAAACATCGCGAATATCTCAAGGATCATCATATATGTCCCTGATATATTATAGTTCATCACGAAGCTCTAGCAGCTTGGTGGTAATAACTTCGGAGAACTATCACTATTTCATTTGGAAGATCAACTCCCACTTGATTCAAGCGATTGTTGTACTCAGACAATCTGAGCACAAGCTCAACAATTGAGCTTTTCTCCTTAGTTTGTAGGCTAAGAAAATCGTCGGAGGTCTTATACCTCTTGACGTGGGCACGAGCCTGAAATCCCAATTTTAGCCCTCAAAACATCTCATATGTTTCGTGACGTTTCAAAATGTCTTCGGTGCCTCAAATCTAAACCGTTTAACTGAACTATCACGTAGTTATCAAAACGTGTATGTCAGATGTTCGCAACATCCACAGATGACGTTCGAGGTTCAGCACACTGAGCTGTGCATTAAGGACATAAGCCTTCTATGAAGCAATGAGGACAATCCTCAGTTTACGGACCTAGTCCGCATAATTGCTACTATCAACTTTCAACTAAATTTTCTCTAGGAACATAACTAAAAAGTAGAACTGAAGCACGAGCTACGAGATAATTTGCGAAGACCTTTTGACTATGTTCAGGATAATTAAGTTCATCTTATGAACTCCCACTCAGATAGACATCCCTCTAGTCATCTAAGTGATTACATGATCCGAGTCAACTAGACC
This sequence comes from Triticum urartu, assembly GCF_056163025.1. Taxonomy (NCBI): domain Eukaryota; kingdom Viridiplantae; phylum Streptophyta; class Magnoliopsida; order Poales; family Poaceae; genus Triticum; species Triticum urartu. The sequence continues at coordinate 18,435,563 of NC_141876.1, read as the reverse complement.
GTGTCCGATCATCACGTGAGATGGACTAGTCAACGTCGGTGAACATCTTCATGTTGATCGTATCTTCTATACGACTCATGCTCGACCTTTCGGTCTTCTGTGTTCCGAGGCCATGTCTGTACACATGCTAGGCTCGTCAAGTCAACCTAAGTGTTTTGCGTGTGTAAATCTGTCTTACACCCGTTGTATGTGAACGTAAGGATCTATCACACCCGATCATCACGTGGTGCTTCGAAACGACGAACTTTAGCAACGGTGCACAGTTAGGGGAGAACACTTCTTGAAATTGTTGTAAGGGATCATCTTATTTACTACCGTCGTTCTAAGTAAACAAGATGTACAAACATGATAAACATCACATGCAATCAAATAGTGACATGATATGGCCAGTATCATATTGCTCCTTTTGATCTCCATCTTCGGGGCTCCATGATCATCATCGTCACCGGCATGACACCATGATCTCCATCATCGTGTCTTCATGAAGTTGTCTCCCCAACTATTACTTCTACTACTACAGCTAACGGTTAGCAATAAAGTAAAGTAATTACATGACATTTAAGTTGACACGCAGGTCATAAATAAATAAAGACAACTCCTATGGCTCCTGCCGGTTGTCATACTCATCGACATGCAAGTCGTGATTCCTATTACAAGAACATGATCAATCTCATACATCACATATATCATTCATCACATCCTTTTGGCCATATCACATCACATAGCATACCCTGCAAAAACAAGTTAGACGTCCTCTAATTGTTGTTTGCATGTTTTACGTGGCTGCTATGGGTTTCTAGCAAGAACGTTTCTTACCTACGCAAAGACCACAACGTGATATGCCAATTGCTATTTACCCTTCATAAGGACCCTTTTCATCGAATCCGATCCGACTAAAGTGGGAGAGACAGACACCCGACAGCCACCTTATGCAACTAGTGCATGTTTGTCGGTGGAACAGGTCTCACGTAAGCGTACGTGTAAGGTTGGTCCGGGCCGCTTCATCCCACAATGCCGCTGAATCAAGATTGGACTAGTAACGGTAAGCATATTGAACAAAATCAACGCCCACAACTACTTTGTGTTCTACTCGTGCATAGAATCTACGCAATAGACCTAGCTCATGATGCCACTGTTGGGGAACGTAGCAGAAATTCAAAATTTTCCTACGTGTCACCAAGATCTATCTATGGAGAAACCAGCAACGAGGGGAAGGAGAGTGCATCTACATACCCTCGTAGATCGCTAAGCGGAAGCGTTCAAGAAACGGGGTTGATGGAGTCGTACTCATCATGATCCAAATCACCGGAGATCCTAGCGCCGAACGGACGGCACCTCCGCGTTCAACACACGTACAGCCCGGTGACGTCTCCCATGCCTTGATCCAGCAAGGAGAGAGGGAGAGGTTGAGGAAGACTCCATCCAGCAGCAGCACAACGGCGTGGTGGTGATGGAGGAGCGTTGCAATCCTGCAGGGCTTCGCCAAGCACCACGGGATATGAGGAGAAAGAGAGGGAGGGTTGCACCAACGAGAGAGATCAAATCACGTGTTATGGGCAGCCCCAAGGCCTCACTATATATAGGGGAGAGGGAGGAGGGTGCGCCCCCTCTAGGGTTCCCACCCCTAGGGGGGCGGCAGCCCTAGATGGGAAAGGGGAGGCGGCCAAGAGGGGGAGAGAGGGAGGCGCCCCCTAGGGTGGGCCCTAGGCCCATCTAAGCCTAGGGTTTCCCCTCTCTCCTCCTTTGCTGCGCCTTGGGCCTTGTGGGAGGCACACCAGCCCACTTAGGGGCTGGTCCCTCACCACTCTTGGCCCATGCAAGCCTCCGGGGCTGGTGGCCCCACTTGGTGGACCCCCGGGACCCTCCCGGTGGTCCCGGTACGTTACCGATAAACCCCGAAACTCTTCCGATGACCAAAACAGGACTTCCCATATATAAATCTTTACCTCCGAACCATTCTGGAACTCCTCGTGACGTCCGGGATCTCATCCGGGACTCCGAACAACATTCGGTAACCACATACAAACTTCCTTTATAACCCTAGCGTCATCGAACCTTAAGTGTGTAGACCCTACGGGTTCGGGAGACATGCAGACATGACCGTGACGTTCTCCGGTCAATAACCAATAGCGGGATCTGGATACCCATGTTGGCTCCCACATGCTCCACGATGATCTCATCGGATGAACCACGATGTCAAGGACTTAATCAATCCCGTATACAATTCCCTTTGTCTAGCGGTATTGTACTTGCCCGAGATTCGATCGTCGGTATCCCGATACCTTGTTCAATCTCGTTACCGGCAAGTCTCTTTACTCGTTCCGTAACACATCATCCCGTGATCAATTCCTTGATCATATTATGCACATTATGATGATGTCCTACCGAGTGGGCCCAGAGATACCTCTCCGCTTACACGGAGTGACAAATCCCAGTCTCGATTTGTGCCAACCCAACAAACACTTTCGGAGATACCTGTAGTGTACCTTTATAGCCACCCAGTTACGTTGTGACGTTTGGCACACCCAAAGCACTCCTACGGTATCCGGGAGTTGCACAATCTCATGGTCTAAGGAAATGATACTTGACATTAGAAAAGCTTTAGCATACGAACTACACGATCTTGTGCTAGGCTTAGGATTGGGTCTTGTCCATCACATCATTCTCCTAATGATGTGATCCCGTTATCAACGACATCCAATGTCCATGGTTAGGAAACTGTAACCATCTATTGATCAACGAGCTAGTCAACTAGAGGCTTACTAGGGACGTGGTGTTGTCTATGTATCCACACATGTATCTGAGTTTCCTATCAATACAATTCTAGCATGGATAATAAACGATTATCATGAACAAGGAAATATAACAATAACTTATTTATTATTGCCTCTAGGGCATATTTCCAACAGGGTGAACATCAGGGATATTGTACTGTACCCGGCTGAACCTCTGTATATATTTGCACAGACTCTCGCCTCCCTTCTGGGGAATGACGTGCAGGTCGCTTGCTTGGCCATGGGCTTGGTGACCTCCAGTAAAGGCGCCAACAAACTCATGGCACAAATCCGACCAGGAGGAAATAGAGTCTACCAGCAAGTGCATCAACCACGACATGGTGTTGGGTTTAAGAGCCAATGGAAAGTAATTCGCAAGCACCTTATCGTCGCGGGCTCCGGCAGCTTGCATCGCGATGGTGTAGATGCTGAGGAACTCAGACGGGTGGGTCTTGCCGTTGTACTTCTCGCCAACGTCAGGTTTGAAGGTGCGGTGAGTGGGCCACTGGAACTGCCGCAGCTCACGGGTAAAAGCCGGACAGCCTACCTCGTAAGGTAGGCCTCCAGGGCTCTCCGGGGCCGGGTGGTTCGCAGCAGGCCCTACTCGCCTGTCCGACTGGTGGCGCGCTCCACGCCGGCGTTCGATAGTGGTTCGAGCGTCTTCATGGGCTCGTTCCCGAAGAACTTGGCGCTGGTCACAGCGGGTATGTGGGTCGGACGACGCTATGGAGATGTCGTCGCCCGTGACGTCGCGATGAGCCAGCGTCCGCGGTACCGGATGGGGAGGAGGTGAATGCACCGTGGTCGCGGCACCACTGGCTTTTCCGCCACTGGTGCGTGGGACTCCATTGGAGCGTCGACCCAGGGGCTCCACCGGGCTTGGTTCGTCTTTGTTGGCCACCGCAACAAGGCTTCGGATAGTGGCTCTCCATTCGTCGAGTTTCCCCGTGGTGGGGGGAAAGTCGAGGAGCAACTACGCGCGCGCCAGGGCCTCTGCTGGCGTCGGCGGCAGCGGAACCTGCACGGATCGCGACGCGCTTCGACTTCTGACCATGTCAGAAGGAGCCCTATCACGATCCCGCGGTCGCATGCCGTTTTCACCAGGGCTTCGGCGAGCGGGCAGGTCTTCTACGTCCTGGGAGTGGCGCTCGGGGCTCTTCCCACGGTGACGCCCGGGATCTTCAGCGTGACGATGCCATTCATCACGCGCTGCCTGGGAGGAGCGCGTTGTTGGCGCCGGCGTGGGAGTCTTGGAGGCCCTTGCGTCGCCTTCGGGTGGGGCGGCAATGACCTTGGAAGGCCCCGCTCCACCCGCGGAGGGCCTGGCTCCGCCTTTGGATTTGGCGATGTGTGGCCCGTTACTAGGCGCACAAACATCACCGCCTCCCAAACTCCGGCTGCTGGGACGGTGCTGGTGTTCGCGAGCTGCGCCCCGGGTCCTTTCTGTGACCGGTCCGCTGCTCGCCCGCGTCGGGACGGGCTGTCCGGCTTCCGACTGGCCAACCGCCACCGTCGTCTTCTTCTTGGGCACCATGATGATGAAGAAGCGTCGAACTAACTGCTAAAGCCGATTCTCACAACCGCGCCCCCTACCTGGCGCGCCAAAGATGTCGGTGGGAACGACACCTATGGGATCACAAGAATCCCTACTACGGCTGGCGGGGGGCGGGGTCGTGAGAAGAGCAGATCAAACAGATAGTACAAAGTTTGTTTATCCAGGTTCGGGCCGCGAGGATGCGTAAAACCCTACTCCTACTTTGGTGGATGTATATTCCTGTCCTTGAGCTAGCTCTGGGGCGTTAGGAGCTCCAAAAAGCCGAATCATTCTCCTGGTCGCCTCGGGCCTCCTTTTATAGAAAAAGGGGTCGCCACAGTGGCATACAGGAGGTGGAAAGGGTACAGTGATGCGAGGTTATCCCTTGCATTACATGACAAGGCGCATTTAATGCGTCTGCTTAGGTGTCCTTGCTTTATCGGGGACGGGGGAGAAATCCGTCTCGTCCGTCGCCGCTCCTTCTTGTGTCGACACACGCCCTGGCCAGCGATGCCTGCGATGCCATGTAGGTAGGCAGGCAGCTGAGGTGGCGCAGTGGTGGGTCTTCACGAAGATCTGCATGCCGCCACGCAGGTGCCTGCCTAGCTGGTTGGGTCGGCAGCTGCATGCGTACGGCGGTGGAGGTTTAGTCGACGTGGGCCTGATGGCGGCCCTGCGGATGTCCTTGGCAAGGGCCTTGCCGGGGCCCCAGTAAGGGTCTTGCCAAGGCGCCTGTTGTCATCCCCGGCAAGGCGCTTGCCGGGGGTCTCGTGGTCTTCCCTGGCTGGTATCTCGCCAAAGGTCGTCGTCTTCTTAGTGCGTATCTGATCTTGAATGTCTTCACAAAGATCTGCATGCCACCACAGGGATGTCTCCCGAATCCTTGCCCCTTGGGGGCAGTGGACTCAAGGGTAATTTGCTCCGTAGGCGTGGGGCGAGTCGCCGCGGCAAGGGTCTTGCCGGGGTTGCTAAAACTGTCTCCCGGCAAGGATCTTGCCGGGGGAGTCCGCTTCGTCCTTTTTTCTCTTCGTGGTCTTGGTCTTGGCGTCGTTCTAGTTCCCTTGAGCTTTGGTCTTACCCTGGCTCACCCCCCTTGCCTTGCTTGGTGTGGTGGTGCCCGTGGCTCAGACTGCCCGTGCACAGTTATAGGGGTACAAAAAGCGTACCCCTCTTTTTGTACACCGACACCCTGAGTCTTCACAATGCTGATAATCAAAGCTTCTCACAAAATATTGAAGGAGTTCAAGCTGTCACTCGTGTTTATCCTCTGGCTGGTATTACGCGTGCACCTCATCGTGCCCTCACTGAAGCCACTGAAAGCACCATTGCACAACGGCCCAAGAAGTGATCTCGTGTTCTCAATGACCGAGTGCTTCTGGTTGCCCTTCATCAGAAACAGGATAAGCATCATGACTGGCTGAAGTGTCAAATGAAAAGCCTCTTGGTGGACGTCAACAGGATTCGCAACCTTGCCACAAAAAATGCCTTTGTCGCCCATGAAACTTGTCGGCGTACATGGAAAGGGCTGACGCTTATGTGTTCTGAAGATGATCTTCAAGATGATGGCTTCTCTGAACGTTTCAAGTTTGACACAACACCTCTGAGAAGGATTGTGCTGCGGCGCACTCCATCTCTTGAAGACTCTGAGTTCTCCTCTTCTGCTGCAACAGTGGATGCCCGTGTCATTAATGATGAATATGATGCTACTTCACCACCTTCTGCGCGAATCAACACTACACCAAGTTCGTCTGCACTGCCAAACAACACCGACGACCCTGCTGCTTCACCTACTCCTCATGGGAACGAGTAGAGGCTCTATGTCTTCAAACCTTTTTGGTCCTTACTGACAAAAGGGGGAGAAGCATATGAGTTTGATAGTCTTCAAGCGGGTTCATATGGGCGGTTGCATTATATTTTGCCTAGTGTTTACAACTCTTGCTTTTTGATACATTTGGTTCTTTGAGTTGTAACACTTAAACTCGATGGTCGTCTGCTACTTATTTGCTATTCTGTGATGCGATGATAAATTCCGCATGTGCGATGATAACTTCCGCACTTAAGTCATTCTGCAGACGTCCATTTTTCATTATGCATGTCATTATCTTCGTTATATCAAATCATGCATGATGAATTATCTTCATAAGTTGAAGAGGATCTCCACAAGTACAACCTGCCATGTGCATTTGCATTCCAAAAGCAAATTACTTATATGCACATCTTCAGGGGGAGCCCTTACCACTTATTAAGACAATTCCTAAATCCTTTACATTTCACATACTTTATCCCCGTTGAAAACTTCAACCAGTTTGTCATCAATCACCAAAAGGGGGGAGATTGTAAGTGCATCTAGTGCCACCCCTAGTTGGTTTTGGAGTATTGACGACAAATCTGGTTGAGGGACTAATGTGTTTGTGAGAATTGCAGGATAACACAGGTAGTAGTCCCTCATTGATTCGGTTTACCTACCGGAGATGACCCCTAAAAATGTATGAAGACATTGGCGACAATGATGGTATGTGAAGATATTCATATTGAAGACTATGACATGAGAAGACATTGAGTGAAGACTATGGAGCGCGAAGACTTAGTCGTTTCGTTGTTTCCTTTTCTTCTTTGTTGAGTCATAGGAACCACCGTACTGTTAAGTGGGTTCCAAGTGAACAAAGTCAGAGTGACTGAAGTGATGCTCAACCCAAATCCTATATCTTCGAGCAAAGACAATGAGAGCAAATCTTATCCAGAGCTGGATGAGTCAGCTTTGCTTGTAGCCCAAGTAAAGTTGCCGTGTGTGTTTGAAATCTGACCGTTGGAACATGTGTCAGTTCCTTAGTGACCTAGGGTCATTTCGGACATATCAGGTCGGGTTGCCTAGTGGCTATAAATAGCCCACCCCCTACACCATAAATTGGTGGCTGCTCAGAGTTAGTGCATGGCTTTTGTCGTATTGAGAGCAACCCACCTCGAAGCCTTTGAGAGAGAAATCCTTGCGAGGACAAAGCCCAAACACCCAGAGCCAAAGATTGTTAGGCATCACTGAAGTCTTTCTGTCTGCGTGACCTGAAGACTTATTACACTTGAGGATTGTGAATCCTCCAGCCGGTTAGGCGTCGCGTTCTGAGCATCCAAGAGTCATTGTGGATCGCCGGTAAACGAAGTCTATGAAGGTTTGGAAGTCTACCTTGAAGACTTACCAGAGTAATTGGGTGAGGACTGGGTGTCCTTAGCTCAAGGGGAATAAGGTGAAGACGTGGTCTTCTGAGTTGAATCTCAGCCTCCCTAACCAGACGTACAGTTGTCAGAGCAACTGGAACTGGTCCAACAAATCATGTGTCCTCAACAAGTGACTGGTTCTATCCTCTCCCTATCTTTATTTAGAGTTTGTCTTCGTGAAGTCATTGCTTGTTTGCTTTACCTATTTGTCTTCACTGTCTGACTATTTTCGTAGTTTGGCTTCATGCCATCTTCCATCCTGATCCTTACTACCTAGCTGTTGTTAGTCTTTGTACTTTCACATTATTGCATACTTGACTATGGCTTGCTTAGTGTAGTTTATCTTCCGCTGCATATCAATAGGGTCATTTCTATTGTTTGTCTTCGAAACTTCCATGTTTTGAAGACTTTCATAAAAATCGCCTATTCACCCCCCCCCCCCTCTAGTCGATAACTAGCACTTTCAGTCTTCAATTAAGGACTGAGTTTGAGTCATTTCCGTGTCCAACAGGTCATCGCTTTTGTCTAACAACTTTTGAATATGCTCCATAGCAGTTTGTTGTTTTGTAGCAATTTTAGCAAGTGTGTTGTAGCTAGGTTTAGATTCACATTCAGAGTCATCTTCACTGGATGTTTGAAAGTAAGCATCGCGTGAGTTTACCTTGGCACCACGTGCCATGAAGCAGTAGGTAGGAGCAGAGTCATCCTCATCATTAGCATCAGCGTTGGGGACGAGACCATTGTCTTCGGTGTTGAAGATGGACTTGGCGACATACGCTGAAGCCAGAGCCAAGCTTGCCACACCTGAATCAGACTCCTCCTCAAACTCCACCTCCGCCTCCTCAGAAGCAGACTCCTCCTCTGAATCCATCTCCTTGCCAACAAACGCACGAGCCTTGCTTGATGAGTTCTTCTTGAGAAATGAAGACTTCGATGAAGACTTTGAGGATTTCTTCTTCTTGTTGTCATCATAATCATAATCCTTGCTCTTCTTCTTCTTCTTGGTCTCATTGTCCCATTGTGGACACTCGGAGATGTAGTGACCAGGTTTCTTGCATTTGTGGCGTGTTCTCTTCTTGTGGTCACGAGTGGAAGCTTCATCATTTCTTCAGGTGGATCTTGAAGACTTTCTGAAGCCTTTCTTCTTGGTAAACTTCTGGAACTTCTTCACGAGCATAGCTAGCTCCTTTCCAATGTCTTTGGGATCCCTAGAACTATAGTTAGATTCTTCTTCAGATGAGGAAACAACCTTTGCCTTCAAAGCGTGAGTTCGACCATAGTTGGGACCATAGATGTCTCTCTTCTCAGATAACTGGAACTCATGTGTGTTGAGCCTCTCAAGTATGTCAGACGGATCGAGAGCCTTGAAGTCAGGATGTTCTTGAATCATCAGGGTCAGGGTGTCGAAAGAGCTGTCAAGTGATCTCAGAAGCTTCTTGACGATTTCGTGCTTGGTGATCTCAGTGGCACCAAGTGCACGAAGCTCATTTGTGATATCAGTGAGTCGATCAAACGTGAGCTGGACATTCTCATTGTCGTTTCTCTTGAAGCAGTTGAATAGGTTGCAAAGAACATCAATCCTTGAGTCTCTTTGAGTTGAGACGCCTTCGTTGACCTTGGAGAGCCGGTCCCAGACTAGCTTTGTAGTTTCCAGTGCACTCACATGGCCATATTGTCCTTTGGTCAGATGACCACAGATGATGTTCTTGGCAGTCGAATCCAGTTGAATGAACCTCTTGACATTAGCAGCGGTGACACCTTCACCGACCTTGGGAACGCCATTCTTGACGACATACCAGAGGTCGACGTCAATGTCTTTAAGATGCATACGCATATTATTCTTCCAGTAGGGGTAATTAGTGCCATTGAAGACGGGGCACGCATCGGAGACCTTGATTATCCCTGCAGTCGACATAGCTAAAACTACAGGTGGTTAAACTGAAGGAAATATGCCCTAGAGGCAATAATAAAGTTGTTATTTATATTTCCTTATATCATGATAAATGTTTATTATTCATGCTAGAATTGTATTAACCGGAAACTTAGTACATGTGTGAATACATAGAGAAACAGAGTGTCCCTAGTATGCCTTTACTTGACTAGCTCGTTAATCAAAGATGGTTAAGTTTCCTGACCATGGACATGTGTTGTCATTTGATGAACGGGATCACATCATTAGAGAATGATGTGATGGACAAGACCCATCTGTTAGCTTAGCATAATGATCGTTTAGTTTTATTCCTATTGCTTTCTTCATGACTTATACATGTTCCTCTAACTATGAGATTATGCAACTCCCGAATACCGGAGGAACACCTTGTGTGATATCAAATATCACAACGTAACTGGGTGATTATAAAGATGCTCTACAGGTGTCTCCGATGGTGTTTGTTGAGTTGGCATAGATCGAGATTAGGATTTGTCACTCCATGTATCGGAGGGGTATCTCTGGGCCTTCTCGGTAATGCACATAACTATGAGCCTTGCAAGCAATGTGTCTAATGAGTTAGTCACGGGAAGATGCATTATGGAATGAGTAAAGAGACTTGCCAGTAACGAGATTGAACTAGGTATGGTGATACCGACGATCGAATCTCGGGCAAGCAACATACCGATGACAAAGGGAACAACGTATGTTGTTATGCGATTTTGACCGATAAAGATCTTCGTAGAATATGTAGGAGCCAATATGAGCATCCAGGTTCCGCTATTGGTTATTGACCGGAGATGTGTCTCGGTCATGTCTACATAGTTCTCGAACCCGTAGGGTCTGCAAGCTTAACGTTCGATGAAGATTTGTATTATGAGTTATGTGATTTGATGACCGAAGATTGTTCAGAGTCCTGGATGAGATCGCGGACATGGCGAGGAGTCTCGAAATGGTCGAGACATAAATATTGATATATTGGACGATGTTATTCAGACACCGGATGAGTTCCGAGAGGTACTAGATAACTATCAGAGTGCCGGAGGGTTATCGGAACCCCCCGGGGGAACTAATGGCCCGTGATGGGCCTTAGTGGGAAGAGAGGAAGGGCCACAAGGAGGGCCGGCCCCCTTCCTTCTTCCCCCTCTTCCTTAGGTGGAATCCTACTAGGACTTGGAGTCCTACCTCTCCTGGCGCGCCCTAGGAGGGTCGGCCGGCCTCCCCTCCCCTCCTTTATATACGGGAGCAGGGGGGCACCCTAGAACACACAAGTTTCTCTTAACCGTGTGCGGTGCCCCCCTCCACAGCTTCACACCTCGGTCATATCGTCGTAGTGCTTACGCAAAGCCCTGCACTGGTAACTTCATCATCACCATCACCATGCCGTCATGTTGACGGAACTCTCCCTCGGCCTCAACTGGATCAAGAGTTCGAGGGACGTCATCGAGCTGAACGTGTGCTGACGCGGAGGTGCCGTACATTCGGTGCTTGGATCGGTTGGATCGCGAAGACGTTTGACTACATCGACCGCATTACTAAATGCTTCCGCTTTCGGTCTACGAGGGTGCGTGGACACACTCTCCCCGCTCGTTGCTACGCATCTCCAATATAGATCTTGCGTGATCGTAGGTAAAATTTTTGAAATACAGCGTTTCCCAACAATGGCATCTGAGCCAGGTCTATGCGTAGATGTTATATGCATGAGTAGAACACAAAGAGTTGTCAGCGATAATAGTCATACTGCTTACCAGCAACGTCTTACTTTGATTCGGCGGTATTGTTGGATGAAGCGGCCCGGACCAACGTTATATGACCACGTACATGAGACTGGTTCTACCGACGTGCTTCGCACACAGGTGGCTAGTGGGTGTCTGTTTCTCCAGCTTTAGTTGAATCGGGATTGACTACTCCCGGTCGTTGTTGAAGGTTAAAACAGCACACTTGATGAAAAATCGTTGTGGTTTTGATGTGTATGTAAGAACGGTTCTTGCAAGAAGCCCGTAGCAGTCACGTAAAACTTGCAACAACAAAGTAGAGGACGTCTAACTTGTTTTTGCAGGGCTTGTTGTGATGTGATATGGTCAAGTCATGATGATATATAAATTGTTGTATGAGATGATCATGATTGGAAAAGTTATCGGCAACTGGCAGGAGCCATATGGTTGTCGCTTTATTGTATGAAATGCAATCGCCATGTAATTGCTTTACTTTATCACTAAGTGGTAGCTATAGTCGTAGAAGCAATAGTTGGCGAGATGACAACGATGCTACGATGGAGATCAAGGTGTTAAGCCGATGACGATGGTGATCATGACAGTGCTTTGGAGATGGAGATCAAAGGCACAAGATGAGGATGGCCATATCATATCACTTATTTTGATTGCATGTGATGTTTATCCTTTATGCATCTTATTTTCCTTAGTACGGCGGTAGAATTATAAGATGATCCCTCACTAAATTTCAAGGTACAAGTGTTCTCCCTGAGTATGCACCGTTGCGAAAGTTCGTCGTGCCGAGACACCACGTGATGATCGGGTGTGATAAGCTCTATGTTCACATACAACGAGTGCAAGCCAGTTTTGCACACGCATAATACTCGGGTTAAACTTGACGAGCCTAGCATATGCAGATATGGCCTCGGAACACTGAAACCGAAAGGTCGAACATGAATCATATAGTAGATATGATCAACATAGTGATGTTCACCATTGAAAGCTACTCCATCTCACGTGATGATCGGACGTGGTTTAGTTGATATGGATCACGTGATCATTTAGATGACTAGAGGGATGTCTATCTAAGTGGGAGTTCTTAACTAATATGATTAATTGAACTTTAATTTATCATGAACTTAGTACCTGATAGTATTTTGCATGTCTATGTTATTGTAGATAAATGGCCCGTGCTACTGTTCCTTTGAATTTTAATGCGTTCCTAGAGAAAGCTAAGTTGAAAGATGATGGTAGAAACTACTCGGACTGGGTCTGTAACTTGAGGATTATCCTCATTGCTGCACAGAAGAATTATGTCCTGAAAGCACTGCTAGGTGCAAGACCCGCTGCAGGAGCAACACCGGACGTTATGAACGTCTAGCAGAGCAAAGCTGATGACTACTCGATAGTTCAGTGTGCCATGCTTTACAGCTTAGAACCGGGACTTCAACGATGTTTTGAACGTCATGGAGCATATGAGATGTTCCAGGAGTTGAAGTTAATATTTCAAGCAAATGCCCGAATTGAGAGATATGAAGTCTCCAATAAGTTCTATAGCTGCAAGATGGAGGAGAATAGTTCTGTCAGTGAACATATACTCAAAATGTCTTGGTACCACAACCACTTGACTCAACTGGGAGTTAATCTTCCTGATGATAGTGTCATTGCACTACAAGAAATATGTCAACTTATGACCTTCTGTCAGTGACCCTCGAAGAATTGGTCATAAATTTATGACCATTTTAGACCAATTGGTCAAAAGCTGTTCATGGGGCTCCAAACCCTAAACCATTGCGACCATTTTGGTCAGAAAGGTCGTAATTTCCTTACACGAAATGGTCACAAAGCAAACAGTGCTAGTCCACTGCCTTATTTCTAGTTGTTAATGACCAATATAGATGGTCATAGCCTTGTAGATTGTGGTGGGTTGTGATGACAAGGCGCCATCTCATCAGTTTTGCCTATGTGTCATGTCCATGTGGCAGTTTTTGCCCTAGGTTGTGAAGCAACCTATATTTCTATCATTCCCAAAATTCCCAAAAAAATCTCATAAATTCTTTGGGGCATATCTTCATCAAATATGTAAAAATCCTTCCTTGCCTAGTTCAAAACTAATTCAACAATATTCATTTTCCTATTCTGTTCACAACAACACTTTATGAAGGAAGTGTTATTTATATATTCTTGATTGCCCTCGGAATTTTTGGGCACTCTTTCCTATCCAAATCATTACCGCATGACAAAATTCAGCTCCATTTGCCTAGCAAATCTTCTTCGGCAAATTTCCAAAGTTTTTGTCCACCTAGAAGCATTATGAAGGAAGTACCTTTTTTATATCTCTAAATGACATGAAATTTATACAGTTCCTTCATATGCCCAAATTATCACCCTCCTCCAAATTGCAGCTCAGTCAAATCATCTATGTGAGCCCAGGTTCAATTTATATTTTATGGCCAAATTGGCACGTTGCAAAGCAAGTGTTATATAGACCCCTCCTATTACCCTCAAACTTTTCGGGCACTCTTCCATACCCAAATCATTGCCACATGATAATATTCAGCTCAATTTTCCTAGTAAATCTTTCTCGGGAAATTTCCAAAGTTTCTACCTCGAGAGAAGCTTTGTGAAGTAAGTACTAGCTAGGCTTACCCAAATGATCTGAAAATTTACCAGCGCATGACCATACCTAAGTAACTTACCTGCACCAATTTTGAGCTCATTTCATTCATCCAATCTCTCTCACTAGTTTTCCCAAGTTTCTGTCCATAGAAGAGCATTGTGAAGGAAGTACTACTTTGGCATGTCCAAATGATATAAATTTTCTACAATGCTTTCCTATTCCCAAATAACCATCCTCCACAAAATTTCAGCTCACTCCATTCATTATTTTGAGCCCAGCTTCAACATTCATATTTTTGTCCAGCATGGTACTTTGCAAAGCAAGTACCACCTAGGATCCTCCTTTTGAGCTCAAAATTTGTGAAGACATTCTCCTTAGTATATGATCATCCTCAGCCAAAACTCACGCCCATTGGCCATGTGCATTTCCTGTACCGCTAATCAAACACTTGGCTGCTAATTCATGTTTGAGCATCGATCGGTCTCCTCGTGAGAATCTTATATTGTAATTTTCTTCCTAGCACCAACCTGGGGAGTGCCCAACCCACTAGACATTCCTAGGCCGCCCAGAACACATAGCAACATTACGGTCATGCGGTGACCACGCGACGGGCATGCGAGTTTACGCGCTCTAGAGTTGGGGCCCTCGTCCACCACCCAAACCTCGACGTATCGCCACCAAACCATGTATTTATGATTAAATAGGTCCTTATGTAACTAGAAATGATTTTTGGAAAAAATAAATAGCAAACTATGAGGCAGCTGCAGTTCAAATTTGACCCGCTTCCAACTGAATCGGCGGAAATTTGTCTTTTTCACGAGAGGTGGATAAAAACATTTTACACCCAATCATCTTGTCAATTGTACATTAAATATGTCCTAGTATTTTAGAAAATTGATTTGGTCAAATTTTGCAACAATTATTTGGTAGGTCCTTCACAAAAAAAACCTCCTTTGGGGCACTCAAAAATGGAAAATGGTTTTTTCGTCCAAAGAAAATGAAAACTTCCTTAGGCAACATTGTTTGCCATTCCAATATGCACCCTTGTGAACAATATGAGATCATTTGAACAAACTATGCCATGGATGTGGCCATAAGATTGATCATTTGTCTTAAAAGCCATTGATCTCCACACGTGATAGCTCGTTTCTGAGAACACTTTTTTAAAATAATTGCCGTATTACAAGTTTGTTATTTTTCCTAGGAACTTGGCCACATATAATGACACAATGCGAAGGTTTCCCAATTTTTTGATTTTTTTGAATTTTTTATGCCCGTTTCAAAATGCGGTCAAAACGGCGGGAATGACCGTTCCTAGCTAGTGGTTGAATCTTGGAACTTTTTTGCTGTTTCTATGATTAAATAGATACTTGTGTACCTAGAAATGATTTTTGGAAAAAATAAAGAGCAAACTACAAGGCAGCTACAGTTCAAATTTGACCCACTTCCAACTGAATCGGCGGAAATTTGTCTTTTTCACCAGAGGTGGATACAAACTTTTGAAACCCAACCATTTGGTCAATTATGCATTAAATATGTCCTAGTATTTTAGAAAAAATGATTTGGTCCAATTTTGTAATAAATATATTTTAGGTCCTTCACAAAAAACCCTCCTTTTGGGCACTCGAAAAATGGAAAATGGCTTTTTCGTCCAAAGAAAATGAAAACTTCCTTAGGCAACATTGTTTTCCATTCCAATATGCACCCTTGTGTACAATATGAGATCATTTGAACAAACTATGCCATGAATGTGGCCATAAGATTGATCATTTGGCTTGAAAGCCATTGATCTCCACACGTGATAGCTCGTTTCTGAGAACACTTTTTTAAAATAATTACTGTATTACAAGTTTGTTATTTTTCCTGGGAACTTGGCCACATATAATGACACAATGCGAAGGTTTCCCAATTTTTTGATTTTTTTTGAATTTTTTATGCCCGTTTCAAAACACGGTCAAAACGGCGGGAATGACCGTTCCTAGCTAGTGGTTGAATCTTGGAATTTTTTTGGTGTTTCTCTGATTAAATAGATACTTATGTACCTAGAAATGATTTTTGGAAAAAATAAAGAGCAAACTACAAGGCAGCTACAGTTCAAATTTGACCCACTTCCAACTGAATCGGCGGAAATTTGTCTTTTTCACCAGAGGTGGATACAAACTTTTGAAACCCAACCATTTGGTCAATTGTGCATTAAATATGTCCTAGTATTTTAGAAAAATGATTTGGTCCAATTTTGCAATAAATATATTTTAGGTCCTTCACAAAAAACCCTCCTTTTGGGCACTCGAAAAATGGAAAATGGCTTTTTCGTCCAAAGAAAATGAAAACTTCCTTAGGCAACATTGTTTTCCATTCCAATATGCACCCTTGTGTACAATATGAGATCATTTGAACAAACTATGCCATGAATGTGGCCATAAGATTGATCATTTGGCTTGAAAGCCATTGATCTCCACACGTGATAGCTCGTTTCTGAGAACACTGTTTTAAAATAATTGCCGTATTACAAGTTTGTTATTTTTCCTGGGAACTTGGCCACATATAATGACACAATGCGAAGGTTTCCCAATTTTTTGATTTTTTTGAATTTTTTATGCCCGTTTCAAAACGCGGTCAAAACGGCGGGAATGACCGTTCCTAGCTAGTGGTTGAATCTTGGAATTTTTTTGGTGTTTCTCTGATTAAATAGATACTTATGTACCTAGAAATGATTTTTTGAAAAAATAAAGAGGAAACTACGAGGTAGCTGCAGTTCAAATTTGACCCGCTTCCTGCTGAATCGACGAAATTTGTCTTTTTCACGAGAGGTGGATAAAAGCTTTTGACACCCAACCATTTGGTCAATTGTGCATTAAATATGGCCTAATATTTTAGAAAAATGATTTGGTCCAATTTTGCAACAATTATTTGGTAGTTCCTTCACAAAAAAAACCATTTTGAGCACTCAAAAAATGATTAAAATAGCTAGAAAAATGAAAAATGCATACAAATTGGTCCTAATCCATAAAATGTGGTCTAACTCTAGTGAAAATTTGTGTGGTGCCCTTTTGCAAAATATTTTTGATAGCTACTTCATAAAATCTCTCTATTTTTAGTACTTAAAAACTATTCTACATCACTGATTTTTTGAACCAATCATAACTCTGTCCACGGATCGATGACATGGCGTCCATCCATCCATCCATCCATCTCTCCATCCCACATCCATCCATCCATCTATCTACAGAAAAGAAAAAAAAGAAAAGAAAAAGAGATACCCACCACCCGCAGCCCAAACCCTAGCTCAGATCGACCCCTCCCCCCGTCGCCCCCTTCCTCCCTCGTCCCCATCTCCTCGCCGCCGCCCCCTTCCCGATCTAGATTCCTCCTCCGCCGCCCCTCCCTTCCACCACCTAGTCGCCCCCTCAGCAGATCAAGCGAGCCGCCCAACCTCACCGGCCTCCTCCGTCTCTTCTGGTCAGATCCGACGGGCACATCTTCCTGCAGCCACGAGCGACCACCCCGGCCTCCACTCCACCATCGGCATCCTTTCCCCTCCCTCTCCGTAGATCCTTTTGAGCAGCCACCTCAAGGGTGTCGCCGCCACCAGCGAGAGGCGGAGGGCGCCGCCACCAGCGGGAGGGGGAGGGCGCTACCATCAGCCGCGGCGGAGAGGTGGAGCCCCGGCACCCCCGACGGCTTCGCCGTCCCCAGGAGCCACTTCACCTCGCGCCTGAGCGCCAGCTGCTGCTCCTATCGCGTCACCGCGCCAGTGAGCAGCGGCGGATGCTCCCGGCCGCCGAGGGCGCCGCCGGCGGCGGATTCCCCGTACGTGAGGGCGAAGCAGGCGCAGGTAACACGACCGACCACCACCGCTACCATCAGGCGCGATCCCTTTCGCTTATCTGCTGAGGATGGATGGATGGATGGATGCAGGTTCGTGTGGGACGAGGGCAAGTACCCCGTCAACGCCCCGCTCAAGGAGACCGTCGCCAGCATCCAGTCCCAGGTCGCCAAGATCGAGGAAGACATGAAGGTAACTAGCTCTGCTTCTCTGTCTCTTCATTAGTCTAGTTCCTTTTCATACTTACACATGGATGCCAGTAAGATTTTGGAACATTGACAGCAACTTAACACTGCATTAGCTAGGCTAGCCGGGTACTGTATTTTGGATAGTGTTGCTTAACAGTTACATTCGGTCCTCAGCGCTGAATAGGTAGATTTTGGATGTAGCTTACCTCCTGTTTGTCTTGGTCTGATTGGTTCCGGCTAAGCTACCTATTTGTGCAGCTAGTTACACGATTATTAGTCTTCTGTCCCCTTTTCTGGCATTGAATTGCCACATGACATTCATGATGCAAACAACCAGGGAATTGGTGCCACATTTTGTTAGTAATAAAAGGAATAAATTGAAGTAATTATAACTGAAATACTACATCGATCTTTCCTGTCATTAGTCTCCACCCTCATGACAAGTGCTGTCTTGGTTTTATACAGACCTTCGTTTTATACAGGACCTGGAGCGTGCCGGAGGGGTCGAGCCCGGCACCCTCACCGTCGACGGCGTCCCCGTCGACAGCTACCTCACCAGGTCCGTCTATGCTTCTGCCTGCCGCTGCTTACATTCCTCATCTGCCTACCACCGCTTGCTTACGCTGTAGAGGATGGATGGATGCAGGTTCGTGTGGGACGAGGGCAAGTACCCTGTCAACGCCCCGCTCAAGGAGACCGTCGCCAGCATCCAGTCCCAGGTTGCCAAGATCGAGGATGACATGAAGGTAACTAACTCTGCTTCTCTCTCTATTCATTAGCCCACTTCTTCTTCATACTGGCCAAATCACGCATGGATGCCAGTGAGATTTTGGAACATTGGCAGCAATTTAACACTGCATTAGCTAGGCTAGCTGGGTACTGTATTTTGGACAGTGTTGATCTTGCCTGCCAAGTGCAGTCTTAGTTTTATACATACCTTCATTTTAGTTTGTGCTCATAGATGCAAATAAGTTTTTTGGTTGGATGTTACATTTATAGAAGGACTGAATATGCCCTTTTTCTAGTACACCCAACACCACCTGAGGATCAAATTCACTGTTAGAAAGTTAGAAATTGATATTACAGGTTCCTTATAGTGCAAACCAAAGCAGCTACTCCAACAACCATCAAATGAAACCATGTTTTTTAAAATTAAAGGGTCTGATTGATATTGGTCCTTCTTTTGACAGATATAATATGTATACTCTATTCTCTTACAACTAATAACATTTTTAAACTTCTTTTGGTCGTGCTTTCGCTTTCACTACAGACTAGATCAGTGGTGAACGAAAGAAACAAGTGCACAACTAGTATCAGTGGGCTTGTATTTTTCTTGTGTAGCTGCTCTGCACTTGTTGTACAGCAAGTTGATCACTATCTACCCTGCTGGGAATTTTCACTTTATATAAAAATTTGAGAGGCAAATGCTGGCTAGGAACTCAACTCTGCTTCTTGTTGTTAGAGTTTCAGGCTTGTTGCATAGTTCGTAGCTTCAAGTGTACTCTGGCTTCTAGCCACAGTGCACTACAAATTATTATAGAATTACAAAGTGTACACAACATTGCACCTTACACATTCTTCTCTTGTGAAATCAAATGCCATGACTGGGCATTCTTTTATCAACTTGCTGTACATTTGCTCTGCTTTAGGCTACTGTATAACTTGTGCCTTTTAACTTGATGTACATAGCATGCAATTTTTTACTGTATCACATTCACACATGATACTCTTAATATAGAGTTGTTTTTCGAGCTAGTTCTGTTTACTCTTAATATAGGTCTATTTGTCACCAATACTTGCCTGCTATGCTATAGTAGACCTTGTTCATATTTATTAGCTAAGTTTGCTTGTCCTTGGTATCTATATGCATGCCATTTGTGTTTCAGGCTTTCTCTGAAATGAAATAATAGGCCTATTAGTCACCAATACTTGAGTTAATCTAACTCCTTACCTGCTATGCTATAGTAGGCCTTGTTCATATTTATTAGCGAAGTTTGCTTGTCCACAGTGATCCATATACATGCCATTTGTGTTTAACGTTCTCTGAAATGAAATAATAAGATTCACACTCCATGGACCAGGACGACCACCGGGATCTCCACGGCGATGATGAAGCCTGCACATGGTCGAGCTCGATGGAACAACAGTGCCTCAGTGTGGTGCAGCCGAGTTGGGCCACTCCGGTGCATCAGGAACTCTGCATGCTGCTGTCCTTTGTCTCATCATCCACAGGTATCTTCCTTGGTTCCCTTTATTCTCTCCTGCCTTTGTGAAGTTTAGTATGCGTGTGCTGACGAGTATTGTTAGATCTTGCCAATTGAATGTATGGTCGTGATAGTAGAATGGTATTTTTTTTTAGGCGCAATGTGTTGTAGTGCAGTTTTTTTGAACAACCTGCATATGTGCCATGCATATTCATATTGTTTCTCTGTTTCTTATATGAACTACTATCTCATTTTAACTAGCTCGACAACAAAAAGCATGGTACTAGCTGAATGTTGAATGGTCTGTTCTTGAATGGTCTGTTCATAATATATTTGCCCCAGTTTTTCTCATTCTTTTCTGATTCATGTAACAGGATGACAGAGGAAGCCATGTTGCTGTTTTGTTTGGTCTCAGCCCTGACTATCGCCGTCGAGCGAGTCCGGCGTGTTGTTCATCTGACTATGGTTCCAGCCCTGACTACCGAAGTTTTTGTCCTGTTGAAGTTGCATAGAAATATGAGAGAGTCCAGCGAGTCCAGGAGCTTGTGAAGTAGTACTATATTACACTTGTAGAGCTTGTAAAGTATTTTATTATACATGGCCCTTTGTACTGGCACGGATAGAGCTTGTAAAGTATTGTATTATGTGATCTGGTTGCTCTTGTTTAAGTATTATGTGTGTTTTTTGTCTCTGCGAATCTGAATACTGCTTGAAATATGACGAATATGAGTCTGATAGATGGGACCCACTTACCTGACAAATTGAAACCTGTTACTAGAACCTGACAACTGGGACCCATCTGACTAGTGGACCCTTCTTTTGGAAAAAAACTAAATTCATTTAGACAAAAAGGCCACAACCCAACAATAAAAAGGTTGCAATATTGGGCTTGGCCCATGAACCCAACCAAAAATTGACAGAGAGAAAAAACACAAATAGGCCGAATTGTTGGGCTAGGCCCATGTAGAAAATTGAATTGGACCGGGCTGAATCTTGTGCCACGTTAGATTGCCACGCTGGATGCCTACGTGGCCTGGGGAGGTTGCTAGTGACCAAAACGCCACAGTGGACTTATTTTGGCCATAAACGTTTGCGACCATTCCAGAAGAAAGGTCGCTATAGTCAGTTTACGACGCCCAGCTTTTGACCTTATGTTTTTGGTCACAAAAAGGTCATAAATAGAAATTTGTGACCTTTCAGTGACCAATAGTGGTGGTCATAAGTTGACATATTTCTTGTAGTGTTGAGAGAGTTCTTCAATCACTGCCACCAAGCTATAAAAGCTTCTGATGAACTATAATATGCAAGGGATGGATAAGACAATTCCCGAGCTCTTCGCGATGCTAAAAGCTGCGGAGGTAGAAATCAAGAAGGAGCATCAAGTGTTGATTGTTAACAAGACCACTAGTTTCAAGAAAAAGGGCAAAGGGAAGAAAGGGAACTTCAAGAAGAACGGCAAGCAAGTTGCTGCTCAAGTGAAGAAGCCCAAGTCTAGACCTAAGCCTGAGACTGAGTGCTTCTACTGCAAAGGGACTGGTCACTGGAAGCGGAATTGCCCCAAGTATTTGGCAGATAAGAAGGATGGCAAAGTGAAAGGTATATTTGATATACATGTTATTGATGTGTACCTTACTAATGCTCATAGTAGCGCCTGGGTATTTGATACTTGTTCTGTTGCTCACATTTGGCACTCGAAACAGGGGCTACTGATTAAGCGAAGATTGGCTAAGGACGAGGTGATGATGCGCGTGGGTAATGGTTCCAAAGTAGATGTGATCGCCGCCGGCACGCTACCTCTACATCTACCTTTGGGATTAGTTTTGGACCTGAATAATTGTTATTTGGTGCCAGCGTTAAGCATGAACATTATATCTGGATCTTGTTTGATGCGAGACGGTTATTCATTTAAATCAGAGAATAATGGTTATTCTATTTATATGAGCAATATCTTTTATGGTCATGCACCCTTGATGAGTGGTCTATTTTTGTTAAATCTCGATAGTAGTGATACACATATTCATGGTATTGAAGCCAAAAGATACAAGTTTAATAATGATAGTGCAACTTATTTGTGGCACTGGCGTTTAGGTCATATTGGTCTAAAGCGCATGAAGAAACTCCATGCTGATGGGCTTTTGGAATCACTTGATTATGAATCACTTGATGCTTGCGAACCATGCCTCATGGCCAAGATGACTAAGACTCCATTCTCCGGAACAATGGAGCGAGCAATAGATTTATTGGAAATAATACATACTGATATATGCGGTCCGATGAGTGTTGATGCTCACGGCGGGTATCGTTATTTTCTGACCTTCACAGATGATTTGAGCAGATATAGGTATATCTACTTAATGAAACATAAGTCTGAAACATTTGAAAAGTTCAAAGAATTTCAGAGTGAAGTGGAAAATCATCGTAACAAGAAAATAAAGTTTCTACGATCTGATCGTGGAGGAGAATATTTGAGTTATGAGTTTGGTCTTCATTTGAAACAATGCGGAATAGTTTCGCAACTCATGCCACCTGGAACACCACATCGTAATGGTGTGTCCGAACGTCATAACCGCACTTTATTAGATATGGTGCGATCTATGATGTCTCTTACTGATTTACCACTGTCGTTTTGGGGCTATGCTTTAGAGACGGCTGCATTCACGTTAAACAGGGCACCATCTAAATCTGTTGAGGCGACACCATATGAACTGTGGTTTGGCAAGAAACCCAAGTTGTCGTTTTTTAAAGTTTGGGGTTGCGATGCTTATGGTAAAAAGCTTCAACCTGATAAGCCCAAACCCAAATCGGAGAAATGTGTCTTCATAGGATACCCAAAGGAGACTGTTGGGTACACCTTCTATCACAGATCCGAAGGAAAGATATTTGTTGCTAAGAATGGATCCTTTCTAGAGAAGGAGTTTCTCTCGAAAGAAGTGAGTGGGAGGAAAGTACAACTTGATGAGGTAATTGTACCTGCTCCCTTATTGGAAAGTAGTTCATCACAGAAATCAGTTCCAGTGATTCCTACACCAATCAGTGAGGAAGCTAATGATGATGATCATGAAACTTCAGATCAAGTTACTACCGAACCTCGTAGGTCAACCAGAGTAAGATCCGCACCAAAGTGGTACGGTAATCCTGTTCTGGAAGTCATGTTACTTGATCATGACGAACCTACGAACTATGAGGAAGCGATGATGAGCCCAGATTCCACGAAATGGCTTGAGGCCATGAAATCTGAGGTGGGATCCAAGTATGAGAACAAAGTGTGGACTTTGGTTGACTTGCCCGATGATCGGCATGCCATAGAGAATAAATGGATCTTCAAGAAGAAGACTGACGCTGACGGTAATGTTACTGTCTACAAAGCTCGACTTGTTGCGAAAGGTTTTCGACAAGTTCAAGGAGTTGACTATGATGAGACCTTCTCACCCGTAGTGATGCTCAAGTCTGTCCGAATCATGTTAGCAATTGCCGCATTTTACGGTTATGAAATCTGGAAAATGGATGTCAAAACTGCATTCCTTAATGGATATCTTAAAGAAGAGTTGTATATGATGCAACCAAAAGGTTTTGTCAAAAGATGCTAACAAAGTGTGCAAACTCCAGCGATCCATTTATGGACTGGTGCAAGCCTCTCAGAGTTGGAATATACGCTTTGATAGTGTGATCAAAGCATATGGTTTTATACAGACTTTTGGAGAAGCCTGTATTTACAAGAAAGTGACTGGGAGCTCTGTAGATTTTCTGATATTATATGTGGATGACATATTGTTGATCGGAAATGATATTGAATTTCTGAATAGCATAAAAGGATACTTGAATAAGAATTTTTCAATGAAAGACCTCGGAGAAGCTGCTTATATATTGGGCATCAAGATCTATAGAGATAGATCAAGACGCTTAATTGGACTTTCACAAAGCACATACCTTGATAAAGTTTTGAAGAAGTTCAAAATGGATCAGTGAAAGAAAGGGTTCTTGCCTGTGTTACAAGGTGTGAAATTGAGTCAGACTCAATGCCCGACCACTACATAAGATAGAGAGAAAATGAAAGTCATTCCCTATGCCTCAGCCATAGGTTCTATCATGTATGCAATGTTGTGTACCAGACCTGATGTGTGCCTTGCTATTAGTTTAGCAGGGAGGTACCAAAGTAATCCAGGAGTGGATCACTGGACAACGGTCAAGAACATCCTGAAATACCTGAAAAGCTAAGGATATGTTTCTCGTTTATGGAGGTGACAAAGAGCTTGTCGTAAACGGTTACGTCGATGCAAGCTTTGACACTGATCCGGATGACTCTAAGTCCAAACCGAATACGTATTTATATTGAATGGTGGAGTTGTCAGTTGGTGCAGTTCCAAACAGAGCGTCGTGGCGGGATCTGCGTGTGAAGTGGAGTACATAACTGCTTCAGAAGCAGCAAATGAAGGAGTCTGGATGAAGGAGTTCATATGCGATCTAGGTGTCATACCTAGTGCATCGGTCCAATGAAAATCTTTTGTGACAATACTGGAGCAATAGCCTTGGCGAAGGAATCCAAAATTCACAAGAGAACCAAACACATTAAGAGACGCTTCAATTCCATCCGCGATCAAGTCAAGGAGGGAGACATAGAAATTTGCAAAATACATACGGATCTGAATATTGAAGACCCATTGACTAAGCCTCTCACGAGCAAAACATGATCAGCACCAAGACTCCATGGGCGTTAGAATCATTACTATGTAATCTAGATTATTGACTCTGCGAGTGGGAGACTGAAGAAAATATGCCCTAGAGGCAATAATAAAGTTGTTGTTTATATTTCTTTATATCATGATAAATGTTTATTATTCATGCTAGAATTGTATTAACTAGAAACTTAGTACATGTGTGAATACATAGACAAACAGAGTGTCCCTAGTATGCCTCTACTTGACTAGCTTATTAATCAAAGATGGTTAAGTTTCCTGACCATGGACATGTGTTGTCATTTGATGAATGGGATCACATCATTAGAGAATGATGTAATAGCTTAGCATAATGATCGTTTAGTTTTATTTCTATTGCTTTCTGCATGACTTATACATGTTCCTCTGACTATGCGATTATGCAAATCCCGAATACCGGAGGAACACCTTGTGTGCTATCAAACGTCACAACGTAACTGGGTGATTATAAAGCTGCTCTACAGGTGTCTCCGATGGTGTTTGTTGAGTTGGCATAGATCGAGATTAGGATTTGTCACTCCGTGTATCAGAGAGGTATCTCTGGGCCCTCTCGGTAATGAACATCACTGCGAGCCTTGCAAGCAATGTGTCTAATGAGTTAGTCACGGGATGATGCATTATGGAACGAGTAAAGAGACTTGCTGGTAACGAGATTGAACTAGGTATGGTGATACCGACGATCGAATCTCGGGCAAGTAACATACCGACGACAAAGGAAATAACGTATGTTGTTATGCGGTTTTGACCGATAAAGATCTTCGTAGAATATGTAGAAGCTAATATGAGCATCCAGTTTCCGCTATTGGTTATTGACCGAAGATGTGTCTCGGTCATGTCT
Organism: Triticum urartu; assembly: GCF_056163025.1. NCBI lineage: Eukaryota > Viridiplantae > Streptophyta > Magnoliopsida > Poales > Poaceae > Triticum > Triticum urartu. Next base: position 18,410,018 of record NC_141876.1, on the reverse strand, counting down.
ACATAGTACTCGAACCCGTAGGGTCCGCACGCTTAGCGTTCAATGACGATTTGTATTATGAGTTATGTGATTTGATGACCGAAGATTGTTCGGAGTCCCGGATGAGATCACAGACATGACGAGGAGTCTCGAAATGGTTGAGACATAAAGATTGATATATTGGACGATGTTATTCGGACACCGGATGAGTTCCGAGAGGTACCGGATACCTATCGGAGTGCCGAAGGGTTATCGGAACCCCCCAGGGGAACTAATGGGCCTTGATGGGCCTTAGTGGGAAGAGAGGAAGGGCCACAAGGGGTTGGCCACGCCCACCCCCCCCTTGGGTCCGAATTGGACTAGGGGAAGGGGGCTGCGCCCCTCTTTCCTTCCCTTCCCCCTCTTCCTTCCTTCTTCCCCCTCTTCCTTAGGTGGAATCCTACTAGGACTTGGAGTCCTAGTAGGACTCCCCTCTCCTAGCGCGCCCTAGGAGGGCCGTCTGGCCTCCCCTCCCCTCCTTTATATACGGGGGCAGGGGCACCCTAGAACACACAAGTTTCTCTTAACCGTGTGCGGTGCCCCCCTCCACAGTTACACACCTCGGTCATATCGTCGTAGTGCTTAGGAAAAGCCCTGCACCGGTAACTTCATCATCACCGTCACCACGCCATCGTGCTAATGGAACTCTCCCTCGGCCTCAACTGGATCAAGAGTTCGAGGAATGTCATCGAGCTGAACGTGTGCTGAACGTGGAGGTGTCGTACGTTCGGTGCTTGGATTGGTTGGATCGCTAAAACGTTCGACTACATCAACCGTGTTACTAAACGCTTCCGCTTTTGGTCTACGAGGGTACATGGACACACTCTCCCCGCTCGTTGCTATGCATCTCCTAGATAGTTCTTGCGTGATCGTAGGTAAATGTTTTGAAATACTGTGTTTCCCAACATAAACCGAATCACACAGAACAAGGGAGAACCTTACTCTGATACCAATTGAAAGTGCTAGTTATTGACTAGGGGGGGTTGAATAGGCGATTTTTATGAAAGTCTTCAAAACATGGGGGCTTTGAAGACGAACAGTAGAAATGAACCTATTGATATGCAGCAGAAGGTAGACTACACTAGACAAGCCATAGTCAAGTAAGCAATGAAGTGAAAGCACGAAGACTATCAGCAACTAGGTAGTATAGATCAGGATGGAAGATGGTATGAAGCCAAACGGTAAATAGTCTTCACACAGTGAAGACAATCATATCATGCAAGCAGACAATGACTTCACGAAGACAGACTAAAAGTAAAGGGAAGTGAAGGATAGAACCAGTAGCTTCTTGAAGGCAATGATTTGGTAGACCAGTTCCAGTTGCTGCGACAATTGTACATCTGGTTAGGGAGGCTGAGATTTAACTCATAAGACCACGTCTTCACCTTATTCCCCTTGAGCTAAGAACACTTAGTCCTCGCCCAATCACTCTGGTAAGTCTTCAAGGTAGACTTCCAAACCTTCACAGACTTCGTTCACTTGTAATCCACAATGGCTCTTGGATGCTCAGAACGCGACACCTAATTGGCTGGAGGATTCACAGTCCTCAAGTGTAACAAGTCTTTAGATCACGCGGATAGAAAGACTTCAGTGATGCCTAACACTCTTTAGCTCTGGGTGTTTTGGGCTTTGTCCTCGCAAGGATCTCTCTCTCAAATGCTTCGGAGGTGCGTTGCTCTCAAACGACAAAAGCCGTGCACTAACTCTGAGCAGCCCCCAATTTATGGTGTAGGTGAAGGAAATATGCCCTAGAGGCAATAATAAAGTTATTATTTATTTCCTTATATCACGATAAATGTCTATAATTCATGCTAGAATTGTATTAACCGGAAACATAATACATGTGTGAGTACATAGACAAACAGAGTGTCACTAGTATGCCTCTACTTGACTAGCTCGTTGATCAAAGATGGTTATGTTTCCTAGCCATAGACATGAGTTGTCATTTGGTTAACGGGATCACATCATTAGGAGAATGATGTGATTGACATGACCCATTCCGTTAACTTAGCACACGATCATTTAGTATGTTGCTATTGCTTTCTTCATGACTTATACATGTTCCTATGACTATGAGATTATGCAACTCCCGTTTACCAGAGGAACACTTTGTGTGCTACCAAACGTCACAACGTAACTAGGTGATTATAAAGGTGCTCTACAGGTGTCTCCGAAGGTACTTGTTGGGTTGGCGTATTTCGAGATTAGGATTTGTCACTCCGATTGTCGGAGAGGTATCTCTGGGCCCTCTCGGTAATGCACATCACTTAAGCCTTGCAAGCATTGCAACTAATGAGTTAGTTGTGGGATGATGTATTACAGAATGAGTAAAGAGACTTGCCGGTAATGAGATTGAACTAGGTATTGAGATACCGACGATCGAATCTCGGGCAAGTAACATACCGATGACAAAGGGAACAACGTATGTTGTTATGCGGTCTGACCGATAAAGATCTTCGTAGAATATGTGGGAGCCAATATGAGCATCCAGGTTCCGCTATTGGTTATTGACCGGAGACGTGTCTCGGTCATGTCTACATAGTTCTCGAACCCGTAGGGTCCGCACGCTTAACGTTTCGATGATAGTTATATTATGAGTTTATATGTTTTGATGTACCGAAGGTTGTTCGGAGTCCCGGATGTGATCAGGGACATGAGGAGGAGTCTCGAAATGGTCGAGACATGAAGATTGATATATTGGAAGCCTATGTTTGGATATCGGAAGTGTTCCGGGTGAAATCGGGATTTTACCGGAGTACCGGGAGGTTACCGGAACCCCCCGGGGGGTTAATGGGCCATAGTGAGCCTTAGTGGAGAAGAGGAGAGGCAGCCAGGGCAAGGGCCGCGCGCCCCTCCCCCCTAGTCCGAATAGGACAAGGAGAGGGGGCGGCACCCCCCCCTTCCTTCTTCTCCTCCACCTCTTCCCCCCCCCTAAGTCCTAATCCAACTAGGAAAGGGGGGAGTCCTACTCCCGGTGGGAGTAGGACTCCTCCTGGCGCGCCCCCCTTGTCCGGCCGCACCTCCCCCCCTTGCTCCTTTATATACGGGGGCAGGGGGCACCCTAGACACAACAATTGATCGTTTGATATTTTAGCCGTGTGCGGTGCCCCCCCCTCCACCATAGTCCACCTCGATAAAACTGTAGCGGTGCTTAGGCGAAGCCCTGCGTCGGTAGAACGTCATCATCGTCACCACACCGTCGTGCTAACGAAACTCTCCCTCAACACTTGGCTGGATCGGAGTTCGAGGGACGTCATCGGGCTGAACGTGTGCTGAACTCAGAGGTGCCGTGCGTTCGGTACTTGATTGGTTGGATCGTGAAGACGTACGACTACATCAACCGCGTTGTGCTAACGCTTCCGCTTTCGGTCTACGAGGGTACGTGGACAACGCTCTCCCCTCTTGTTGCTATGCATCACCATGATCTTGCGTGTTCGTAGGATTTTTTTTGAAATTACTACGTTCCCCAACAGTGGCATTCGAGCCAGGTTTTATGCGTAGATGTCATATGCATGAGTAGAACACAAGTGAGTTGTGGGCGATATAAGTCATACTGCTTACCAGCATGTCATACTTTGGTTCGGCGGTATTTTTGGATGAAGCAGCCCGGACCGACATTACGCGTACGCTTACGCGAGACTGGTTCTACCGACGTGCTTTGCACATAGGTGGCTGGCGGGTGTCAGTTTATCCAACTTTAGTTGAACCGAGTGTGGCTACGCCCGGTCCCTGCGAAGGTTAAAACATCACCAACTTGACAAACTATCGTTGTGGTTTTGATGCATAGGTAAGAACGGTTCTTGCTAAGCTCGTAGCAGCCACGTAAAACTTGCAACAACAAAGTAGAGGACGTCTAACTTGTTTTTGCGGGGCATGTTGTGATGTGATATGGTCAAGACATGATGCTAAATTTTATTGTATGAGATAATCATGTTTTGTAACCGAGTTATCGGCAACTAGCAGGAGCCATATGGTTGTCGCTTTATTGTATGCAATGCAATCGCCCTGTAATGCTTTACTTTATCACTAAGCGGTAGCGATAGTCGTAGAAGCATAAGATTGGCGAGAAGACAACAATGCTACGATGGAGATCAAGGTGTCGCGCCGGTGACGATGGTGATCATGGAGGTGCTTCGGAGATGGAGATCACAAGCACAAGATGATGATGGCCATATCATATCACTTATATTGATTGCATGTGATGTTTATCTTTTATGCATCTTATCTTGCTTTGATTAACGGTAGCATTATAAGATGATCTCTCACTAAATTTCAAGATAAAAGTGTTCTCCCTGAGTATGCACCGTTGCCAAAGTTCGTCGTGCCCAGACACCACGTGATGATCGGGTGTGATAAGCTCTACGTCCATCTACAACGGGTGCAAGCCAGTTTTGCACACGCATAATACTTGGGTTAAACTTGACGAGCCTAGCATATGCAGATATCGCCTCGGAACACTGAGACCGAAAGGTCGAGCGTGAATCATATAGTAGATATGATCAACATAGTGATGTTCACCATTTAAAACTACTCCATTTCACGTGATGATCGGTTATGGTTTAGTTGATTCGGATCACGTGATCGCTTAGAAGATTAGAGGGATGTCTATCTAAGTGGGAGTTCTTAAGTAATATGATTAATTGAACTTAAATTTATCATGAACTTAGTACCTGATAGTATCTTGCTTGTCTATGTTGATTGTAGATAGATGGCCCGTGCTGTTGTTCTATTGAATTTTAATGAGTTCCTTGAGAAAGCAAAGTTGAAAGATGATGGTAGCAATTTACACGGACTGGGTCCGTAACTTGAGGATTATCCTCATTGCTGCACAGAAGAATTACGTCCTGGAAGCACCGCTAGGTGTACCACCTGCGCCGGCAACTGCAGACATTGTGAACGCCTGGCAGTCACGTGTTGATGACTACTCGATAGTTCAGTGTGCCATGCTTTACGGCTTAGAACCGGGACTTCAATGACGTTTTGAACGTCATGGAGCATATGAGATGTTTCAAGAGTTGAAGTTAATATGTCAAAAGAATGCCCGGATTGAGAGATATGAAGTCTCCAATAAGTTCTACAGCTGCAAGATGGAGGAGAATAGTTCTGTCAGTGAGCATATACTCAAGATGTCTGGGTATAATAATCACATGATTCAACTAGGAGTTAATCTTCCGATATAGCATCATTGACAGAATTCTCCAGTCACTGCCACCAAGCTACAAGAGCTTCGTGATGAACTATAACATGCAAGGGATGGATAAGACGATTCCCGAGCTCTTCGCAATGCTAAAGGCTGCGGAGGTAGAAATCAAAAAGAAGCATCAAGTGTTGATGGTCAATAAGACCACTAGTTTCAAGAAAAAGGGCAAAGGGAAGAAGAAGGGGAACTTCAAGAAGAACATCAAGCAAGTTGCTGCTCAGGAGAAGAAACCCAAGTCTGGACCTAAGCCTGAAACTGAGTGCTTCTACTGCAAGCAGACTGGTCACTGGAAGCGGAACTGCCCCAAGTATTTGGCGGATAAGAAGGATGGCAAGGTGAACAAAGGTATATGTGATATACATGTTATTGATGTGTACCTTACTAGAGCTCGCAGTAGCACCTGGGTATTTGATACTGGTTCTGTTGCTAATATTTGCAACTCGAAACAGGGACTACGGATTAAGCGAACACTGGCCAAGGATGAGGTGACGATGCGCGTGGGAAATAGTTCCAAAGTCGATGTGATCGCGGTCGGCACGCTACCTCTACATCTACCTTCGGGATTAGTTTTAGACCTAAATAATTGTTATTTGGTGCCAGCATTGAGCATGAACATTATATCTGGATCTTGTTTGATGCGAGACGGTTATTCATTTAAATCAGAGAATAATGGTTGTTCTATTTATATGAGTAATATCTTTTATAGTCATGCACCCTTGAAGAGTGGTCTATTTTTGATGAATCTCGATAGTAGTGATACACATATTCGTAATGTTGAAACCAAAAGATGCAGAGTTGATAATGATAGTGCAACTTATTTGTGGCACTGCCGTTTAGGTCATATCATTGTAAAGCGCATGAAGAAACCCCATACTGATGGACTTTTGGAACCACTTGATTATGAATCACTTGGTACTTGCGAACCGTGCCTTATGGGCAAGATGACTAAAACGCCGTTCTCCGGTACTATGGAGAGAGCAACAGATTTGTTATAAATCATACATACAGATGTATGTGGTCCGATGAATGTTGAGGCTCGTGGCGGGTATCGTTATTTTCTCACCTTCACAGATGATTTAAGTAGATATTGGTATATCTACTTAATGAAACATAAGTCTGAAACGTTTGAAAAGTTCAAAGAATTTCAGAGTGAAGTTGAAAATCATCGTAACAAGAAAATAAAGTTTCTACGATCTGATCGTGGAGGAGAATATTTGAGTTACGAGTTTGGTCTACATTTGAAACAATGCGGAATAGTTTCGCAACTCACGCCACCCGGAACACCACAGCGTAATGGTGTGTCCGAACATCGTAGTCGTACTTTACTAGATATGGTGCGATCTATGATGTCTCTTACTGATTTACTGCTATCGTTTTGGGGTTATGCTTTAGAGACGGCTGCATTCACGTTAAATAGGGCACCATCAAAATCCGTTGAGACGACGCCTTATGAACTGTGGTTTGGCAAGAAACCAAAGTTGTCGTTTCTTAAAGTTTGGGGCTGCAATGCTTATGTGAAAAAGCTTCAACCTGATAAGCTCGAACCCAAATCAGAAAAATGTGTCTTCATAGGATACCCAAAGGAGACTGTTGGGTACACCTTCTATCACAGATCCGAAGGCAAGACATTCGTTGTTAAGAATGGATCCTTTCTAGAGAAGGAGTTTCTCTCGAAAGAAGTGAGTGGGAGGAAAGTAGAACTTGATGAGGTAACTGTACCTGCTCCCTTATTGGAAAGTAGCTCATCACAGAAATCTATTCATGTGACGCCTACACCAATTAGTGGGGAAGTTAATGATGATGATCATGGAACTTCAGATCAAGTTGTTACTGAACCTCGTAGATCAACCAGAGTAAGATCCGCACCAGAGTGGTATGGTAATCCTGTTCTGGAAGTCATATTACTCGACCATGATGAACCTACGAACTATGAAGAAGCGATGGTGAGCCCAGATTCCGCAAAATGGCTTGAGGCCATGAAATCTGAGATGGGATCCATGTATGAGAACAAAGTGTGGACTTTGGTTGACTTGCCCGATGATCGGCAAGCAATTGAGAATAAATGGATCTTCAAGAAGAAGACTGACGCTGACGGTAATGTTACTGTCTACAAAGCTTGACTTGTTGTGAAAGGTTTTTGACAAGTTCAAGGGATTGACTACGATGAGACCTTCTCACCCGTAGCGATGCTTAAGTCTGTCCGAATCATGTTAGCAATTGCCGCATTTTATGATTATGAAATTTGGCAGATGGATGTCAAAACTGCATTCCTGAATGGATTTCTGGAAGAAGAGTTGTATATGATGCAACCAGAAGGTTTTGTCGATCTAAAGGAGGCTAACAAAGTGTGCAAGCTCCAGCAATCCATTTATGGACTGGTGCAAGCCTCTCGGAGTTGGAATAAACGCTTTGATAGTGTGATCAAAGCATTTGGTTTTGTATAGACTTTTGGAGAAGCCTGTATTTACAAGAAAGTGAGTGGGAGCTCTGTAGCATTTCTGATATTATATGTGGATGACATATTGCTGATTGGAAATGATATAGAATTTATGGATAGCATAAAGGGATACTTGAATAAGAGTTTTTCAATGAAAGACCTCGGTGAAGCTGCTTATATATTGGGCATTAAGATCTATAGAGATAGATCAAGACGCTTAATTGGACTTTCACAAAGCACATACCTTGACAAAGTTTTGAATAAGTTCAAAATGGATCAAGCAAAGAAAGGGTTCTTGCCTGTGTTACAAGGTGTGAAGTTGAGTAAGACTCAATGCCCGACCACTGCAGAAGATAGAGAGAAAATGAAAGATGTTCCCTATGCTTCAGCCATAGGCTCTATCATGTATGCAATGCTGTGTACCAGACCTGATGTGTGCCTTGCTATAAGTCTAGCAGGGAGGTACCAAAGTAATCTAGGAGTGGATCACTGGACAGCGGTCAAGAACATCCTGAAATACCTGAAAAGGACTAAGGATATGTTTCTCGTTTATGGAGGTGACAAAGAGCTCATCGTAAATGGTTACATTGATGCAAACTTTGACACTGATCCGTACGATTCTAAATCACAAACCGGATACGTGTTTACATTGAACGGTGGAGCTGTCAGTTGGTGCAGTTCTAAACAAAGCATCGTGGCGGGATCTATGTGTGAAGCAGAGTACATAGCTGCTTCGGAAGCGGCAAATGAAGGAGTCTGGATGAAGGAGTTCATATCCGATCTAGGTGTCATACCTAGTGCATCGGGTCCAATGAAAATCTTTTGTGACAATACTGGTGCAATTGCCTTGGCGAAGGAATCCAGATTTCACAAGAGAGCCAAGCACATCAAGAGACGCTTCAATTCCATCCAGGATCTAGTCCAGGTGGGAGACATAGAAATTTGTAAGATACATACGGATCTGAATGTTGCAGACCCATTGACTAAGCCTCTTCCACAAGCAAAACATGATCAACACCAAGACTCCATGGGTGTTAGGATCATTACTATGTAATCTAGATTATTGACTCTAGTGCAAGTGGGAGACTGAAGGAAATATGCCCTAGAGGCAATAATAAAGTTATTATTTATTTCCTTGTATCATGATAAATGTTTATTATTCATGCTAGAATTGTATTAACCGGAAACATAATACATGTGTCAATACATAGACAAACAGAGTGTCACTAGTATGCCTCTACTTGACTAGCTCGTTGATTAAAGATGGTTATGTTTCCTAGCCATAGACATGAGTTGTCATTTGGTTAACGGGATCACATCATTAGGAGAATGATGTGATTGACATGACCCATTCCGTTAGCTTAGCACCCGATCGTTTAGTATGTTGCTATTGCTTTCTTCATGACTTATACATGTTCGTATGACTATGAGATTATGCAACTCCCGTTTACCGGAGGAACACTTTGTGTGCTACCAAACATCACAATGTAACTGGGTGATTATAAAGGTGCTCTACAAGTGTCTCCGAAGGTACTTGTTGGGTTGGCGTATTTCGAGATTAGGATTTGTCACTCCGATTGTCGGAGAGGTATCTCTGGGCCCTCTCGGTAATGCACATCACTTAAGCCTTGCAAGCATTGCAACTAATGAGTTAGTTGCGGGATGATGTATTACGGAACGAGTAAAGAGACTTGCCGGTAACGAGATTGAACTAGGTATTGAGATACCGATGATCGAATCTCGAGCAAGTAACATACCGATGACAAAGGGAACAATGTATGTTGTTATGCTGTCTGACCGATAAAGATCTTCGTAGAATATGTGGGAGCCAATATGAGTATCCAGGTTCCGCTATTGGTTATTGACCGGAGACGTGTCTCGGTCATGTCTACATAGTTCTCGAACCCGTAGGGTCCACACGCTTAACGTTTCGATGATAGTTATATTATGAGTTTATATGTTTTGATTTACCGAAGGTTGTTCGGAGTCCCGGATGTGATCACAGACATGACGAGGAGTCTCGAAATGGTCAAGACATGAAGATTGATATATTGGAAGCCTATGTTTGGATATCGGAAGTGTTCCGGGTGAAATCGGGATTTACCGGAGTACCGGGAGGTTACCAGAACCCCCCGGGGGGTTAATGGGCCATAGTGGAGAAGAGGAGAGGCGGCCAGGGCAAGGGCCGCGCGCCCCTCCCCCCTTGTCCGAATAGGACAAGGAGAGGGGGGCGGCGCACCCCCTTCCTTCTTCTCCTCCACCTCTCCCCCCAAGTCCTAATCCAACTAGGAAACGGGGGAATCCTACTCCCGGCGCACCCCCCTTGGCCGGCCGCACCTCCCCCCTTGCTCCTTTATATACGGGGGCAGGGGGGCACCCTAGACACAACAATTGATCGTTTGATCTTTTAGCCGTGTGCGGTGCCCCCCTCCACCATAGTCACCTCGATAATACTGTAGCGGTGCTTAGGCGAAGCCCTGCGTCGGCAGAACATCATCATCACCACGTCGTCATGCTGACGAAACTCTCTCTCAACACCCGGCTGGATCGGAGTTCGAGGGACGTCATCGGGCTGCACGTGTGCTGAACTCGGAGGTGCCGTGCGTTCGGTACTTGATCGGTCGGATCGTGAAGACGTACGACTACATCAACCGCGTTGTGCTAACGCTTCCGCTTTCGATCTACGAGGGTACATGGACAACACTCTCCCCTCTCGTTGCTATGCATCACCATGATCTTGCGTGTGCGTAGGAATTTTTTTTGAAATTACTACGTTCCCCAACAGTAGGGGGTGGGCTATTTATAGCCAGGAGGCAACCCGACCTGATTTGTCCGAACTGACCCTGGGTCGCTAAGGAACCGACACGTGTCCAATAGTCGGATTTCAAACACACGCGGCAGCTTGACTTCGGCTACAAGTAAAGCTGACTCATCCAGCTCTGGATAAGATTTGCTCTCATTGTCTTCGCTTGAAGACATGGGATTTGGTTGAGCATCACATCAGTCACTCTGACTTTGTTCACTTGGAACCCACTTAGCAGTACGGTGGTTCCTGTGACTCAACAAAGAAGAAAAGGAAACTACGGAACAACTATGTCGTCGCATTCCATAGTCTTCACGTGAATGTCATCTCATGTCATAATCTTCACTGTGAATATCTTCACAAACCACCATTGTCTTCAATGTCTTCATACATTTTTAGGGGTCATCTTTGGTAGGTAAACCGAATCAATAAGGGACTACTACCTGTGTTATCCTGCAGTTCTCACAAACACATTAGTCCCTCAACCAAGTTTGTCGTCAATACTCCAAAACCAACTAGGGGTTGCACTTGATGCACTTACAGATTTTCAGGAAGTCGTGCAACAAACTAATCTAGATATCCGATTGCTACAACAACCTCCAAATAGCCCTGAGTTTAATTGTTTGGACCTCTGCTTTCATAACTCCCTCCAGTATCTAACCGACTGCAAGTCACCTACAAACATCCAGGAACTGGTACAGGGTGTGGAAGAGGAATTCGAGAACTATGATCCCCACAAGTTGTATAGAAGCTTTATCACATTAGAAGCAGTTATGTTTGAAGTTATGAAAGACAAAGGAGGAAATTGTCACACCCTGATTTTCATGCCACAACACTTAAGCTAATAAATCATGATAAAATGTGGTTTGACAAAAACTTTTGAGTGTTTTGGACCTTACCTTGATTGGATTTTGTATGTTGTTCGCAAGTGCTCTAAAAATCAAATAAATCCTCCAACTCCTATACTTCATCTCCTTTCTCCAAACTCTTGAACCAATGATCATGCCATGTGTATAGGACATAAAAATAATTTCTTACAAAAATAATTTGGCCAAAAAGTATTTTCTAAAATTAGTTTTCCAAAAACCCTTGAATTGAGATTTGCACTGCAAGTACTTGATTTGAGGTGTGAAAAATCTTTCAAAAGGTATATTTGAAACCTATTAGATATAGGATTCCCAGAAACCACAAAAATATAATTTTAAAAGTTATTTTCCTATTTTATTTAAAAGCTTTTTCTTAAGTCCAGAAATGGTCTTTAATAGGGAAAAATTATTTTATTGTTTCAAAAATATTTGACAAAAATCAGGGAAACTCAGGGGGCATATATTTCCCATATATAAGAGTTTCAACACATGGTCATGTTCAAAATATTGGTCAAATCCCTCAAAAACCCTTTCTGGATATTTCAAGCTTTTGAAATATTTACAAAGGAAATATTCCCCAAAAATTCCAAGAAAATTCTATTATGTCTCATATGACATGTTTGATGAGCTTGCCAAGCCTCATATCATGGAGAATAGTATAACCCCATGGAATCCCCTCAAAACCATTTCTGCCCATTTCAAGGATTTGAAATATTTCTACAGGAAATATTTTCATAAAAATCCAAGAAAAATCCAGCAAGTCAAAAATGCATATTGTGATCACCCTGCAAAGCCTCATGTCAATCAAGGTCATTTTGGTTCACCAAAATGCCCCAAAACCCTCTCTGACCAGAATCAAGTTTGAACAAGTTTGTACTACCAACTTTCTCTCCTTGACCTCAACTTTTGTGAGCATGTTCATATGCCCAAATGAGGCCACTACACCAAGTAGTGCATCAAGGAGAAGTGTTATGCTCAACTAGATCTACACAAGTCTAATTTCTGCTCATTCCTAGGGTTTACAAAAGTTGCATTGGCAACTTTGCCCAAATAAGCTCCAAATTGGTGGAAGGCCCTAATTTTATGTGTCATTTCACCCTGTGGAGTCTCATGGCAATTGGAAATCATTTGCTTGCCAAAACCTTTATCAAACACCTTCTGCCACTTATCAAAAATCACCATTTTGACCACTAAAACTATTCTCCTTGAGCTCCACTTTTTACCACAGCTCCTCCTAGACCTCTTCTACCTCCAGTAGCAATGGCTGCAGCTCAGGTCAATAATTGAGGGGTGAAACCACCTCTTTTACCTCTCTGAACAGCCCTTGCACCCCTCTTCCTCACCTCCCTCCTCACTCCAGTGGCCACCCAAGGCATCCAAGGCTTTCCCCACATTCTTTACTCCTCCCTAGAGCTACCAGACACACTTTGCCGTGCCCACTTTGCCAAAAAAATGGCATGCCGGCCATTTGCACGCTCTGGAGCGCGCTACAGTGCACTCCCGCACTGTAGCCGCCCCCTGCCAACCGCCTCCGGCCACCTCGGGCCTCCCCAACGTGTCTCACGAGGCCGCCTCGGCGTCTGGGACATGGCAAGCTGCCGGCCCCCTCCTAAACCTCTCCCCTCTCTCCTCCATGGAGCTCGCCCGAGTGCGCCGTAGGCCGCGTCCACGGTGCACCACGGCCCCTCTATTTAGAGGCCCTCCCGAGCTCTCCTACGGCTTCTTCCCGCTCTCCCTCTTCCCCAGCAATCTCCCAGACAAGACACCTCTACCCCTCGCGCCCTCCTGCCCCCTCCATGGCTGCCATGGTCGCCGTCGGCCTCCACCCGGCTCCGGCGAACCACTTCGGTGACGAACATGCGAGCTAGGACGCTTCCCAGTCAGAATGCCTGTAGGGTTAAGGCAGATGGCATGGGTCCAAGTTGTCAACGAAGATTTCCGCTGCGATGCTATACTCAAGACTTGACCATAATGGTCCTACTTGTGTAATACGGTATGTATGGATGTAAGACTCTTGTTATTCAGCTTCTGTGTGTTCAGTGAGCATTGATCTCTGGGATCACTATACACATGCATTCGGTGATCACGACTTATGAGTCGGGGTCCCCACAGAAATCAATATAAGTTACCACACTTGCACAAGGATCGTATTCAGAATGCTGGCAGGGAAATAATCAGTGTATATTGCGACAGTCAGGTAGTTGTTGATACCAGGGCCATTATAGAAGAAATTGAAATTGCAATAGGAAAAGAAAAGGGAAGTAAAGAAGTAGTTGTAGAAGGGAAAAGAAGGAAAAGTAAAGGGAATGGAAGAAGTAGCAATAGAAGGGAAAAGAAAGAAACATGAAGAGAAGGGAAGTGAAGTGTATGTCTTGTGAATGTCATGTGTATTGGATTATTGTAATTATTTGAATCTATTGGATTTATTTGAATTTATTTCAATTATCTGGATTTATTTGAATTATTTCAACTTATTTGAATTTATTTGTTGCTCGTCTACCCGTACTAGTATTAGTCCTACCAGTCACCTGTTGTGCAGAGGGTGACTGCACTTTTTGTTTAATATGGACATGTGTAGGGTGCTTGCTTGCATCAGGACATCAGAAAAGAACATACTCTCTTGTCTCTCTTGGGAGAGATTAACTTTAATTAAGCCATTTCTCTTGCGAAGCAAGTGCCCTGTTTTACTGACTGTCAAAAAGCCATAGTACCCCAAAATAACTTCTGCTTAGTGCTAGAGCAGATCTTCTCATCTAAGATCCTAATTACTCCTACTAATGATGATATCTCCTTGGGGCCAAGTGGTTGGCAGTATTACTCCTACTAGTATTTTCATGATTCAGCGCCATGCAAATGTATTCCATCAAAAACAGAATCAAAGACATAATGTGGGAGTAGTAGTGGATATTTATTGCCCATGCTGATTATTCACTTCACAAGGTTACCTAGTACTCCATCAAAAACAGAATCAAAGATGGCATGGCATGCTTGACGTGATGTAACTAATCTTTGTGCCATAATCTTTCCCATTTTAGAAATGCACTAATCTTTGCCATGGAGTACTATAGATATAGATTGAGTAACTAACGGTGTTACTAATCTTTGCCATGGAGTATTTCTAAAATGCATGAAGGTTATGTATAGTGAAGTGAAACTACAATTTTGTCATGGATTGGTGATGGTACTGAAATTTGTTGGTAAATCCTTCTGATTTGGCAGGATCCACTACTCACCAAGGCTTTTACTGCCCTTCAGGAAGCCAGCTGCTTTCCAGATCATCATTTAACAGGGGAGGAGGACACAGGATAGTGGTTGCCCAGTGCTTTATCATCAACACAGCTGGTGCCAGATCATCTACTTTCCATGGCAATCCGTGATGGGAAAACCATTTTAGTAAGTTCAAGAGAATAAATAAGTTACAGATTTCATGCACAAAGTGCTAGACAGTAGACATATGGAGTGAGTTTTTTGCTCGTAAATCTGCTCTTGCTTAAGCAAGTTTTTGACTGAAACACCTTCAGTAGTGTAACGCCCCGGACACACCCGTCGGTGGTCGTTACTCCTGGCGGGATTTAGACTGGCCCCACAGATCAATACTAGTCTTTTCTACGCACTTTGTCCTCACTCGTGCGCACCCGGGAGCAACTTCCCGGTCGGTCACCCATCTTGAAACTACTCCAAGCTGAGCACGCTTAACTTTGGAGTTCTGTCCGAATGGGCTTCCAAAAAAGGAGGAATTCCTTATTGATATGAGTAGTCTACCATCCCTAATAAGCCAGGCTATCACATACACCCCCACTCAGAGGAACCAACGTCCTCGTCGAGCCACAGGAACGTTCCCTCTTGGCACATACGTCTGTGCATCCAGTCCGGTACATGTACCATGCCGTATGCCACAACGGGTCAAAAACGTCATGAACAACATGACCGCGCACTTGTCCGCAAACATCCGTGTAACCGCGAGGGTCGGCTCTGATACCAACTTGTAACGCCCCGGACACACCCGCCGGTGTCGTTACTCCTGGCGGGATTTAGACTGGCCCCATAGATTAATACTAGTCTTTTCTACGGACTTTTGTCCTCATTCGTGCGCACTCGGGAGCAACTTCCCGGTCGGCCACCCATCCTGAAACTACTCCAAGCTGAGCACGCTTAACTTTGGAGTTATGTCCGAATGGGCTCACGGAAAAGAAGGAATTCCTTATTGATATGAGTAGTCTATCATCCCTAATAAGCCAGGCTATCACAAGTAGACACCACAAATCATGGCCTCACCTTTGCTTGTTGGTGCATTTCGAGCATCCTGCGGCAGTCCAGCCTTGCGACAGGGGCAACCAATGATAGCCGATACCCTCGAAACAGCCTCACTGACAGCTATTTCCACTCTTTCCTTGCGGAAAACCTTGACGATGTCTTCTTCCTCGTCTTGGTCGATTGGCATCGTCCTGCCATTGATTCCTCGCAGACCAACGCCTTTTCGGGACCACCTCAGCATAATATTCTCAAGGATGCCAACACTTTGAAGTAACTTCTTGTACTTGTTTCTTTCTTGGTGAGCTCTGAACCGTGCCTATTAGAATAAATAGGTGGACTTGCTTATGGACTGAACAAAATCCTCAAAACATTAAGGATGCACTAGTACACATCACATAATTACTCCACGCGTAATACAATGTTCTGTTCTGACACAAAGATTAGTTACTAAATCTAGCATTTTAGAATTAGTGGCATTTTAGCATTTTAGAATTAGTGTATATTTAAAATGTTGTTGAGACAGTACTAATTTCAGAGTTCATAGTTCATGACTGAATTTAGAGACAGTAAAAATCTTACTAAAAACAAAATTGTTCAGAGATCGAATGCTTGCAAAATTGTTCAGTTAACTGTGCAAAATTGTTCAGTTAATTGTGCAAAATACTCCAAAATCTAAACTAGCAGAACTAGTGCAAATATTCAGTAAATTTAGTAAATATGGAGTAGAGAAGGGAGGTTGACCCAGGCTGTAGGACTTGGGGTTGATCTGCAGCAGTGCAGAAAACTTGTAGCCGCCGCTGCTGCTGCCAAGTGAGCAGGCGCGACCCACTGGACAGCCCAGCCGTGGTGTTGCAGGCGCGGGTCTTCCACCATAGAAACAACAAAGAAGACCCAGCCGCCATCGTATTCCTCGTGGAGTTGTCGTCGCCGTCTTCCACACTCGCAAATCCACGACCTTTAGCTTGCCGTTGTCGTCGGGCTCGTCAGCATTTAGCTTGCCGCATCTCCTGTCGTCGTCGGGCTCGTCGGCCTCTATGTTGTTGTTGGTGGTCCGGATCCAGCGCCTCCGGGATCTCCGACGGCGGTTCCGACGCAGCCGGAATAGAGCGCGGCGGTAGCTGGGGAAATCCAAGATTCTTTTGAGGAAGGAGGGTGCTTGGGCAGGCAGGCGAGCGGTAGCTGCGGCGGCGGAGCAGGAGGCAACTGCGGCAGGAGAGCGGGGGAGCTGCGGCGGCGGGGAGAAGGGCAGTTGCTGCTTCTATCGGAGGAGGACGACGAGGAGCGCGGGTTTGGTCGGGAGAAACCAGATGTGTTTTTTGCAAAATTGCCCTCGCGACAAGAATTACAGGATGGAGGGAGTGTACTAGAGTAACAATTTTTGTACATTTCATTAACATATTTCAAAATTATGGGTTTTAAAATCATAATTAAATTATGTTTTAAATATATGTATTAATTTTTAAGCATTTTTGAAATTTAATCAGGTCTACAAAAGGAACAAAGTGCATTCTTTCGTTTTTAAGGTTCTTTTGAAAGGCTTAATTCTTCATTCACAGCCTACTGCGGGCCTCTGGTCTCAAATTTAGCCCAGGGGATCGAAATTTATTCCGAGCGGTATAGAAACTTAGAGCCCACTAGCCCAGCAAACCCTATTATCCCGTATATAAACCCCCCAGCCGGCCCCCAATCACTCCAGTCCCGCACCCCGCAGCCGCCGCGCGGGCGCGCACGCACTATCCAGCCCCTCACCCTCTCCTCTACACGCGGCAAACCCTAATCCAGCCCCGTCGCCCAAAGCCCCAAACCCTAATCCAGCCCCGTCGAATCTCCCAGCTTGCCGCGCATCCGGTCGATCTCCCACCTCTCGACACCTCGCGTGCGTCCACGGCGGCGCGAACAAGGCGTCGGCAGCGAAGCGAAGGCAAGGGCGCCCATCGAGCGACGGTCGGATCTCCCGGCTCGCCGCGCATCCGGTCGACCTCCCACCTCTCGGCACCTCGCGTCCACGGAGGCGCGAACAAGGCGGCAGCGAAGCGAAGGCAAGGGCGCCCATCGGGCGACGCTCGGATCTCCCATCTTGCCGCGCATCTGGTCGATCTCACACCTCTCGACACCTCGCGTCCACGGCGGGGCGGCGCGAACAGGCGGTGGCAGCGAAGCGAATGCAAGGGGGGGGGGGGGGGGGCGGCGGCGGAGCTCTCAGCCGTTCCCACATATCCGACCTGAACCACCCTTTTGGCTCTCCAGCTTTCCATCTCACCCGACTCAGTCCACGGCGTCAGGGTATGCTATTTTATCCTCATTCCTCATTATATCAAACGCTGTCCTCTGATGTATAATTTGTAACGTGATGGGCAAATGCCTACAAGCAATTCATTAGATTGATTTAGTATGTTTTAGTCCTGCTAATTTGATATTAGCCTCTCTATGTACTTGTATGTTGAGTTGCTGACAGAATGGATGGTTGTGTGCGTGCTTTACTTCTCTTAAGCAGAAACTATGATATGATTAGGTAATCTATTATGAGGCCATTCTATGCATAGTTCTAGATCTATGGGTTCACAAATTAAAATAAGTTAATTGAAAGTAAATGGTACTACCTCTATAAAGAAATATAAGAGCGTTTAGATCACTAAAATAGTGATCTAAATGCTCTTATATTTTGTTATGCATGAAGTATTTATGTAAAAACCTAGCGTGCATTTGGTATTCTTTTTGCTTAGAAAATGTTCTTTGTTGGGTGAGCACTTGTATGTGCCTAAGTACTGAAGTTGGTTTTCTGTATGATTATGCAAGTTTCTGTACTTCATATTGACATGACAAACATAACTTGTTAATTTGATACACTTAGTCACAGTATTATCCTGGTTCATTTTATTTTTGTCCACAAATCTTGGCACGTAGTAGTACTAGATATAGGTGTTATACTGCACCATTATCAACAACCCTATCCTGGTAATTGCTCTGAAGCTGTGTTTTTCCCGATAGGCTGTGAAATGTTGAATTGCTGCTCTAATATGTGGTATACTTTTGCTGCAGTTTACAGCTTTTTTAGTTTGTTCAAATTCCGTCTTTTGAGTACATTTTGATACTGAAATTGGAAAATGTGTGTTGATTGTTTGATTTCAAATACGTGTTGACTGCTGATGTGTGTTGATTGTTTTATTTAAAATAAGTGTTGGCTTACTTGTTTTTCTGCTTATGTCGGATAATATAGTAATAAAATTTGACTTTCTGCTTTTAAGGAATGGATCAAGGCCAAACCTTCGACTTCTTGCATTGGATCACCGTCCTCCAGACCCAATTGACCGAATATTGTACTCTTTACTTTGGAGACGCTGCTATCATATGTAGCGACGTTGGTCGCAACTATCTGAAGAGTGCTTACCGGTTTGTCATTGATACTTGGAGGACATTGCTGGCGTGGAATGTTCTCGGTGAGGAATTTCATGGTTGTTAATGGGTTATTCATGATGGACATACCTGCACCATTCACGACTATTGGTGATTTTCAAGACCTCATGACTGATGTTGGAGCCCTGAGCAATGCTTTGCTGCAGTACTACTGTCAAGGGAACATACCTGCACTTTATACTGACCATCTTCATTATATTACCACTATGATCCCATCAGGAATTGGATCTTCACTTGTCTTCCAATCTAGATTCATTTGTCTGATTTACTATCATTTCTCATTCTCATTGACGGATCCCTGGACTTTGCTGCTTGCATCACTTGCAACAGCAAAGAGCCATCTTGGGGATGATGATGCACTTCAATTTAATAATCTCCTTCAACAAGCTTGGAATGATTTATGTATGGGTCAATTTACACCTGTTGGTAAAAATTGGACTGTTCAAGCTGAAAAGAATCCAATCTTTTATGAGGTTATGATCTGGTACAGCAGGCAGGCAGGGTTACCTCCAAGGAATGGATATAGAGGTAATCCTCAGTCATTATACAATTTTGGAAGAAACAACAAGGTTCACGCGCCTGAAAAAACAAAGGTATACATACTACTATGTTTGTTGTAAAAAAGATTGTTATATTTGGGCTGGAGAGGAAAAGCTCTATTGTAAATTTTACATCTGGCTTCTGTCATTCCAGGGGCCTAGGGGAGCTCAGCTAGGGCAGATGGAACCAGTAGCACCCAATGGTGCAGGGCATTGGCGATGGACGATCATTTCTGTTGCAGGGCAAAGGGGATGGGGCTGGGTGTGGCAGCCTGCTCAGGGTCAGTGGTTCTGGCCGGCTGTACCAGGTGATATGCAGTGGCGAATGAGCAAGTGGCCAACTTCCCCGGTGCTGCCTCCACTACCAGCCCAGGTAAGTGGAATGAGGTCTCTTGGTTTCATGGATACATAAAATTTGAGGCATATACATTGAACAGTGTCTTTACATCCAGAGAATCTAGGACATATGCTAGGGAAGGAGTGCGGGATGTTCTTTGCCCATGCCTCGGCCCTTGTCCTCATATTCTTGCAGTGCAGAACACCGGAGTGGTAAGTTTTTGACTCATATTTGTTCAAATTTGGAAGAAAAATGCATAAATTGTAATTAAAATTTGTTCAAATTTGGAAGAAAAATGCATAAATTGTAATATTAAAATTTCTTGTGAATACAGTATCGAGCAGCCTTACAAGAGATACAAAGAGGCAATGGATGGTTGACTGCAGAGTAAGTACACTTGTATTTTCTGACAAGTGAAGCATGATGTTATGGTCTGATGCCATTTTTACACTTGTACATGTAAACGTAGATAGCATATGTATTTTATATCATGTATTTATATTCTTCTGTCATTCAATCTGCTAGAGCCAATTTTTAGTTGCGAAACAGGCCTGAGATAATGACCTACTTTATTTGAGTTTGAATAGGGAACATGAAGTTAGTTTAAAGTGTAGCTTCAGTTCTATGCTTCTCTCGGAGTTAGTTTTTTTAGCTGAAGCTTGCCATTCTGATGGAACTTTGCACACACATATATTTAGAGTAAATTAATAGTAATTACAGGCTCAATGTATATACCATAACAAACTTACCTTAACACCTATGAACTACAATTCAGGGAAAATTTTGTATTGCTGAAACTCCAGGTGTAAAGACCTGTTTCATAGATATAAATGTCTAGATTTCAATTGTTTTTCAAAAGTGCAGTTTTGTGATGCTCTTTTTTGTTAAATCCAGGCCTGCATAGCATACTCAGAAACTCTTAAATCTGCAGCTATGCCGAATTGGCTCTTAATTTCGTAGCTCTGCAAGATCGTACATTAAAAGTGTACAACCTCCGTCCCAAATTACTTGTCTTAGATAGATATATCCGTATCTAGACAAATCTAAGACAAGTAATTTGGGATGGAGATTGTAGTTCAGTAATGCTCTTTAATTTGGGGACGGGGACACATTTCAATGACATATATGTAGCGATCCCAGTCAGGGCCTGCTAGAACCTGCTTCGTTAAGGAACGCTAGAACCTGCTTCGTTAAGGAACACTTGATCTTAATATTTGCCTTTTAGGCTCTGCTTTGGGATGTTCTCCTTTTTGGGAATGTGTTAACCCGGGAGGATAAATGGATAACTGACTATCCTTTATGCACCATCCAACTTGTCTATGATTCCCGCAGGAGGATGTTGCATTTTCCTGGGGTGTATACTGTGCAATTTATGTTTGGAAGAAATAGTTTGGCTTGTTGTTAATAACACATCTGCTATACAGGTCATGCCTGTTTTCTCCCATTACCGAGGCACAGCTGAGATTAGTTTGGATGTTCCAATGCTGGCAAGATTTGAGTTGAAGGCTGCGGCAATGAACTTGTGGGCTGATTCGCAATGCGCTCCAGATTGATCAAATTCTTCAAAAGTTGCACTGATGAGCCCATGCATTGCTGAGTGGATCTTTTTGTAATTTTCTATTGCTTAGATCTACTTACTGAATCAGTGAATCTTATTGAATCGTGTTGCTCATGACTTGTAAAAAATCATCTAACTTCCTGTAGCACCTTACCGGATCTTTTATCAAAAGTTGCACCACTTCGTCTGGAAATATTTATTGGAGAAATGGATGTATCTAGATGTATTTCAGTTCTAGATTCATCCATTTTTATCCATATCTTGGACAAGTATTTTGGGATGGAGGGAGTATTATGTTTGAGTTTTGGAATGGAAGTGTTTTCTTCAAGTAGGAAGTAGGAAACTGATAGCTCCTAATAAGGAATTCAATTGCAAAACAGCAGTTTAGACTGAGTTTGGTTGCTGCATTCGGTACAGATCATTATGCTGTGTTTGGATGTTTGTATTTGGGCTTCGAAACGTGATTTGGTATTGGTAGGGGTTTAATTCAGATGATCGAATGTGCTTTGTGGAGCCTGGAAACCGAGTAAAATGCAGGTATACGTATCACGTACGCCACGTCAGCTGAGGGCCCGCAGTCAGACGACTTGGCCATCACCGGAAGAGGTGAGAAAGTTGTTTCCTACCCTAGCTGCCGCCACCAGCCATGTGACTAGGGAGGCGATCTCTTTCCTCCTATCTCCACCAGTCGGGGCACTGGCCCCCTCTTCCTTTGGCCGCTGCTCTGGCGACAATCTCTTTCCTCCTATCTCCACCAGTCGGGGCACTGGCCCCCTCTCCCTTTGGCCGCTGCTCTGGCGGCAGAAGGGAGGGGGGACATGTTTCTTTGCAGTTAGGTTTTGGATTTGTAGGTCATGGTGTGTCGTTTGGATGATGGGAGCCGCGCCCGGATGAATAAGGGCCTGACGGCTTTCCACCGGCTTCGAGGAATTATAGAATCTGCAGAGCACCTAATTCTCCATCATTTTAGCCTTGTAGCTCCGCGAGCTGAGTCTAGAGCGGAGAGACTCCGAACACTCCCTAAATCTGCCTCAACTCCACTCCCACACCGGCGGTGCCTTTTATGGCGGCGTATCAGAGTTGTTGGCATTGTGTCTCTGCTGATATCTCAGATCGCCAGTGTTAGGGTTCATGGATGGTGTGTCTTCTACTCTGTCCCCGTTGTTGTGGCGTTGTCTTCGACGTCATGGTGGAGCAGAGAGGTTTTGTCGTTCAAGAGTACGCGCAGACGGTTGTCTACGCAAGTGACAGCTGGAAGATGGAGTATCTTGTGCTGGGTCTGTGGTTGAAGGATGACAATTTTGGTTTCCTCCTCCGACGTCGTCGTCATGCGGGGGTATCAGTTCTGAAGTTTGATGGCGTGTCCGGGGACATGTTGCCCCGATCTGTTTCTTTCAACGGCTATGATTTTGCTTCTAGCAAACTATTTTGGAGATCTGTAAAGCTGTTGATCAACGATGGAGCCGTGTCGAGCTTGGGTGAAGAGGTGATCTGTCCTTTTACTCTTTGGTGGCTGCTTCGGCGGTGTCGAAGGAGAGGGACAAACGCTTGTACTTTGCATATGATTTTTTTATCTTTTCAGTCATTGTTGGTGTTTACATGCCATGTAACTTGATCTTTGTTCTATATAAATGAGACATGTATGATCATAAAAAAAAGATAACTTGTCATCCCTGGTCAAATCGCAGTCGCTATCCCCAATCATCACACTCGACGGACGGCGTCAACGTTGCAGACAGTTCGATCTGCGGCGAACCTCCCATCGCCGTTGGCATCCTAACCGCGCCTCTCCCTTCCGTCGCCGGCGGTGGCTCGCGCCGCGGCTTGCTGGGGCGAAGCTTTCCGCATGAGGCGTGACGGCGGGAAGAGCCCTGACAGCTCCCGGAGGTGGGCCACGTGCGGACCGCTTCCATGGATGAGTAGATGGTCGTGCGGGCACGTCCTCCTGGCGACGGCTGTCAGAGACTGTAGCGACGCTGTGACGCCCGCTGCTCTACTGACCGCCATGGAGGTAAAGTGCAGCTTCGTGCCGTCGGATGTTTAAGGTTGCAATGCTATTCTGAATTTGAACGGTTGTGTCTGTCGACCATTGCTATGCAGGGTTATGATATGGATTTGTTATGAAACGAAATTTCTTTGTGTACTGCAAGTAATTGGTGGAGTTCTGAGACCGCTTTTGCTGTGAGAGTGCTTGTGCTGTGTAGTATAACCGTGTCCTTTTGCTGAATCATGAACTGAGAGTACTTGTCTTGTGTATGGCTCTCTCCATTGCACATATTTATTTGAGTATGATTGTGCATTTTTGCTGAATGAAAATAAACAGTTTGAGACTACTTTTGCACAGTTTATGACATGGCTGAGCTAAGAGTTCTTGTGCATGAAAAGATATCAATACATGTGCAAGAATATTGCAATTGAGACTGAACTGAACTTGTGCATTTGTAATATCAGCGCAACAGTACTTGTGCTCAAATGATCTGAATTTGACCAAATCTGCATGAACCACAACACATCTGAACTGAAGATAATAGAAGTTCATATATATGACTGAATCCGCATCGAACAGAACATTGTTTAACTGAATTTGCCTGAACCACACCACACATGTAGGTCCTGGATAGTACATAAGCCATAATTTAGGAAATAAAAGAGAGATCCAACAGCTTGATCATAAGCAGAACACAACCATTACAAGCTCTGTAGGTGATCATAAGCAAAAGACAGAAACACTTTTAATAGTTCATCAACAAAAGACTGAAGCACATGCATTTTACTCCTGTAAACCTCACCCAATATAGAGCCGAGCCCTCCACACGCGAACGCTCTCTCCCGCAATATGCCCAGATTCCGTCTGAATTCCCCTCGCTTCACTCTCCCGCAAAACGTGCACGCGAAATCCACGCGGCCAGCCGAGGCCGACGCCTCTCCTCTGCCCGCAGGAGAGATTCTATCTGTTTGACCGGTAACCATCATGTTCTTCTAGCTAATCTGGCTGCCTTCCTCCTTGTTAAATGTTGTATATCTTCTATCCTATCCGATGTGCCATTAGATTGATCTCCAAGAAGTTTTTTTTTTGAAACGAAGGCTCAAGAAGAGCCCGGCTTTGAATTAACAAAGCCATCAACCGGTCAAGAGTACAAGACTGCAACTTACAACAAGAAAGAGGAAAGCGGAAAGAAAAAGATACAATGTGCTCAGCAGAACAACTCGAAGGCAAAGAGCACACACCACTCTTGCCATCGAACGACGCAAAGCCAAGAACTAGCTAACCTACGGAAACACCAGGAGGAGGGCACCACCATTCATGATTTGTATCGCTGGCTGCCACCAAAGGGATCAAACAGGGCAAACATGATCTGACTCCGCCGACGCAAAGGGCCCCTACCCTACCACCTGGGTTCGACGGGTGCCGCACTGGCGGCCGACGGAGTGATTCACCCTAGAATCCAAATCAGAGTGCCCCGACTGCGAAAGGAGAGGCACAAGGGACAGACCCACATGAAATGGAGAACCGACCACCAAAACACCGTCGTCGACAGTAGCAAGGCAAAACACCGAACGAGAGTTATCGGACGCAGATGCTGAAACCTTAGAGAAGGCCAAAAGGATGCGACACCATGCCCTTGGTCAAGGATAGGAATCGCCACACCGAAGGCCTACCGCCGGCATGGAGGCAGGGACCCCAATCCCCTCGAACCAGCGGCTGGAACCCTCCGCACCTGGACCAGAGAAGGATGCCGTTGATGAAATGAGGCCACCACATGCCGCCCTCGAACCACACCCAACTCCACCACCACTCGAGCCATCTCTGGACGACACCCTCAAGAAGGAACATGCCACCAGAATGCCGTTGTCGCCAGGAAAGGGGGGCCTGAGGCTTTCACCTGAGCTCTTGGACGGGATGGGAGGAGGAGGAGTCCCACCGAAGCCTCCAACAAAGTAAACGACGCACAAAGGCGCCACCTTCGGTGTGGCCGCCACGCCGGCTAGGGGTTTCCCCCGGATCCGCCCCCAAGCACCAGATCTGCGCACCCGACGCCCAGATCCAGCGACCATAGCCGCCAGAGGCCGAGATCCGCGCGAATCGGAGTAGATCGAGGTCGAAGACGCCACTTCTTCATGGCGCAAACGACTGGCGAGGAGTCGCCGCAGCAGCCGACGCCCGCCACCTCCGCGCCGCCCTCACGGCCAGGGAGATGGCCCGCCTGCACCCGCCGACGCCACCCGCTGCACAGGCCACGTCGCGCGCCGTCGTCCGGGGCCGCCGCCCCGGAAGCCGAGGCCCTCCACACAGGGTGAAGCCACCGAGATCCCCGCCGCCACCTTCATCAGAGCCGCGCGGGCTCGCCGGGGTGCTCCTCTGGCGGCGATGGAGGAGGGGAAGGGAGGGGAGGGGGCTAAAGTGTGGCGGCTAGGGTTGGCCCCCCGAGTCGCCTCGGAGGAGACGACGCGCGGGGGGGGGGGGGGGGGGGGGGGAGGGGGGGAGCCAAGTCACGTCTGTGCGTTCTATGGTTGACAATCGATTGTATCTCCAAGAAGGTAACAACACTAGTTTGGAGGCCATCAAGATTCCCCCTATGCATTGCCACCTCTAGCGTTCACCCACTCTAGATCCACTCACGATCTCAAAAGAAGAAAATGAGATCACTTAGATGCAGCAATGGTTTTACTTTTTTTTTGGGTTTTTTGCGGGGGAGCGATGGAGATATCTTGCCTGTGTTACCACTCATTATATGCAGAGTATACTCAGATGGAGTATGTAGCTTGCAACTAATACTATTTGGCAACCACTTCAGGCACTGCCATACACTGCTAGAAACTAATGTTTATCAAATCACATGTTCCCGTCTTTCTTACGGTCTTCTTTGTGCCATCACATCGCCTTGGCATGTTCTTTGTTTTGGAAACGTTTCAACCGTGGTATTATAAGAGCATACCACATCACCTTGGCAGAAATCTTCTTCTTGGGGCGCTCGCCCTCGACATCACTAAGGTCATCGCGGCTGATCTTATAGCGCAATGCACCGTATACTGGGCACGCGTTCAAATCCTCGTACTCACCGCGGTAGAGGATGCAATCATTAGGGCATGCATGTATCTTCTGCACCTCTAACCCTAGAGGGCAGACAACTTTCTTTGCTTCATACGTACTCTCGGGCAATTTATTGTCCTTTGGAAACATCTTCTTTAACATTACCAGCAACTTTCCAAATCCCTTGTCAGATACACCATTCTCTGCCTTCCATTGCAACAATTCCAGTGTGGTGCCCAGCTTTTTATTGCCAGCTTCGCAATTCGGGTACAACAATTTCTTGTGATCCTCTAACATGCGCTGCAACTTCTTCTTCTCCTTTTCACTTGCGCAGTTTCTCTTTGCATTGGCAATGGCCCGACCTAGATCATCAGCGGGCTCATCTGATGCCTCTTCTTCAGCTTCTTCCCGCATTGCCGGCTCAGCTTCTTCCCCCATTGTTGTACCATCGTATTCAGGGAACCCATGGCCAGGATAGCTGTCGTCGTCCTCTTCTTCTTCATTGTCTTCCATCATAACCCCTCTTTCTCCGTGCTTGGTCCAAACATTATAGTGGGGCATGAAACCGGACTCAAACAGATGGACGTGAATAGTTTTTAACTTAGATTAATTCCGACCATTCTTACAGCCACCACATGGACAAGGCATAAAACTATCCGCCCGCTTGTTTGCCTCAGCCGCAAGCAGAAAAGTATGCACGCCATCAAAGAACTAGGGAGAGCATTGGTCATCGTACATCCATTGCCGGCTCATCTTCATTACACAACACCGGAAAGACCAAATTAATACAAGTTCATACATAAATTAAAGTTCATACAACACTTATTCTCATAAAACAAACATACAAATAACTCTCTAGCCAAAGCATTTAAATGCAACAACAAATGCGATCAAGATCGCAACTAAGGTAACAATTGATCCAACAACATGATGATACCAAGCTTCACTATCAATGGCATATTTTCTAATCTTTCAAATCTTCAAGCGCATTTTCTTCATCTTGATCTTGTGATCATCAACGGCATCAACAATATGCAATTCCAATTCCATCTTCTCCCCTTCAATTCTTTTCATTTTTTTTCAAATACTCGTTTTCTCTTTCAACTAAATTTAACCTCTCGACAATAGGGTCGGTTGGAATTTCCGGTTCACATATCTCCTATATAAAAATATCTATGTCAACTTGATGGGCATAATTTTTCATAAACACGAAATGCAACAAATAGTTATAAAAGAGAATATACCACATCCGAATCATAACCTGGACGAGGGCCGACGGGGATGGATATCAAAACCATGGCACTATGTATAACAAACAATGTACGAGTAAGATAATTATACGAGTAACTATATATCTAAATCACACAAACATGATTTTTTTATATAAAAAAGATAAGAAAAGAGGCTCACCACAAGGTGGTGCCGGCGATGGGACGGTGCGGGCGATCGACGGTGGTTAGGACGGAGACGGGAAGGCACTAAGTAAACCACACCTACATATGCAAACTAAGAGTTATTTTGACCTTAAATTACATATAAATCAAATACTACCACATATAATTTCTCTCAAAATAAAACCCACAAATCACTATACTTATAGAGCATTGCAAGAGCTAATCTAGCAATGAGAGATGAAAGGACAAAGTTGCTAACCTTTGTGATCACTTGGATGGATGGGGTGCCTTCAAATCTTCATAAATTTTGGCAAAAATGGAGTGTGAGCTTGAGAGGAAGAGGAAGAAAACAGAGGAAGGGGGAAAGAGGAAGAACAGAGCGCTCGGGCTCGACGAAGGGGTTTATATAGGACGACCTTTAGTACCGGTTGGTTAGACGAACCGGGATAGTCCCGGTTCGTATAACCAACCGGTACTAAAGGTGCTGGTGGGGTCCCAGCCTGACACAAGCCTGCCACCACGTCTTTAGTACCGGTTCATGGCACGAACCGGTACTACAGGTTTACCACAAACCGGTACTAATGATCGCCACCCACCTAATTGTTGGAACCGGCACTAATGGTCACAGTAGTGCCGGTTCAGCTACAAACTGGGACTAATGTGCTTCACATTAGGCCCTTTTTTTTACTAGTGATTCTTCCTTCATCCAGGCCCTTATCCTCCCTCTTTTCTCAAAAGCCCCTCACTTTTCTCAGGTAGATCACATAATAATGCTCATTCTCTAAGACTACACAGCAAACATTCTGACTAGATATTTCCTGTAAAAACACCACGTGCATAGTTGGCACTTCTCATTTGATTGGTGAGTTAAGCTTAGTTCATTCGGTGATATGGCGTATCCGATAAACGCGTGAGGTGCCTCTGACAACTTCATCAATATTGAGGATCCCTCACCTTAGTCTCTTGCAAGATGTTTATAAAGTTTAGGTGTACGCTCGTACTGTATGTGAACGTCTGTATTGATAAGCAAAAAAGAAAAAAGAATCTGTATTGTGTTTAAAGAAAAATCATAGCATCGCTTTCTATGCAGATGTGGTACTAGCCACAGCAATTCAGCATCTGTCTGCCAGCGTTGGACGGCATAATTAGTAATCAAGCCCAACCAACTCCTGCTATCTGCTGACTGTCGCCTTTAATACTTGCAGCTCGATATTTGATTGAGCGCGCAATGGCCGTGTAGCACCCCTTCAACTATAGCTAGTTTGCCAAAAGAAGAGTGTAAAAGCTAGTTTGCCCCTCAAGTTTTCCAAAAAAGAAAAAACTAACTAGCTACTCCCTCTGTAATACATCTGTTTAAGCGTCAACTAATTTTAGACGAAGGAGATGATAATA
The DNA here is from genome assembly GCF_056163025.1 of Triticum urartu. Classification (NCBI taxonomy): domain Eukaryota; kingdom Viridiplantae; phylum Streptophyta; class Magnoliopsida; order Poales; family Poaceae; genus Triticum; species Triticum urartu. The sequence goes on along the minus strand of NC_141876.1, from coordinate 18,380,774 downwards.
ATATGTGGACATACTGCGAACTACTATTCTCTAAGCTCCCTAAGGTAGGGACTCTTTGGTTCCTCCTTTGATCAAGGCCTTCCAAATTGAACGCGAAATTGACTTACACTCCCATTCTTCCAACATATCTCAACTCCCGAATATTTGTGGTTGTCCCGTAGATTTGTTACCACACATGTGAATTAAAGGTCATGATGTCAGTTCGACGCCATCTCATGTGCTTTTTCTTAAGCTTCGGTGCGAGCCGGTCATCGAAGCCACTTGCTAGACTCTAGTTAAGTTTGTTTGTTCCATTTTATTTGGTGATCATAATATGTTTTGCGATAATGATATGTGAACAAACGTTTTGGATAATCAAATTGTTTTTTGGAGTCAATGCCACTTTTTACCCAATGTTTATATATTTGTGAGTGTTTACGACATTAAAAATTTTCTGCCACATTTTACCCCACAGTTGTTATATTTTGTTAAGTTTAACCCATTTTAACAATATATGTCTCAATTCTGACCGACTGCGTATACTTGTAAGGCTGGCGTGGTTGGTGATCCTTATTCCAACTCAAAAGCGTAAACCAACTAGGTGTGTCCTTAGTAATCGTGAAAGCTAGCCTACAAACTGTGGCAAATCCGGCAATGGTTGCCAGGGAGCTCTTCCGTCGCCTCGCTGCTCCTCATGGCACCCTTTGTTCGGGAAAAGAATTCTATGAAACCAGGTTTCACGCGAGACCCATCCCGATGAATGACATGTGGCATTCACAAATCACAAAGCATCCCCCACCTTCCACTTAAAATCAGGGGAAGAGAGATTAGATGCTTTGTGATTTATGAATGCCACGTGTCATCCATCAGGACGGGTCTCACTTGCTAACCGTGAGACCTGGTCTCATATAATTTTTTTCCCTTTGTTCGTTCCCGACTCACCACTCCTGGCCTCACGGAGTGGATCTGGCTTAGGGGTGGGGATGCATGTATGGTCGTGTGGGTAGGGAGAACAATCCTATACGGATTGCGCTTCCTAGTTGGCATCGAAGTCATCGGCCATGTCGGCATGATAAGTGGGCCTAGCCAGTCAAAATAAATTGTTAAATGTGGTAAATCTTGACACGATGTAATGACTTAGATGAAAAGTGTGGCAGAAATTTTCTCTCAAAAAAAAGTGTGGCAGAAATTTAAATAGGGCAATGTTGTCAATAATATAAAAACGGGGAGTAAAAGGTGATATTGTCGGACAATTGTGTGTGTGCGCGCGCGTGCGTGTGTGCGCCCGCGTGCATGCATGCGTGCGTGCGGATAAAGGAGGCAATGTCCACCGCAATTCCACAATACTATCGAGATGAAGCGAAGGGTGGACGATGCAATAGATGTATGAAATATGCTGCATAGTTGATTTTAATATAATGATCGCAATTTCTTTTTGCGGTGATATATAGGACAAGGAAGTTTGTTAGTAAAATGTACTGAAATTCATTTGCTAAACACGTCGATTTTCTAAACACTTCGTGCTTAACGATAGTAAATAAAAGCTTATGTGATATATATACTAGTACTAAATATGTATAGTTGGTTCGTTCAACAACTTGTTATTATGGCGTGGTCACGGAAATAAAATTGCGTAATATTGTCCGGTCCATCGTTATCAGACAGAGAGAGGAACAGCGAGAAAAATTCATAACTCCGGGTGGTTGCAAACGGTGGTGATAACATGCTGTGGTACCAAGATTTGAATACGCCCACATGACTGATCACGCTCGCGATCCCATCGCAAGAGATCGCCGGTGCCCAAACGCCACGCATCTATAAAACCCACCGGAATTCCCACGGAAAGGCAGACCAACCAGACTCCCAAGCCCCGAACAACGACGATGGCCATGTCTCCCCAGTCCCTCCTCCTCGTCCTCGCCGTCGCCGCGACGGCCGCGCCGCTGTCACACGCCGCCTGCGCCGACGGCGGCGCGACGCTGCTGCACGGGGTGGCGAACGACGTCCTCCTCGAGTACGGCCTCCCCAAGGGCCTCCTCCCGGACTCGGTCAACTCCTACACCTTCGACAACGCCACCGGCGACTACCAGATCGAGCTCGCCAGCAGCTGCTACGTCTGGTTCGGCGACCACTACGTCTACTTCGACAAGAACCTCAGCGGCACCATCTCCCACGGCGCCATCACCAACCTCTCCGGCGTCATGGCCAAGAAGCTCTTCATCTGGGTCTCCATCACCAGCATGACCGCGCACCTGGAGAGGGGGATGATCGAGTTCCGCGCCGGCTTCATCACGGAGGACGTGCCGGCGTCGCTGTTCGAGAAGATCCCCGTCTGTGTCGACGGCGTCGGGGAGCAGCTCCGCGGCGCGGCCGGGGTGGTCCGGGAGCTTGGCCTGCTCCCCGTCGCCGAGGTGTGAGTGACTTCCAAGTCCAAAGTTAGTTGCTTCCATGCCTTTTGCTGAAATTTACTATATATGGTTGGCAAAAACATTTGCACCTTTCTTGTTAGAAAAAGAGAGATGAGACTATGAGAGATACAGTCGGGGTGCGATCTGCGATGTAATGTGGGGAATTGCATATTTGAAGTTCAATAAAATAATCTTTTATAAGAATATACGAGCAGAAAAACAAACGGTGGCGAATCAAGTGCTGGTATGATGAGATATCTAGTGATCATTGAATGTATGGCAGTACTTCTAGTCTTCTACTATGCCTTTTCATTGAAATGGAACATGACCTCCGTTAGAGGTGGAGCTATTCGAGCTCGTGATCCTGAGTTTTAACATGGGCCGATTGATCAAATAGGTTTTGAGTCGGATATAATTTAGCAGGACTGCTTAGTAGCACCTGATACCGTGGTCTCATTCGATTAACCACGAGTTTCGCCACTGAGGTACCTTCCCCCATGCTTGAAACGAACTCACTCGCTCAACTGCTCGGGCACTGCGACCTTATGAATTACGGTTGTGTGCATTGTAAGGATGCACAAGACGGAGATCTAAATGGCCAAACAAATTGACCACCCTCCAAGGTCCGATTCCATGATGGATTGATGGAGCTCTCACGTCGCGGGGCTGCGCCAATGTGTCGACCGACAATGAGAAGACCATGCTACCCCACAACATACCAATATAATTATTGATGGGCTTTGGCCCCGCGTGAATCAATTATTTTCCTTGGTCATCAACAGTGGAGGATGGTGTCAACGGCGGCCACTGTGGCTAGGCACCTTGGAAAGAGCGGAACCAAGGATCTTTCAGAACAGTCTTGTTAAATCTTAGTCGACTGAAACTTCGTTAAGTCTTACTCGATGTCATATGCTTCCTCAGTATCAAAGTAAGTGTCACAACTTTATACTAATTTTAGTAAAAACCTGCACTAAAGTTGAGACGCTTATTTTTGGACGGAGGGAGTATGTGAGATCTTACGTTAAGATTTGTGTAAAGTTTACTTTTCAGTTTTGTCTTTTCTCTCTTGCATGTAATGTGACTTAACTAAGACTTTGTTAAATCTTAGTCGACCGGGACCTTTCCATACCCTTTTCAGAAGGAGAAATCTACGGTTCATCAGATTTTTGCGTGAATTCACGCTGACATTGAGGCCCTTGGGCATGCATTCGGCGAGTAATTGCTTTTGTTATCTAGTTTTGTTATCTTCTTTGTTTTTTCCCTCTTGATGACAACATGTACGGTTTTCCCCCTTCTATAATGAATTGGCAGAGCTCCTGCCGTTACCCGTAAAAAAATCAATTGTTTTCTGAAAAATCTCATTTTGTGGTGTAGTGACATGGATAGAGAGTTTAGTCCCACCTTCGGGAGTGAAGAGAGTCTCATGGCGAAAGTGTCCTATCAGCTTGAGCTCATATGACCTTGAGTGAACAGTAAAATCCCAAAAAAATCTGCATTTTTTATCGCAAACTTCGGCAAATGTTTTCAATGCTTGCACATCATGAAATGGAATTCATGGAAGTCATGGAAAAAAGAATGCTCCAAAAATACTTTTTTGGAGCATCTATTTTGGATTTTTGCCATCTTGGGAGAGCAGGCCTCAGCAGAGTTGCACGCTTCCGTCTATCTACATTCACAATTTCTACTATCTCACCAACCATCCATGGGTGACATCAACGTTGCCATGAAGAATGTCTTCGTCATTACGTCCCTCACAGTCACATTTTCACCATAGGGTATGATATGTTCATCCCACTTTTACTGGTTCATGCATTTCTAGTACTTAATATGCCCGCTATGTGCATGTTCTATGTTTAGCATGCATTCGAAGTATGCCATTAATTGCATATCACATCGAATTTTGTTTCATATGAATTAAATTAATCAAAAACACTAATTTATCCAACAGTACCCACTATGACACTGGTTGATCTGCACCCTCAAGAGACCTCACTTGCTCGAAATTTAGGATTGTGTCATTTGTTGATACCCTTCGCCCCCCACCCCCGGCGGTCAAGTGGGGTTGCACTATCTTTGATCCATGACTTGAGGCATTAAAAAACAAGATACACCAAGCAAAGAAATTATATAGTCTCTTTTGTGCCTGGTCTAGACAAATACAACTGGCAAGTGCTTAAAAGGGGGGCAAATAAACAAATTACAATCATCCTTGGAGGACACACATATTACATAGGGTGTGGATTTGCCCCTTTGTTATTCAAGAAAGAGAACTTGGAAATGCCTATACCAACCAGTGAGCCACACCAACTAGGTGCTTCCACAAACCTTTTTTTCTTCTAAAAATAGAAATCTAGGATTAGACTCACACTATGAAATGTTTTTGGCTCCCACTTGTTCCATTTGCTCTAGTAGGAAAGCAGTGACATAGGTGCGTCAACGACTCGCTCTGGCAGTGGTAGTGGTCTCGATGGTCCAAAAACATAAATGTAATTTTTATTATGTTTGATGTGCTTTCTACTTCTAGTAAACATTGGACGCAAATCGGAAATTGACGTTCGATCTAGGAGGGACCCCCAAAAATGAATTGTTCGATCTGGCAGGAAGCCCCAGCACATGAAATCACCACTGGTGAACGTTCGCTCCAAGGGAGCACCAGCATGACCCCTAGTTGGTCCAAAGGCCGAGTTAAATATATTTTTGTGGAAAATATGTCATGAACAAAAAACATTTTCTTCTAAAGAAAAGGAACAGAAACATAAATTTACACTCATTATGCTCTAATTTATAAAAAAATGATGTTGTACTTTAAAAAAAAATACCATGGTATATTCAAAATGGTATGATGACAACTTCAACAGAAAAAAATGTTATTTAGATCATGGCAAAAATATAAAAAATAGGTTTGTTTAGCAAGGTAGACTAAGAAGAATTTTGGTTTGTCTAAAAATCATGGAAAATTTATAAACATTTATGTAGTATCCACATGGCAAAGTTTCGCGTTGTAAGAAAAGTTTAAGCTTGTGAGTGGGGCAAAAAATTTCCATATGAATTATCTAATAGTATATAAAAAATAATTTATCATGGTATGTTAAATAAAATTGTGATGGTAAGTCTAGTAAATTTCCCATGGTGAAAAAATATAGAAACAAAAATTACCATGGTCTAATTAATAAAATTGTCATGCTATAAAATCTAAATAATGAAATCGCCTTGCTAAGAACAATAAAACTGCCATGGTTTAATAAATAATTTTGCCATGGTCTTATTACAAAAATTGTCATGTCTCAAATAATGAAATTGTCACGCTACCAACAAACAAACCACCATGATTCAATAAAGAGTAAATTGTACCAGAGGTCCTAAAACTATTCGAAGTGTGTCAACTTAGTCCCAAAACTTCAAAATTGCAGTTTTGAGTCCTAAAAGTTCGTAAGTCATTCATCACAGGTTCTAAGTTTTAGGACCTCCGGTGCATTTTACTCTTTAAAAAAATGCATTTGTCTAAATAATATAATTGTCATGCTACCTATAATAAAATTCCATGTGGTCAATTTATGGATTTTGTTCTCTAAAACACATGACAACTATTTGGAATTAGAAAAAAATGGGCACATGACAAAAATATAGATTTTGTTATTGCAAAGAACAGAAAATTTAGAGATTTGTCGTGACACATGACAAAATTAGGGAAATTTTAATGGGCACATGGCAAAACTATGGATTTGTTTCTTGGAAAAGGATGGATTTGCCATGCACACATGGAAAATTGATTTTGTTTCTTTAAAAAAACATGGAAAATTATGAAAAATTGTGAAATGGGCACATGGAAAATTTAGGAGGTTTGTTCTTTAACAAAAAGATGAAGTAAATTGCAATGGGCACATGATAATTCCAGGGAGATTTATTGTTTTAAAAAGATGACAAATTTAGGAATTTGTCATGGGAACATGCCAGATTAGGGATTTTCCATGGGCATATGTAAAAATGAGGATATTTGTTCTTTTAACAAAGATGACAACGTTAGGAATTTGTCAAAAAGGGAACATGGCAAATTTGCCATGGCAAACATATAGGTATCAATACAATTGCCATGCTATGTTTGAAAATTGTCTATGGTGAGTTTGATGAAAATACCAAGGGCACAAGATTAAAATTTGAGAATTTATAATGAACGCATGGCAAAAGTTAGGGATTTGTTTCTTTGAAAAAGATGGACTTGCCTTGCACACATGGAAAAAAATTATGGATTTTGTTCTCTAGAAAACATGGCAAGTTATGAAAAAAAATGTAAATGTGGGCATGGAAAATTTAGAAGATTTGTTCGTTTAAAAGATGGCAAATTTAGTAATTTTCCATGTGCACATGGAATTTAAAAAAAAATCCATGGGCACATGGCAAAATTAGAAGATTTGTTAGTTTAAAGTGATGGCAACAGTAGGAATTTATGAAGCGAGCGTGGCAAAATTTACCATTATTGGATCAAATAATGTTGCAGTAAGTAATGCACACACATTAGTATTAGAGGAGCTCCAAAGCTCTCGTATCCCTAAAAAACCTACTGTTTACAGAAGTTGGGGCAAAACAAAGGCCTCCAACAGCTCCCGTAGACCTAGAATTTGTTTTACGAGGTCTCGTATAAACACCTCCTCCGTCCCGCGGATTTATGGAAAGATGGTCATCTCGCATAATTTTGACGGGTGGATAACTGCCTGAAATTTCACGATGAGCACACGCGCCGCCGCAACTCCTCTCCCGCCTTTGCCGTCACGACGCCTCACCGCCTACCCCTCCACCACCACATCGCGCATGCCACTCTAGCATGCCACCTCTGCACCTCACCACCGCCGTCACTGTGCCTCACCATCGGCGCCCATCTGCCGCCGTCATCACAAGGTCGTGAGGCCGTCATCGTGCCTCCCATGTCGCGATGCCCCATGCTGGCCGCTGATGCATTGCGGCACGGCCTCCCTGCACCGCACCTCGTTGTTCACCATCACATGTGTGAATGACATGAGGGATCTAGGCCATTGTTTAACTAAAAATAAATAAACATATTTTACGGAAAGAGGTTTACAGGAACTGAGAAAAGTTGTCTCACAACTTCCCGTAAATTATAAGGTCATCATGTAAACCCACTTTTGGGAAGATTTTTACAGGAGTTGTTGGAGGTCTCTTAGGGCCTCTGACTAGTTGATTTACTAGCACCCAAATGGTAAACAACTTTCCTGGCATAATACTAAAATTATAGTGAATTTCAGGTTAAAGAACAGGTTTAGAAAAGGCATAGTGGATGAAGTTACAACAATTTTAGTGCTATTTTCGGTAACGAATGAGAAAAAGGAAGGAACAAGGACATACACCCATGGAAAACAAACACCTCACCATAGGGCAACTCGAGAAGATGCCACATATGACGAAGAGCCGCGACCAGATTTGCGGCAATGTGGCCGACACCGGACACCTGGGCCGAGAAATATAGCCGGAGAACATTGCTGCATGCCCGAGTTGCACCTGATGACATCGTCATGTAGCTGAGGTCGAGGACTGGCCGTAGGACACTACATCACTTCATCCATGCGCCACCACCTACCCCCTCGCCCGCGAAGCAGAGCAACTGAAAGGATCGAGATGGACCTACAGGGGGGGGGGGGTGAATAGGTACAATTACAAATTTTAATTATTACTTAGCAAGTTTAGGCAATAATGCGGAATATGAAGGTGAGCCTAACAATTGCAAGTGTAGTACTAAGTGCTAAGCAAGTAACACAAGTATGTAAGTAAGAAAACACAATATGATATAAGTACTAAGAGACAAGTAACCACAAGTAGAGAGTTAGGGTTAGGAATAACCGCAACTCCGGGAGACGAGGATGTATGCCGATGTTCACTTCCTTGGAGGGAAGCTACGTCACCGTTAGAGAGGTGGATGTTACCACGAAGGCACACCAACGCCACGAAGGCTCACCCTATTCTCCCTTTGAGACAACACCACGAAGGCGTTTCTCAACCACTAGTGGTAGACCTTGGGGTGGTCTCCAAACCCTCACAAACTTTTCCGGGGGGTAATCACAAAGGTCGACTCCTCTCCGAAAGACTCCTACCGCCTAGGAGTCTCCAACCTCCAAGAGTAACAAGAACGATGGGGAAAAGCTCAAGACTTGCTCAAATCACGAATTCCTTTGGTGCAAAGAAGGAGAAGGAGTGGATCTATCACTTGATCGGACAACTTCTCTCAAAAGCTCTCAAATCCCTTGGGGATCCAAGATTTGGTGTGGAGGAGTGAGAGAGAGAGTGAAATGTGTTCTAGGGTTTGTTCAAAGTGAGTGGTGAACCCTCTCCCAAGGGGAAGAAGGGCTATATATAGTGTGAGCTCAAATATGGCCGTTGCAGTGTAAGTGAGTGAGCAGGCCAGACATCCGGGCAGGGGGTCGGACATCCGGCTTGGTAAGCTACGAGGAACAGAACAAACGCAGAACAAAAGAACAGAGCGGCCGGACATCCGGGGCCCAAGCCCGGACATCCGCGCGTAGCCCAACATAAAGACATTCTCTGGATAGCTGTGCCCGGATATCCGGAATGGGGCCCGGACATCCGGCGTAACAGGAAGGCCCGGACATCCGGGAAAATCCCGGACATCCGGCGTGCAGCCCAGTATACAACTGCTCTCTGGATGGCTAGGCCCAGATATCCAGCAAGGAGCCCGGACATCCGGCGTGCAGCCCGGACATCCGGCAGCCAAGAGATAGAACATGAAGGTTTTTGGCATGTGCAGTATGGTCAGGAGGTTTGTGGCAAGAGCAAGCCTTTAACTAACCCTATCGATCCCCTCTTAATAGTGCGGGATCCTATACTCAAGAAAACAAATATGTAATCAACTTTTATGCTTCATCCTTGAGTAAAATCACTTGTAAGCTCTTGATCCACACACATCGATGAACCGGGGACTAATACCTGAGATTTACTTGACAACCATTGTTATCCCATACATGTATATTGTCATCAACATCAAAACATGATGTAAGGGCATGATTGCTCTTTCAATCTCCCCCTTTTTGTTTGTTGATGACAACCATACATGTAGTATCATAGATGCAATAAATAATCTTAGCATTGACAATCATGAGAGCAAAAGTACAAAATAAGTCTATGTTTCTATTTGCTTTTAGCTCCCCCTCAATGTGTGCATGGAATACATATATGAAACCATAATAACTCAGACATAAAAAAATTTCATAACCACATGATAATCCAAGATAATATCATAATTTCTCACACGATCAAGCACCATAGGTAGCAAACATAGCAAGTTCGAATAGGAGTGAACACAAATAGTCAACATAACATAGCCATAGCATGACGTAAGATTACTACTAGGATACTACTTCTCCCCCTTTGACGGCAACAAGTAAAAAGGGGCGAAGAGCTAAACGGACTCAATCACTCCTGGCGGATGTCATCATCATCATCATCATCATCATCATCAAGGAACTCAGGATACTCAACATGAGATGGAAAGCTGAAAGTGGACGAGGATGGAGCCGCGGGAAGAGGATCATCATCACTAACATGACTCCCACGGTCACGGAGGCGCTGTTTGAGCAGATTCTTGGAGATGACAAGGCGCTTCTGAACATCATGATTCTGCTGACAGCTGAAAGTGATCGCCTTCATGATAGCAGACTGAGCCTTACCCAAGAATGATGCAAGACGGCCACGAGGAGCGGTCGAGGAAGATGGAGCAGAGGAACCGGTTGGCGGATTCCCACTAGCAGACCTCCTAGGCTAAGTAGGAACAGCAGTCTGGGCACCAACCACCATATGCATGTGAGGAGGAGGCATCCAAATAGAGTGCACAACAGTTTTAACCACCTCAAAGGGATCAGTGTGATCAATCAGTGCTTGAATAAATGGAGCATGAGGAAACTGGCACGACTGTATGAAGCTGCAAAGACAAATCTCATGCCAAATGAAATGGGATGTGTCCAACGGCAAAGAGGGTTCATCAAGCATTCTAACCATCAAGTCAATACAGTAGTTGCGAGCCCTTGATCGATCTCCCTTCTTAGGATAGAGGGTGCGAAGAACACATTGATAAAGGATGAAGTAAGGAGCACGGAAGATGGATACCTCATTGGGAGGATATCCACGTCCCTCTTCAGTGAGCTGAGAGGGAGGCTTCACCAGAGGCAAGCAAGCATCAATTCCTTTGGGCTTAAACTCTAGATCCATACCGCGAATGCGATGTCCAGCTCCAGAGAGGCCCAAAATCTGAACAACCCGATCATAGGTGATACTCAGTGTAGTGTCATCGGTCATCCATGTGAGAGTGTTGTCCGAACCAAAGAAACAGGTGGCATAGAACTGAAGGATGGTAGCTTCATTCCAATCACACCCAAAGGTCATTGCAGGACCTAGGGTCGTAGCATCAATGATCTGGACTGGATTGTTAGGAAACATGGCCGGATTGTTACGTAGGAATTGGAGATCCACGTATTTGTGAGGAGCAAGACCTCGACCATGAACAAAACTGGAGTAGATATCCTGCTGCATACGAGTCCGGAACCGAGGATCCTCGGCATCAGCCACCATCTCATATTGATTGACATCCCGACGAAACGCAAGGTATTGAGCTGCCCCCACAGTGGTGAAGTTGTGAGTGGGACGATCCCCGCTGTCAGGAAGCTCCATGGAGATGCGACGGCCATGAACGACGGGCATTGCAGACCCTCAAACTTGAGGCACCGGCGCCCTCCTAGAACCAGGCTTGGACTGTCCAACGAAATGTCTTGGTGCATGGTCATCCTCTTCCTCCCCAACATAGTCCGCATCATTTGGATCCGAGGCCGACGGACTAGTGGATGGTGCCCGCTTCTTCTTCTTCTTCGTGGCGGTCTTCTTCTTCTTAGGCTGAGCATGCTCATCGGAGTCGGTTGAGCCTTGCCGGCGAACAACTGGAATGGATAATGATAGGTTGTGATGAGAAGAAGCCAACAAGTATGGACACAGACAAAATAAATTTAAACAATGGGATGAACATTTTCGATCATGACCATAGAACCAGTCCAGTGAAGATAAAAAATTTCAACATGTCCATGATTTAAATTGATTAGCCGAGTACATAGAAGGAGTTTTTAGTCTTAGGCACGAGGCACCAAAACACTAGAGAGATATAGACGTAAAGATATGCATGAGAGAATGAAACCCTAAGATTTTATACTCGGTCACCATAAGAGTAGAATGGAGGAGAGGTAGCATCCATACCGCGGGTAGAGGGCTTAGGCCGATCGGGACCGCAGTTCTTGGTCCGCGCCATGAGGAACTCCGGCGGTCACTCCCACAATGCACCGGTCCCTCCCGAGGGATTCACACCACAACCCAAGAAATGGATTGGATAGAATCGTAGATCGGGAGGAGGAGAAGCCGTGAGCAGGAGATCGGGGCCAGAGGACGAAGGAGAGAGCCGGGGCGGCGCCGGAGCATAGCCCGGCGGCGACGGCCGTGTGACGCGATGGGGAAGAGGAACGGGAGTGAATGGGGAAAACTGCCCCAACTCCCGAGTCCCTCCCCTGTTATGTGTGGCTGCGGGTGACGGGCCGGACATTCGAGCCTTGGCCCGGATATCCGGTGAGTGAAGGTCAGTGTAAAACAGGGGCCAACAGGCCGGACATCCGGGGATAATTCCAGATATCCGGCGTGTGAGGGTTAGGCAGCTATAGGATCAGGACCCTGATGTTCGACGATCGCAGTACGAGCAACAAAAAGATTTGCTCCAGGGCCCGGATGTCCGGCTTAGGAGCCGGATGTCCGGCCACTCGACAACAAGTCCAGAGAAAAGAGAGGCTTGGAAGGGGCCAACTAATATGATTTGAAATAGACTCCGCCAAGGAGTTTTGAGAGAATTTTTCTTGAGGTGAAAACCTGAGTAATTCTAAGGCCGTACTAAGATGTAATAACAACCCAACCAAATTAAGTAACTGAAGGTCCACACAAGCAATGTACAAGCGGTGACCGAAGTCACCATGTTTGAGCATATGGAACACAGTGCCGCAAAGATGAAGATTTTGGGCACATAGTCACAACTCCATCATGTTAAAGCACCATAGTTCGAGAACCATGATAACTTTGAGAGTGTTTATTCTATTTATGCATTATGTAGGGTGAGAATATTCATGAATTGAATGTCTCCCCCTAACTATATGCCTACATCAAAACAAGACATTAGGTTCATGCATGAATGGGTACTAGATTTCACATAATATTGTCAAGCTCCAAGATACCAAGTTCACGCCTAAGTTGACAAAACCTTGCTTCATCCAATGGCTTGGTGAAAATATCTGCAAGTTGCATATCTGTGCCAACATGAGCAATGTCAATATCACCCTTCTCCACATGATCTCTCAAGAAGTGGTACCTAATGTCAATGTGCTTGGTGCGGGTATGATCTTTGGGGTTCTCAACAATATTGATGGCACTTTCATTATCACATAGAAGAGGCACATGTCTATAGGTGATACCGTAATCCTTCAAAGTTTGCCTCATCCATAGTAATTGACTTGCACAACTGGCGGTTGCAATATATTCAGCTTCAGCGGTGGAGAGGGCAACACAATTTTGCTTCTTCGAGGACCAACTTACCAAGGAGCGTCCAAGAAATTGACATGCACCGGAGGTGGACTTACGATCCACTTTGTCTCCTACCCAATCCGCATCCGTGTACCCAATGAGATCAAACTTAGCATCCTTGGGGTACCATAGACCCAACTTTGGGGTGTGAACAAGGTATCTAAGAATATGCTTAACCACCTTATGACGACTTTCCCTAGGGGAAGCTTGAAATCTAGCACACATGCATACACTAAACATGATGTCTGGTCTAGATGCACAAAGATAAAGCAATGAACCAATCATAGAGCGGTATTTGGATGGGTCGAAGGGGATACCGTTTGAGTCTTCATGAGTACAATTTTGGTTGGCATGGGAGTCTTACATGGGCTAGCATCAGTAATGCCAAATTTTGCTAGGATATCCTCGAAGAAAATTCCTTCTTGAAATTGTTGAATTTGAAATCCGAGGAAGAACTTCAAATCCGCATTGAGTGACATTTCAAAATTCTTGGTCATTGATGCCGCAAACTTCTTGCATAAATGAATGTTAGGAGAACCAAAAATGATATCATCTACATAGCTTTGGCATAAGATCAAATCACCTTTGTCCCTCTTAGTAAAAAGAGTGGGATCGATCACCCCTCTCACAAAGCCATCATCGAGTAAAAACTTCTTAAGATGATCATACCAAGCACGAGGTGCTTGTTTGAGGCCATACAAAGCCTTATGAAGTTTATACACATAGTCTTTGTGATCGGGGTCAACGAACCCAGGTGGTTGTGATACATATACTTCTTCTTGTAGAGGACCATTAAGGAAAGCAGTATTGACATCCATTTGATGCAAAGTAAATCCATTGAAAGCAGCATAAGCAAGTAAGATGCGAATGGATTCAAGACGGGCAACAGGGGCAAAGGTCTCACCAAAGTCCAAACCTTCAACTTGTGAGTACCCTTGTGCCACTAACCTTGCCTTGTTGCGGATGATTACACCATTCTCATCTTGCTTGTTCTTGAAAATCCACTTTGTTCCAATGACGTTGTGTTTCGTGGTTGGCCTCTTGACTAATGACTACACTTGATTTCGTTCAAAATTATTCAACTCTTCTTGCATAGCAATGAGCCAATCGTTGTCTATCAACGCTTCTTGTACCTTGAGAGGCTCAACACTAGACACAAAAGAGAAGTGAGCACAAAAGTTTGTCAATTGTTTACGAGTGACTCTACCTTCTGATATGCCGGTGAGGATTTTATTAACATCAACACGATTGGCCACTCGAGGCATGATGGAGGTTAAGGTTTCGCGAGGTTCAACTTCATGTCCATCATCCACGTCCTCAACATATGGATCATTAATGTGTGTTGGAAAATCTTCTTCTTCTTCTTATTCTTGCATTTGTTGAGGTTCATTGTCAATGATTGCACTTTCTTGTTCTTGCCCTTGAGGATGATCTTGTTCTTGATGATTATCATGAAAAGGAACTTGATCATCATCTTGTACTTGGACTATGGGCATTGGTTGAGTAATAGAGACTTGTGGTGGTATGGGTGTTGAAGTAGTTTGATGATGTGTGAGGCTTCCATCTTCTTCTTCATCATCATGAGGTTCTTGTTCCATTGGAAGTAGTGCACGAACACCCATTGTCAAGATATCTTGCAAAGAATCTTCTTCACCTACATCACTTAGATCAACTTGCTCCCCATGGGAGCCATTAAATTCATCAAACACCACGTCACAAGTTTCTACAACACATCCATTGGATTTGTTGTAGACTCTATAGGCGTGAGAGTTTGATCCATAGCCAACAAATATGCCCTCAATGGTTTTAGATTGAAATTTTCCTAACCGCTCTCTTTTGTTGAGGATGAAGCATTTGCACCCAAATACACGAAAGTACTTGACATTTGGCTTGTTCCTGGTTAGGAGCTCATATGGAGTCTTTTCCAATATCGTGCGGAGGAAGAGCCGGTTTGATGCATGACATGCAGTGTTGACGGCCTCGGCCCAAAAACTATGTGGCGGCTTGTATTCATCCAACATGGACCTTGCCATCTCCACAAGGGTGCGGTTCTTCCTTTCTGCTACACCATTTTGTTGGGGAGTGCATGGAGCTGAATATTGATGCTCAATCCCTTCATCACTAAGGAACTCTTCCAAGGTGTAGTTCTTGAACTCAGATCCATTATCACTTCTTATTGCCAGAATTTCTTTGTCAAACTTGCGTTGTGCTTGCTTGGCAAAATCAATGAAGGTGATCTTCATCTTGTCCTTGGATTTGAGGAAGAAGACCCATGTATACCTTGAGTAATCATCAACAATAACAAGTCCATACTTTTTCCCACCAAGACTATCCCATGAAGGAGGACCAAAAAGATCCACATGAAGGAGCTCCAAAGGCCTTGAGGTAGACACAATATTCTTGGGTGGGTGCTTTGATTGATGTTGCTTCCCCGCTATGCATGCACTATGTAACACCCCGGATGTAACTTTCCCAATTTGTACTCCAACTCTTGCCGTTTCTGGCGTTAAGTTATATTTATTTCCTCGGGTTCGGGTTTTGTCTCCGTGTGTTGTTGTCGTCGTCATGCATCTCATATCATGTCATCATGTGCATTGCATTTGCATACGTGTTCGTCTCATGCATTCGAGCATTTTCCCCGTTGTCCATTTTGCATTCCGGCGCTTCGTTCTCCTCCGGTGGCCATTTCTAGCTTTCTTTCATGTGTGGGGATTAAACATTTCCGGATTGGACCGAGACTTGCCAAGCGGCCTTGGTTTACTACCGGTAGACCGCCTGTCAAGTTTCGTATCATTTGGACTTCGTTTGATACTCCAACGGTTAACCGAGGGACCGAAAAGGCCTTGTGTGTGTTGCAGCCCAACACCCCTCCAATTTGGCCTAGAACCCACCTAACTCTGCTCCATCATCTAGAGCGTTCGATCACGATCGTGTGGCCGAAAACCGCACCTCATTTGGACTCTCCTAGCTCCCTCTACCCCTATATATAGATGCCCACATTCCAAATCCCGGGCGAAACCCTAGAAATCGTCCCTGCGCCATGCCGGACAAAAATCCCGCCGCCGGACTTTGTCTGCCCGTGCCAACCGGAAGGCGCCACGTGTCCCGTCGCCTCCCTCCGCCGCCGCGGCCCGGCGAGCCCGCAGCGGGCCCGCCCAGCCCATCCACGCCGCCGCCGCCTCTCCGCCTCTCCGCCCGCACACCGCGCCGCTTCGCCGCCTCCCCGCTCCGTCCGCCGGCAGCCACCGTCGCCCCGAGGCCGCCTGCTACCTCGCCTCGCCACGGGCCACCGCCTTCGCCGTGAGCTGCCGTCGCCGGACAGCGTCGCCGGCCCCGCCGCCTCCGCCCGCCCCGCGTCGCCCCGCCGGCCCCGCCGCCTCCTCCGGCCTCGCCCCTCGCCTCGGCCTCTCCCTCCGGCGCCGGCGAACAGGAGCTCCGGCGAGAGCTCCGATGGACCTCGGATTGCGTGCCCGATCTAGATCCGGTTCGCGATGAACAGTAAACCCTAGAGGTTGTTTTTTTTGCCTAAGTCCCGAAATTCTCAGTCCATATGCACATGTTCGTAGCTCCATAACTTTGCATCCGTAGCTCCGATTCTTGCATATAGCATATCATAAAATGTTCATCTCAGAGAGTACATCATTTCATTCCATTGCATCATTTTCATTTGAGTTCATCTTGATGCCTGAAATGCTGTTAGAAGAGGGCTACTTGAGTTAATTGTCAGATCTGCTACTCCGTTTAGCACTTTTGTCATTTTGCCATGATTATTGTGTTCATGATATGCCCGTGAGTTCTACATGTGTTTTGTTACGGGTTTTGTCATCTTTCCATAGGTGCAACCCATGTATTTTTGTGATGAGTGTGGTTACTAGTGCAAGCTTGCAAAGTGGTGCACTTGCTAATTCTGTTTTCAGGGACTTGGTAATTCCACTAAGTCCTTGATCTGTTTAGCTCATGATGCCATATGTTCATGTTGTTTCCTAGTGATCCGTGCCTCTTTTGAGGATGATCAGTAAGGGAGTTTTGTTAATATTGTAGTGCTCTATCCATCTATGTCTTTGTTTGCAATTATGGAGCACCCTAGCTTGAGTCAATCGAGCTCTACTTTTGCTACTTTGTGAATCTGGGTAGATTGTCAACTTGTTTGCAATTTTGCCGGTGATGTTGTAGTTGATCCGTGCATGCTATGCTTTTGTTCTTGCCATGTCTAGCTTGCATTTTGTGCCTTATTGATGGGTGTATGCTTGTCTTGCCATGACTTGCACAGTAGTGAGTGCATCGAGCTCGTAAACATGCCTACTTGAGTTATATTTCAGCATGTGCCAGTTTTCACTAAGTCTGAAAACTGATTATGTTTTTGCTATGTTCACATGCTTGCAATTGTATTTTCTGGTCCTTCTTGGCTCAAAGTCACTAAGGGACTTTTGTTAAGCTCTTTGAGTAGCTCCATGCCATGCTTTACTTTGCCATGTTCAGATCCTGTAGCATGTAGTTTTGTTGCTCCGAAGAGGGCTACCTGATCTGAAATTCCAGACAAGTGTTGATTTCACTAAGTCTGAGATCTGTTTGTCATATGCATTTTTGCCATGCTTGTTTGAACCTGTTAATGTATGGTTTGGCCATAGCTCAGTGCTAGACTTTTGTTAAGCATTTTGTGTGCATCCCTGCCATGTATTTTTCTGTCATGTTCGGTTGCTATAGCATGTTCATCTCATTGCATTTAGATGCCTACTTGCTGTAAATCGCAGACCGGTGTCATTTTTGAATCGCTTGCCATTTCCAAACCGTAACTCCGATTCCGGCGTTCTTTATATCGTTTTCAAGTGATTTCGTCTCATCTTTCCAGTGGCACACCTGGATTTCCAAGTTGAGGCCAGGTTCATGCATTTCCTGTCATATCTTGCATTTTGCATCCCGCATCGCATCCCGCATAGCATATCATCATCGCATCGTCTTGTTTGGGTTCTTGCACATGGTTGATTGTATCCTTGTTGCTTGTTTGTCTTGTTTGGGTAGAGCCGGGAGACGAGTTCGCTAACGAGGAGCCCGTTGAGTTTGCTTTCGAGGATCCAGTCAACTCTGACAACTGTGCAGGCAAGATGATCATACCCTCGAAATCACTACTATCTTTGCTATGCTAGTTTGCTCGCTCTTTTGCTATGCCATTGCTACGATGCCTACCACTTGCTTGCAAGCCTTCCAAATTGCCATGTCAAACCTCTAACCCACCATGTCCTAGCAAACTGTTGATTGGCTATGTTACCGCTTTGCTCAGCCCCTCTTATAGCGTTGCTAGTTGCAGGTGAAGATTGGAGGCCGTTCCTTGTTTGAACATTTATTTACTTGTTGGGATATCATTATATTGCCATGTTATATTAATGCATCTATATACTTGGTAAAGGGTGGAAGGCTCGGCCTCTCGCCTAGTGTTTTGTTCCACTCTTGCCGCCCTAGTTTCTGTCATATCGGTGTTATGTTCCCGGATTTTGCGTTCCTTACGCGGTTGGGTTATAATGGGAACCCCTTGATATTTCGCCTTGATTAAAGCTTTTCCAGCAATGCCCAACCTTGGTTTTACCATTTGCCACCTAGCCTTTTCTTTCCCTTGGGTTCTGCAGACTCAAGGGACATCATTATTTTAACCCCCTCCCCCCCCGGGCCAGTGCTCCTCTGAGTGTTGGTCCAAACTGTCAGCCGCCGGTGGCTACCAGGGGCAACTCTGGGCTGGCCTACCGGAAGTTTAGACAATCTGAGTGTGCCCTGAGTAAGAGATATGTGCAGCTCCTATCGGGATTTGTCGGCACATTCGGGCGGTGTTGCTAGTCTTGTTTTAACATGTCGAAATGTCTTGAGTAACCAAGATACCGAGTCTGATCGGAACGTCTTGGGAGGAGGTCTATTCCTTCTTGACCGTGAGAGCTTGTCATGGGCTAAGTTGGGACTCCCCTGCAGGGATTTGAACTTTCGAAAGCCGTGCCCGCGGTTATGAGCAGATGGGAATTTGTTAATGTCCGGTTGTAGATAACTTGAACCTTAATTAATTAAAATGAATCAATTGAGTGTGTTACCGTGATGGCCTCTTCTCGGCGGAGTCCGGGAAGTGGACACGGTGTTGGAGTAATATTTGCGCAGGTTGCTCTCTAGTTTCTCGCTCGCGCTTTGCCTCCTCTTCTCGCTCTCCTTTGCGAATAAGTTAGCCACCATACTTGCTAGTCGCTTGCTGCAGCTCCACTTATATTTACCTTGCCATACCTATAAGCTTAAATAGTCTTGATCGCGAGGGTGCGAGATTGCTGAGTCCCTGTGGCTCATAGATTACTATTACACCAGATGCAGGGCCTGATGATTCCGCTCCAGGAGACGCGTATGAGCTCAAGTGGGAGTTCAACGAAGACTCTCAACGTTACTATGTTTCCTTTCCCGATGATCAGTAGTGGTGCCCAGTTGGGGGTGAACGGGACCGTGTCGCTTGTTGGGTTCTCTTTTATTTTGGCGCCGTAGTCGGGCCATGAGTGTTTGGATGATGTAATGTTATTTATGTACTTGATTGACGTGGCGAGTGTAAGCCAACTATGTTATCTCCCCTTTATTATTTATATCAAATGGGATGTTGTGAAGATTGCCTAACTTGCGACATATGACTTCAATGCGATTATGTCTCTAAGTCGTGCCTCGACACGTGGGAGCTATAGTCGCATCGAGGGTGTTACACACTACACACACGATCTTTCTCAAAAGAGACATTAGTTAGTCCAAGGATGTGATTGTTGGGTAACGTAGTAATTTCAAAAAAATTCCTACGCACACGCAAGATCATGTGATGCATAGCAATGAGAGGGGAGAGTGTGATCTACATACCTAGTAGATCGACAACGGAAGCGTTTGCTTGATGTAGTCGTACGTCTTCACGGCCCGACCGATCAAGCACCGAAACTACGGCACCTCCGAGTTTTAGCACACGTTCAGCTCGATGACGATCCCCGGACTCCGATCCAGCAAAGTGTTGGGGAAGAGTTTCATCAGCACGACGGCGTGGTGACGATCTTGATGTACTACTGCAGCAGGGCTTCACCTAAACTCCGCTACAATATTATCGAGGACTATGGTGGAAGGGGGCACCGCACACGGCTAAGAATATGATCACGTGGATCAACTTGTGTGTCTCTGGGGTGCCTCTGCCTCAGTATATAAAGGACTAAAGGGGGGAGGCCGGCCGGCCACATAGGGCGCGCCAGGAGAGTCCTAGTCCCTCTGGGAGTAGGATTCCCCCCCCCCCAATCCTAGTTGGAATAGGACTCGTGGAGGGGGGAAAAGAGAGAGAGGGGCCGGCCCCCTCTCCTTGTCCAATTCAGACCAAGGGAGGGGAGGGGCGCGCGGCCCACCATGGGCTGCCTCTTCTCTTTTCCACTAAGGCCCAATAAGGCCCATCTAGCTCCCCGCGGGGTTCCAGTAACCTCCCGGTACTCCGGTAAAATCCCGATTTCACCCGGAACACTTCCGATATCCAAACATAGGCTTCCAATATATCAATCTTTATGTCTCGACCATTTCGAGACTCCTCGTCATGTCCATGATCACATCCGGGACTCCGAACAAACTTCGGTACATCAAAATGCATAAACTCATAATATAACTATCATCGTAACCTTAAGCGTGCGGACCCTACGGGTTCGAGAATAATGTAGACATGACCGAGACATGTCTCCGGTCAATAACCAATAGCGGGACCTGGATGCCCATATTGGCTCCTACATATTCTACGAAGATCTTTATCGGTCAGACCGCATAACAACATACGTTGTTCCCTTTGTCATCGGTATGTTACTTGCCCGAGATTTGATCGTCGGTATCCAATACCTAGTTCAATCTCGTTATTGGCAAGTCTCTTTACTCGTTCTGTAATACATCATCCCGCAACTAACTCATTAGTCGCAATGCTTGCAAGGCTTAAGTGATGTGCCTTACCGAGAGGGCCCACAGATACCTTTCCGACAATCGGAGTGACAAAACCTAATCTCGAAATACGCCAACCCAACATGTACCTTTGGAGACACCTGTAGTACTCCTTTATAATCACCCAGTTACGTTGTGACGTTTGGTAGTACCCAAAGTGTTCCTCCGGTAAACGGGAGTTGCATAATCTCATAGTTATAGGAACATGTATAAGTCATGAAGAAAGCAATAGCAACATACTAAACGATCGGGTGCTAAGCTAATGGAATGGGTCATGTCAATCAGATCATTCACTTAATGATGTGATCCCGTTAATCAAATAACAACTCATTGTTCATGGTTAGGAAACATAACCATCTTTGATTAACGAGCTAGTCAAGTAGAGGCATACTAGTGACACTTTGTTTGTCTATGTATTCACACATGTATTATGTTTCCGGTTAATACAATTCTAGCATGAATAATAAACATTTATCATGATATAAGGAAATAAATAATAACTTTATTATTGCCTCTAGGGCATATTTCCTTCAGTCTCCCACTTGCACTAGAGTCAATAATCTAGATTACATAGTAATGATTCTAACACCCATGGAGCCTTGGTGCTGATCATGTTTTGCTCGTGGAAGAGGCTTAGTCAACGGGTCTGCAACATTCAGATCCATATGTATCTTGCAAATCTCTATGTCTCCCAGTTGGACTAGATCCTGGATGGAATTGAAGCGTCTCTTGATGTGCTTGGTTCTCTTGTGAAATCTGGATTCCTTTGCCAAGGCTATTGCACCAGTATTGTCACAAAAGATTTTCATTGGACCCGATGCACTAGGTATGACACCTAGATCGGATATGACCTTTATATAGGCCTAGAGGGAGCTAGGAGAGTCCAAATGAGGTGCGGTTTTTGGCCACGCAATCGTGATCGAACGATCTAGATGATGGAGAAGGCTTAGGTGGGTTTTGGGCCAAAATGGAGGGGTGTTGGGCTGCAACACACACGAGGCCTTTTCGGTCCCTCGGTTAACCGTTGGAGTATCAAACGAAGTCCAAATGGTACGAAACTTGACAGGCGGTCTACCGGTAGTAAACCAAGGCCGCTTGGCAAGTCTCGGTCCAATCCGGAAATGTTTAATCCCCACACACGAAAGAAAGGTAGAAATGACCACCGGAGGAGAACGAAGCGCCGGAATGCAAAACGGACAACGGGGAAAAAGCTCGAATGCATGAGATGAACACGTATGCAAATGCAATGCACATGATGACATGATAAGAGATGCATGACAACGACAACAACACACGGAGACAAAAACCCGAACCCGAGAAAATAAAATAACTTAACGCCGGAAACGGCAAGAGTTGGAGTACAAATTGGGGAAGTCATATCCGGGGTGTTACAACTAACATCATCCGGATCGGATTCTTATTGAGCAACCATTGCTTTCCCATCTCTCTTCTTGAGCTTGGAGTTCAAATGATTTGGCAACTTCTTCTTGGGAAAGTGATACGTCTCCAACGTATCTATAATTTTTGATTGCTCCATGCTATATTATCTACTGTTTTGGGAAATATTGGGCTTTATTTTCCACTTTTATATTATTTTTGGGACCAACCTATTAACCGAAGGCCCAGCCCAGATTTGCTGTTTTATGCCTTGTGTTTCGAAGAAAAGGAATATCAAACGGAGTCAAAACAGAACAAAATCAACTGGAGAAGTTATTTTTGGAAGGAAACACACCAGATGGACTTGGACCCCACGTCAGAAGATACGGGAGATGCCCACGAGGGTGGGGGGCGCGCCACCTGCCTCGTGCCCCCCCCCCCCCCGTGGCTCCCCTGACGTGCTTCTTCTGCCTATATAACTCCATATACCCTAAAACTTCCAAAACGCATAATAGATCGGGAGTTCCGCCACCAGAAGCCTCCGTAGCCACCAAAAGTCAATCGGGACCCTGTTCCGGCACCCTGCCGGAGGGGGGAACCCTCACCGGTGGCCATCTTCGTCATCCCGGCGCTCTCCATGATGAGGAGGGAGTAGTTCTCCCTCGGGGCCGAGGGTATGTACCAGTAGCTATGTGTTTGATCTCTCTCTCTCTCGTGTTCTTGATTTGGCACGATCTTGATGTATCGCGAGCTTTGCTATTATAGTTGGATCTTATGTTTCTCCTCCCCCTCTTCTCTCTTGTAATGAATCGAGTTTCCCCTTTGAAGTAATCTTATCGGATTGAGTCTTTAAAGATTTGAGAACACGTGATGTATGTCTTGCCGTGGATATCTGTGGTGACAATGGGATACCATGTGCCACTTGATGTATGTCTTGGTGACCAACTTGCGGGTTTCGTGACATTGGGAACCTATGCATAGGGGTTGGCACACGTTTTCATCGTGATTCTACGGTAGAAACTTTGGGGCACTCTTTGAGGATCTATGTGTTGGTTGAATAGATGAATCTGAGATTGTGTGATGTGTATCGTATAATCATACCCACGGATACTTGAGGTGACATTGGAGTATCTAGGTGACATTAGGGTTTTGGTTGATTTGTGTCTTAAGGTGTTATTCTAGTACGAACTCTAGGGCTGTTTGTGACACTTATAGGAATAGCCCAACGGATTGATTGGAAAGAATAACTTTGAGGTGGTTTCGTACCCTACCATAATCTCTTCGTTCGTTCTCCGCTATTAGTGACTTTGGAGTGACTCTTTGTTGCATGTTGAGGGATAGTTTTATGATCCAATTATGTTAGTATTGTTGAGGGAACTTACACTAGCGAAAGTATGAACCCTAGGCCTTGTTTCAACACACTGCCATACCATTTACGCTCACTTTCATCACTTGTTACCTTGCTGTTCTTATTATTTCAGATTACAAATACTATTATCTACTATCCATATACCACTTGTATCACCATCTCTTCGCCGAACTAGTGCACCTATACAATTTACCATTGTATTGGGTGTGTTGGGGACACAAGAGACTCTTTGTTATTTGGTTGCAGGTTTGCTTGAGAGAGACCATCTTCATCCTACGCCTCCTACGGATTGATAAACCTTAGGTCATCCACTTGAGGGAAATTTGCTACTGTCCTACAAACCTCTGCACTTGGAGGCCCAACAACGTCTACAAGAAGAAGGTTGTGTAGTAGACATCAGAAAGGTCTTGGGAAACCTTGGTTTATCCTCCCTCTTCTCATAAGGACACTCGTTGGAGAAGTGGTTGGTTTCTTCACAGTTGTAGCATTTTTCTTACTTTCTTCTTTTGAAATCTTCCCTTGAATTTTCCCGCGCTAAACTTCTTGACAAAGAGAGCCAGTCTTCATATGAAGGGCCCTCATCGGATTCAACCTCATCACCATCTTCATCATCATCATCATCATCATCATCATCATCTTCTTCTTCTTCACTTTGCTCATCTTCACATACATGTTTGGCCTTCAATGCAAGATTGATCTTTGATGTTGGAGTACCATGCATGGCAAGATGTTTTGTGGCATTTGCCTTTGACTCTTCAAATAGTTGGAAGGTGGATATGATGTCATCTTTTAGTCATTTCCTTGAAGGCATGGTGTTGTCTTATGTCCCACACCATTTGGTGGTGATATGGGGCAAGGGCATGAAGCAACTTGTCCACAAGAAATCGCTTAGTCATGTTGAATTCATCTTGTCTCTTTTCACACTCACACAACTCAATGTTAGCAGTGAGAGTCATGAGACGCTCAAGGAGTTGATTGGGAGTTTCACCTTTCTCCATACAAAAGTTTTGCAATTGCCCCTTGGCAATTTCATATTGAGCACTCCGGAGGGTGGAGGTGCCGGTCTTGGATCTTATAATACTTTCCCATAGTTCCTTTCCACTTGTGATGTGTATGAAAGGTCTCCTTTGCTTTTCAACCATACCTCTCCTTATACACATGGTTGCAGTGTCATTGAGATTCTTGTCATAAATTTCTCTTGGTGTAGGATTCTTTGGATCAACCACATGGTAACCATACTCCAAGATCTCCAGCATCTCATCGCTTCCATATCGAAGATGATCCTGCATAGCAACTCTCCACAAGGCAAAATCGGCAGTGGCATCAAGTAAAGGAGGTTTGCCTTGAGGGTTATATTTTGGTTTCTCAACTTGGGGTCTTGCATAAAGCCAAGGAACACTGGAGTGATCATTGTTAGGAGGTTGTTGACCAAGTGACGGAGTAGGCACAGTTGGCCTAG
The DNA here is from genome assembly GCF_056163025.1 of Triticum urartu. Taxonomy (NCBI): domain Eukaryota; kingdom Viridiplantae; phylum Streptophyta; class Magnoliopsida; order Poales; family Poaceae; genus Triticum; species Triticum urartu. Next base: position 18,355,603 of record NC_141876.1, on the reverse strand, counting down.
AAGCCGCACCACCAGAAGGTGGTGCATGCACTGTGGACAATGTGGCTAGTCTCATTTGGACCAAGGCCTCAAGAGAAGCATCATGCTCCTCTTTTTTCTTAGCAAGAGCCCGTTCCAGATCCTCGGAAGTAAAGGACTTAACTTTTGAAGAAGCCTCACCTTTATCCTTCTGATCTGTAACAAGGGGAGTCCCATCGGGGTTCATCTCGCTCTAGGGCGGTTAAGCCACAAGAATAGAGCACGAGGCTCTGATACCAATTGAAAGGATTGAGATGGACGTAGAGGGGGGGGGGGTGAATAGGTACAATTACAAGTTTAATTATTACTTAGCAATTTTAGGCAATAATGCGGAATATGAAGGTGAGCCTAACAATTGCAAGTGTAGTACTAAGTGTTAAGAAAGTAACACAAGTATGTAAGTAAGAAAGCACAATATGATATAAGTACTAAGAGACAAGTAACCACAAGTAGAGAGTTAGGGTTAGGAATAACCACAACTCCGGGAGACGAGGATGTATGACGATGTTCACTTCCTTGGAGGGAAGCTACGTCACCGTTAGAGAGGTGGATGTTACCACGAAGGCACACCAACGCCACAAAGGCTCACCCTATTCTCCCTTTGAGACAACACCACGAAGGCATTTCTCAACCACTAGTGGTAGACCTTGGGGTGGTCTCCAAACCCTCACAAACTTTTACGGGGGGTAATCACCAAGGTCGATTCCTCTCCGAAAGACTCCTACCGCCTAGGAGTCTCCAACCTCCAAGAGTAACAAGAACGATGGGGAAAAGCTCAAGACTTGCTCAAATCACGAATTCCTTTGGTGCAAAGAAGGAGAAGGAGTGGATCTATCACTTGATCGGACAACTTCTCTCAAAAGCTCTCAAATCCCTTGGGGATCTAAGATTTGGTGTGGAGGAGTGAGAGAGAGAGAGAGTGAAATGTGTTCTAGGGTTTGTTCAAAGTGAGTGGTCAACCCTCCCCCAAGGGGAAGAAGGGCTATATATAGTGTGAGCTCAAATATGGTCGTTGCAGTGTAAGTGAGTGAGCAGGACGGACATCCGAGCAAGGGGCCGAACATCCGGCTTGGTAATCTACGAGGAACAGAACAAACGCAGAACAAAAGAACAGAGGGGCTGGACATCCGGGGCCCAAGCCCGGACATCCGACATATCAGGAAGGCCCGGACATCCGGCAGGTGGCCGGATATCCGGCGCACAGCCTAGCATAAAGACTTTCTCTGGATAGCTATGCCCGGATATCCGGAATGGGGCACAAACATTCGGCGTAACAGGAAGGCCCGGACATCCGGGGAAAGCCCGGACATCCGGCGTGTAGCCTAGTATACAACTGCTCTCTGGATGGCTAGGCCCGGATATCCGGCAAGGATGCCGGACATCCGGCGTGCAGCCCGGACATCCGGCGTGCAGCCCGGACATCCGACAGCCAAGAGACAGAACATGAAGGTTTTTGGCATGTGCAGTATGGTCAGGAGGTTTGTGGCAAGAGCAAGCCTTTAACTAACCCTATCGATCCCCTCTTAATAGTGCGGGATCCTATACTCGAGAAAACAAATATGTAATCAACTTTTATGCTTCATCCTTGAGTAAAATCACTTGTAAGCTCTTGATCCACACACATCGATGAACTGGGGACTAATACCTGAGATTTACTTGACAGCCATTGTTAGTCCCCTACATGTATATTGTCATCAACATCAAAACATGATGTAAGGGCATGATTGCTCTCTCAGCAACCACTTGCGCAATTGTAGGCTCACTACCGTGGCGGCGTTGTCCTTGCACTGACCAGACCCGTGCACAATGAGGTGGAGCTCCACACCTGTTGGGATATTCTTCTCATGTGGGGCTGTGAGGAGATGACCATTTTAGGCCTTTTTAGGCAGCCCAAAGAGGTGTAAAAGCCCACTGCCCATCAGGGTTATGACCTAGGGTCATTTTGGACTTTGCGGATGTGAGGATGAGGATGTTTTACTCTCCATCCCACAACTGAAGGAAATATGCCCTAGAGGCAATAATAAAGTTGTTATTTATATTTCCTTATATCATGATAAATGTTTATCATTCGTGCTAGAATTGTATTAGCCGGAAACCAGTACATGTGTCAATATATAGACAAACAGAGTGTCCATAGCATGCCTCTACTTGACTAGCTCGTTAATCAAAGATGGTTAAGTTTCCTAGCCATAGACATGTGTTGTCATTTGATGAACGGAATCACATCATTAGAGAATTATGTGATGGACTAGACCCATCCGTTAGCTTAGCACTATGATCGTTTAGTTTATTGCTATTGCTTTCTTCATGACTTATACGTGTTCCTATGACTATGAGATTATGCAACTCTCGAATACTGGAGGAACACCTTGTGTGCTATCAAACGTCACAACATAACTGGGTGATTATAAAGTTGCTCTACAGGTGTCTTCGATGGTGTTTGTTGAGTTGGCATAGATCGAGATTAGGATTTGTCACTCTGATTGTCGGAGAGGTATCTCTGGGCCCTCTCGGTAATGCACATCACTATAAGCCTTGCAAGCAATGTGACTAATGCGTTAGTTGCGGGATGATGCATTACGGAACGAGTAATGAGACTTGCTGGTAACGAGATTGAACTAGGTATGATGACACCGACGATCGAATCTCGGGCAAGTAACATACCGATGACAAAGGGAACAACGTATGTTGTTATGCGGTTTGACCGATAAAGATCTTCGTAGAATATGTAGGAACCAATATGAGCATCCAAGTTCCGTTATTGGTTATTGAGCGGAGATGTGTCTCGGTCATGTCTACATAGTTCTCGAACCCGTAGGGTCCGCACGCTTAACATTCGTTGATGATTTGTATTACGAGTTATGTGATTTTATGTACCGAAGGTTGTTCGGAGTCCTGGATGAGATCACGGACATGACGAGGAGTCTCGAAATGGTCGAGACATAAAGATTGATATATTGGACCATGTTATTCGGACACCGGAAGTGTTTCGGATGGTTTCGGATAAAACTGGAGTGCCGGAGGGTTACCGGAACCCCCCCCCCCCGAGAAGTTAATGGGCCACCATGGGCCTTATAGGAGAGAGGGTCGGCCAGGAGGTGGCGCCCCCCCCAGTCCATTGGACAAGGGGTGTGGGCAGCGTCCCCTGTCGTGGTTCTATGTCTGATAGTAGAATGGGGGTAGGTATGAGGAGGCAAGATCCTAGCTACGGTGAAGTTGTGCACGCAAGATTTACAAGTTCAGGCCTTTCTCAGAGGAAGTAATAGCCCTACATGTCGGTGCCTGGAGGCTGGTCGATTGGATTATGCGTGAAGTTACAGGGGGTGCGAACCCTTGTCCCAGAGGAGGGGGTGGCTTATATAGAGTGCGCCAGGACCCCATGCATCCCCCATTACATAGAGTTCAATGTACATAAAGAGGGAACGTTACTGGTAGCGTCAGCATTAAAGGGATATAAATGATCCTTAAAACTACGGAGTGAACGCCTGACCGTTGCCATCCAGAGTGAACTTAGATCTTCTGTACTCCGAGTGGTTTCTGATGTGGTCGAACGATTATATCCTGGTCGAATGGAATTGGGTTATCCGAGTGGAACACATGGTCGAGTGAGTTGCATTCAGAGGCGATTTCAGTCGGTAGAATTTGCTGTCCTTTGAATGTCTTCGACTGTAGGGCAGTGTCCTTGGGAAGGGTGCTTAGATCAGATCTATTGCCCTACCCTAGGTACATGTCATCGTCATTAGCCCCCGAATGGGTCTGGGTCCGAGTGGAGATGGAGTTGAAGATGGGTCCAACTCAATGTTCATGCTTCGGAAGCATTTTACTTGGATTGGTGAACCATGCAAAAATTCCGACTTCATTTCCAGTCGCCTTGAGCCATTCAAAGGTTGTCGAGTGAACCTTGGCTGATAAGCTTCAAATGTTAATACGACATAAAATCTTTGGTGCGATCGACTGTGATGTCGTTCCCAGATCTCGCGGGATTCGAAATCTGGGGAAGCGCGCGGGATGGAGAGAGCCGCAGTAAACGGGGCGGATTAGGCAGGGGTGCCTCGATTCTCGCGCCGCCTTTTTCGCCATGTATCGAGCGCGCGACTGTTGCGGGATTTGACAGGATTGCCTGGGTCCACAAGTCAGTCACTCCGGGAATAGACCATATAAGGTCTCCGAGCCGGCGTCTTTGCACAGTGCACCCCACTTTCTTTCTTCTCCCTGCTTCTCCATTGCATCTGCCTCCGCCCTCGGTGCCACCGCCCCGCCCAAGCTCAATCCACCGCAATGGGGAAGGACATGACGACAGCTCCGGAGCGCGCGAAGAAGGCGACGACAAAGGCGAAGGGGAAGAAGACGAGCCGGGGAGGGTCGTCGTCAAGAACCGGTCTGCCGCCTGGCTGGATCCAAGGCGACTGGATCCAGTCGACGATCCAGCGTGAAGACATGGAGGATTTGGCTGGCGGGGGACTGATTCCTGATACGTCTACAACGTATCTATAATTTTTGATTGTTCCATCCTATTATATTATCTGGTTTGGATGTTTATGAGCTTTATTTTACACTTTTATATAATTTTAGGGACTAACCTATTAACCTAGAGCCTAGTGCTAGTTTTCTGTTGTTCCTTGTTTTAGAGTATCGCAGAAAAGGAAAATCAAACGGAGTCCAATTGACCTGAAACTTCACGGAACTTATTTTTGGCACGGAAGAAATCCAGGAGACTTGGAGTAGACGTCAGGGAAGCTTCGAGGGAGGCACGAGGCAGGGAGGCGCGCCCTACCCTCCTGGGCATGCCCCCACCCTCGTGGGCCCCTCGTGGCTCCCCTGACCGACTTCTTTCGCCTATATATGTCCATATACCCTAAAAACATCAAGGGAGAGAATAGATCGGGAGTTCCGCCGCCAGAAGCCTCCGTAGCCACCGAAAACCAATCTAGACCCGTTCCGGCACCCTGCCGGAGGGGGAATCCCTCTCCGATGGCCATCTTCATCATCCTAGCGCTCTCCATGATGAGGAGGGAGTAGTTCTCCCTCGGGGTTGAGGGTATGTACCAGTAGCTATGTGTTTGATCTCTCTCTCTCTCTCTCTCTCTCTCGTGTTCTTGAGGTGGTACGATCTTGATGTATCGCGAGCTTTGCTGTTATAGTTGGATCTTATGATGTTTCTCCCCCTCTACTCTCTTGTGATGGATTGAGTTTTCCCTTTGAAGTTATCTTATCAGATTGAGTCTTTAAGGATTTGAGAACACTTGATGTATGTCTTGGACGTGCTTATCTGTGGTGACAATGGGATATCATGTGATCCACTTGATGTATGTTTTGGTGATCAACTTGCGAGTTCCGTGACCTCGTGAACTTATGCAAAGGGGTTGGCACACGTTTTCGTCTTGACTCTCCGGTAGAAACTTTGGGTCACTCTTTGAAGTACTTTGTGTTTGTTGAATAGATGAATCTGAGATTGTGTGATGCATATCGTATAATCATACCCACAGATACTTGAGGTGACATTGGAGTATCTAGGTGACATTAGGGTTTTGGTTGATTTGTGTCTTAAGGTGTTATTCTAGTACGAACTCTATGATAGATTGAACGGAAAGAATAGCTTCGTGTTATTTTACTACGGACTCTTGAGTAGATCGACCAGAAAGGATAACTTTGAGGTGGTTTCGTACCCTACAATAATCTCTTCATTTGTTCTCCGCTATCAGTGACTTTGGAGTGACTCTTTGTTGCATGTTGAGGGATAGTTATATGATCCAATTATGTTATTATTGTTGAGAGAACTTGCACTAGTGAAAGTATGAATTCTAGGCCTTGTTTACTAGCATTGCAATACCGTTTACGCTCACTTTTATCATTAGTTACCTTGCTGTTTTTATATTTTCAGATTACAAAAACCTATATCTACTATCCATATTGCACTTGTATTACCATCTCTTCGCCGAACTAGTGCACCTATACAATTTACCATTGTATTGGGTGTGTTGGGGACACAAGAGACTCTTTGTTATTTGGTTGCAGGGTTGTTTGAGAGAGACCATCTTCATCCTACGCCTCCCACGGATTGATAAACCTCAGGTCATGCACTTGAGGGAAATTGCTTCTGTCGTGCAAACATCTGCACTTGGAGGCCCAACAACGTCTACAAGAATAAGGTTGTGTAGTAGACATCAATTCCCCATGATTCTTGGCAGCTTCCGGAGGACGAGACCAAGCCGTGGCCGCAGGAGGGTGAGTGCGTCCTTCTCGCAACCCACGTCGACCGCAGTTTCTCTCTGCCTCCCCATCCTTTTTTCCGGGGTTTTATGAACTTTTTTGGAGCCCAACTTCATCACTTTTCTCCCAACACCATCACATGCCTTGCAGTATATGTGTCCATGTGCGAGAACTTTCTGGGCTGTCGACCGCACTGGGGTCTCTTCAAACATATTTTCACTTGTCGTTCTCAGTCTGTAAAAAAGGCCAATGCGAGTGATGAGAGGACACACGTTATCCAGATGAGTGGAGGTTTAGGGATCCAGATGAGGAATAAAAGCACTTTCCCTGCTATGATTCTTCCCGAGTCAGTCAAAGGGTGGCAGCCGACCTGGTTCTATTGTAAGGACCAACCGACCTCGGGTCAGTCGACTGGCCTTCCCCTGTTTTCCATAGGACGAGTTGAGAAGCCTTCTCCCCTAAGAGTGACTCCAGCTGAGAAAGTGGAGGTGAATATGTTGGTTGAGCGAGTAGTCCAACTTGTCCGTGACGGTGTGACTAGCATGGACTTGTTAGAAGTGTTTCTCAGTCGACGCATCCAACCACTCCAAGCCCGTGATCATCCAATGTGGATGTACTCGGGTGTTGAAGACAGCACCCGGATCCACCCGGAGGAAGTCGATGAGGGGACGGTGGCGCCGTGGCTGCAAGGTATTACTGGCAACAAAGACAACCCTAGGGGGTCTAGGAGGGTTCCTCCACTCGACAACACCACCGAACCCGGCAAGGTCTGATTCTTTTCTTTCGAGTGTCTTTTGCTCTGATATGTATTTGTTCTCAAAACTGATTGATATCCACTCGACCCCGTGTCTTGCAGTTCCTACTGGATTGATACCTTGGTTCTCAAAAACTGAGGGAAATACTTACGCTATGTTGTTGCATCATCCCTTCCTCTTCGGGGAAATCCAATGCAGTGCTCAAGAGGTAGCACAGATTCGCAGCTAAGCCCCCGAGTGAGAGGCTTGCTCTTCACTTGGTAGGATTTTGTTTTTGAAACTTAGGCGAATCGGATTCGCAGCTAAGTCACCCACTGGGGGTTTTGGGCACATGTATAAGTAATAGCAATCATTTAGGAGACTGTAAAACCATGTCTTTGATAAACAAACTGAAAGGTACTTCTTATTACATCTCGATAGTCTGAATGCTTAAGTGTTAAAATGGCGGAGGAGCTCCGCATTCCAAGCGCGTGGCTCGTCTTTCTTGTGTTCCACATCGTACAGGTGGTATGCTCCATTGTGGAGCACTTTGGTGATGATGAAGGGGCCTTCCCAGGTGGGAGCAAGCTTGTGTGGTCGTTGCTGATCCACTCGGAGAACCAGGTCTCCTTCCTGGAACGCTCGACCTCTTACGTTCCTAGCGTGTAACCGACGAAGGTCTTGCTGATAAATGGTCGACCTGATCAGGTCCATCTCTCTTTCTTCTTCCAAAAGATCGACACCATCTTGTCGGGCTTGTTCTGCTTCTGCTTCTAAGAAAATCTCCACTCCCGGGGCATTATGGAGTAAATCAATCGGCAGCACGGCCTCAGCTCCATAAACCAGGAAGAAGGGAGTCTGGCCAGTTGACCGATTTGGTGTTGTTCTCAGACCCACAATACTGATGGTAACTCATCTACCCAGGCACCAGCCGCATGTTTGAGGTCGCGTATCAATCTGGGCTTCAACCCTTGTAAGATCAAACCATTTGCTCTTTCTGCTTGTCCATTCGACTGTGGGTGAGCGATTGAAGCATAGTCGACCCGGGTGCCCCGAGAAGCACAGAGGGCTCTGAACTCATCTGAATCAAAGTTTGAACCGTTGTCTGTGATGATGTTGTGCGGGACTCCACATCTGAATGTTAACTCTCTGATGAAGCTGACGGCGGTTCCCGAGTCGAGGTTCTTGATGGGTTTGGCTTCAATCATTTAGTGAACTTGTCGACTGCGACAAGCAAGTGGGTGAGACCGGTTCTGCCAGTCCTCAAGGGTCCAACCATATCCAACCCCCAAACAGCAAATGGCCAGACGAGTGGAATGGTCTTCAAAGCTGAAGCGGGCTTGTGAGACATGTTGGAGTAGAACCGGTAGCCCTCACACTTATCGACTATTTCTTTTGCCATTTCATTCACCCGTGGCCAGTACCTGCTCGGTATGCTTTGGCCATGATTGTCCGAGAGGACGCATGGTGACCACAGGTCCCCGAGTGGATATCATTGAGGATCATTCGACCTTACTCTAGGGTAATGCATCGTTGAGCAACTCCAATCACTCTCCCCCTGTACAGTCGACCACTTATCACAGTGAAGGCTTTGGATCGACGGACAATCTGTTGCGCTTCATCTTCGTCTTCTGGAATCTCTTTCCTGAGAATATATGCGATATATGGCACTGTCCAGTCAGGAATGACAACTAAAACTTCCATGATTAAGTCAACCACAGCTGGGATTTCAACTTTAGTCGGATCAGTAGACCTCTTAGGTTGCGGGGGCTCTTCTGTGAAGGGATCCTCTTGAACTGATGGTGTGTGAAGATGCTCCAAGAACACATTGCTGGGAATGGGCTCTCGCTTGGAACCTATCTTTGCCAGGTCATCCGCTGCCTGATTCTTCAGCCCTTCAAACTTCTTTTATAACTTTCTCACTGCATTACAATAACCAGTCATAGCTGGGCTTCTGATGTCCAACTCCTTCATCACTTGATTGACCACCAAATCTGAGTCGCCATAGACCATTAGGAGACGGACGCTGAGTGAAATGGCCATTCGCAACCCATACAGAAGTGCATTGTATTCAGCTTCATTGTTGGAGGAATCAAAGTGAATCTGAAGGACATAATTGAGTTTGTCACCTCGCGGGGATACCAGAACTACTCCAGCGCCAGAACCAATCAACATCTTGGACCCATCAAAGAACATAGTCCAATGTTCTGAGTGGACTTGAGTCGGTTGCTATTGTTCGATCCACTCGATGAGGAAATCTACTATTGCTTGGGACTTGATTGCTTTCTTTGCCTCAAACTTGATATCCAACGGAAGGAGTTCAATCGCCCACTTTGCCACTCGACCAGTTGCATCTCTGTTGTTCAGAATTTCTGACAATGGAGCATCGCTGACGACTGTGATAGAGTGATCTGAGAAATAATGTGCAACCTTCTTCGTGGTCAAGTAAATGCCATAGACAAGCTTCTGATAATGCGGATATCTTTGCTTGGATGGAGTTAAGACTTCAGAAATATAGTACACTGGGCGCTGAACCTTATAGGCTTTACCTTCTTATTCCCGCTCCACCGTGAGTACTGTACTGACAACTTGTCCAGTGGCTACAATATAAAGCAGTAAAGGCTCTTTGCTGATTGGAGCAGCGAGCATCGGCTGGGTGGAAATCAGGGTTTTGAGCTTTGCAAACGCTTTGTCAGCTTCAGGAGTCCACTCGAACTTATCAGATTTCTTCATCAATCGGTAAAGAGGTAACGCCTTTTCACTGAGATGAGAGATGAATCGACTCAAGGTGGTCAAACAACCAGTAAGCTTCTGAACGTCGTGTTGGGGAACGTTGCAGAAAACAAAAAAATTCCTACGGTTTCACCAAGATCCATCTAGGAGTTCATCTAGCAACGAGTGATCGGATTGCATCTACATACCTTTGTAGATCACGCACGAAAGCGTTCAAAGAACGGGGATGAGGAAGGCGTACTCGACGTGATCCAAATCACCGGAGATCCTAGCGCCGAACGGACGGCACCTCCGCGTTCAACACACGTATGGTCAGCGTGACGTCTCCTCCTTCTTGATCCAGCAAGGGGGAAGGAGAGGTTGAGGAAGATGGCTCCAACAGCAGCACGACGGCGTGGTGGTGGTGGAGCTGCAGTACTCCGGCAGGGCTTCGCCAAGCACTATGGAGGAGGAGGATGTGTTGGAGAGGGAGAAGGAGGCACCAAAGGCATGTTTTGAGAGGCCCTCCTTTACCCACTATATATAGGGAGTCCAAGGGGGGCGCCAGCCCTAGGAGATCCAATCTCCTAGGGGGGGTGCGGCCAAGGGAGGAATCCCTCCTCCCCAAGGCACCTAGGAGGTGCCTTCCCCCTTTGGGACTCTTCCCTTCCTTGAACCCTAGGCGCATGGGCCTCTTGGGGCTGGTGCCCTTGGCCCATATAGGCCAAGGCGCACCCCCTACAGCCCATGTGCCCCCCGGGGCAGGTGGCCCCACCCGGTGGGCCCCCGGGACCCTTCCGGTGGTCCCGGTACAATACCGGTGACCCCGAAACTTGTCCCGATGCCCGAAATAGCACTTCCTATATATAATTCTTTACCTCCGGACCATTCCGGAACTCCTCGTGACGTCCGGGATCTCATCCGGGACTCCAAACAACATTCGGGTTACTACATATACATATCCCTACAACCCTAGCGTCACCGAACCTTAAGTGTGTAGACCCTACGGGTTCGGGAGACATGTAGACATGACCGAGACGACTCTCCGGCCAATAACCAACAGCGGGATCTGGATACCCATGTTGGCTCCCACATGCTCCTCGATGATCTCATTGGATGAACCACGACATCGAGGATTCAAGCAACCCCGCATACAATTCCCTTCGTCAATCGGTATGTTACTTGCCCGAGATCTGATCGTCGGTATCCCAATACCTCGTTCAATCTCGTTACCGGCAAGTCACTTTACTCGTACCGTAATGCATGATCCCGTGACCAGACACTTGGTCACTTTGAGCTCATTATGATGATGCATTACCGAGTGGGCCCAGTGATACCTCTTCGTCATACGGAGTGACAAATCCCAGTCTTGATCCGTGTCAACCCAACAGACACTTTCGGAGATACCCGTAGTATACCTTTATAGTCACCCAGTTACGTTGTGACGTTTGGCACACCCAAAGCACTCCTACGGTATCCGGGAGTTACACGATCTCATGGTCTAAGGAAAAGATACTTGACATTGGAAAACTCTAGCAAACGAACTATACGATCTTATGCTATGTTTAGGATTGGGTCTTGTCCATCACATAATTCTCCTAATGATGTGATCTCGTTATCAATGACATCCAATGTCCATAGTCAGGAAACCATGACTATCTATTGATCAACGAGCTAGTCAACTAGAGGCTTACTAGGGACATGTTGGTGTCTATTATTCACACATGTATTACGATTTCCGGATAACACAATTATAGCATGAATAAAGACGATTCTCATGAACAAGGAAATATAATAATAATGCTTTTATTATTGCCTCTAGGGCATATTTCCAATAGTCTCCCACTTGCACTAGAGTCAATAATCTAGTTACATGTGATGAATCGAACACCCATGGAATTCTGGTGTTGATCATGTTTTGCTCTAGGGAGAGGTTTAGTCAACGGATCTGCTATATTCAGGTCTGTATGTACTTTACAAATATCTATGTCTCCATCTTGAACATTTTCACGAATGGAGTTGAAGCGACGCTTGATGTGCCTAGTCTTCTTGTGAAACCTGGGCTCCTTGGCAAGTGCAATAGCTCCAGTGTTGTCACAGAAGAGTTTGATTGGCCCCGACGCATTGGGTATGACTCCTAGGTCGGTGATGAACTCCTTCACCCAAATTGCTTCATGTGTTGCCTCCGAGGCTGCCATGTACTCCGCTTCACATGTAGATCCCGCCACGACGCTCTGCTTGCAACTGCACCAGCTTACTGCCCCACCATTCAAAATATACACGTATCCGGTTTGTGACTTAGAGTCATCCAGATCTGTGTCGAAGCTAGCGTCGACGTAACCCTTTACGACGAGCTCTTCGTCACCTCCATAAACGAGAAACATTTCCTTAGTCCTTTTCAGGTACTTCAGGATATTCTTGACCGCTGTCCAGTGTTCCTTGCCGGGATTACTTTGGTACCTTCCTACCAAACTTACGGCAAGGTTTACATCAGGTCTGGTACACAGCATGGCATACATAATAGAACCTATGGCTGAGGCATAGGGGATGACACTCATCTCTTCTATATCTTCTGCCGTGGTCGGACATTGAGCTGAGCTCAATTTCACACCTTGTAACACAGGTAAGAACCCCTTCTTAGACTGATCCATATTGAACTTCTTCAATATCTTATCAAGGTATGTGCTTTGTGTAAGACCTATGAGGCGTCTTGATCTATCTCTATAGATCTTGATGCCTAATATATAAGCAGCTTCTCCAAGGTCCTTCATTGAAAAACTCTTATTCAAGTAGGCCTTAATGCTGTCCAAGAGTTCTATATCATTTCCCATCAAAAGTATGTCATCTACATATAATATGAGAAATGCTACAGAGCTCCCACTCACTTTCTTGTAAACGCAGGCTTCTCCATAAGTCTGCGTAAACCCAAACGCTTTGATCATCTCATCAAAGCGAATGTTCCAACTCCGAGATGCTTGCACCAGCCCATAAATCGAGCGTTGGAGCTTGCACACCTTGTCAGCATTCTTAGGATCGACAAAACCTTCCGGCTGCATCATATACAATTCTTCCTTAAGGAAACCATTAAGGAATGCCGTTTTGACGTCCATTTGCCATATCTCATAATCATAGTATGCGGCGACTGCTAACATAATTCGGACAGACTTCAGCTTCGCTACTGGTGAGCAAGTCTCATCGTAGTTAACCCCTTGAACTTGTCGATAACCCTTAGCGACAAGCCGAGCTTTATGGATGGTCACATTACCATCCGCGTCTGTCTTCTTCTTAAAGATCCATTTATTTTCTATGGCTCGCCGATCATCGGGCAAGTCAGTCAAAGTCCATACTTCTTTTCATACATGGATCCTATCTCGGATTTCATGGCTTCTAGCCATTTGTCGGAATCCGGGCCCGCCATCGCTTCTTCATAGTTCGAAGGTTCACCGTTGTCTAACAACATGATTTCCAAGACAGGGTTGCCGTACCACTCTGGTGCGGAACGTGTCCTTGTGGACCTTCGAAGTTCAGTAGCAACTTGATCTGAAGTTTCATGATCATCATCATTAACTTCCTCTCTAGTTGGTGCAGGCACCTCAGGAACATTTTCTTGAGTTGCGCCATTTTCTGGTTCAAGAGGTAACACTTCATCAAGTTCTACTTTCCTCCCACTTACTTCTTTCGAGAGAAACTCCTTCTCTAGAAAGGATCCATTCTTGGCAACAAAGATCTTGCCTTTGGATCTGAGGTAGAAGGTATACCCAATAGTTTCTTTAGGGTATCCTATGAAGACGCATTTTTCCGACTTGGGTTCGAGCTTTTCAGGTTGAAGTTTCTTGACATAAGCATCGCATCCCCAAACTTTTAGAAACGACAGCTTAGGTTTCTTCCCAAACCATAATTCATACGGTGTCGTCTCAACGGATTTCGACGGAGCCCTATTTAAAGTGAATGCAGCAGTCTCTAAAGCATAGCCCCAAAAAGATAGCGGTAAATCGGTAAGAGACATCATAGATCGCACCATATCTAATAGAGTGCGATTACGACGTTCGGACACACCATTACGCTGAGGTGTTCCAGGCGGCGTGAGTTGTGAAACTATTCCACATTTTCTTAAGTGTGTGCCAAATTCGTGACTCAAGTATTCTCCTCCACGATCTGATCGCAAAAACATGATTTTTCTGTCACGTTGATTTTCAACCTCACTGTGAAATTCCTTGAACTTTTCAAAGGTCTCAGACTTGTGTTTCATTAAGTAGATATACCCATATCTACTCAAGTCATTAGTGAGGGTGAGAACATAACGATAGCCACCGCGAGCCTCAACACTCATTGGACCGCACACATCAGTATGTATGATTTCCAATAAGTTGGTTGCTCGCTCCATTGTTCCTGAGAACGGAGTCTTGGTCATTTTACCCATGAGGCATGGTTCGCACGTGTCAAATGATTCGTAATCAAGAGACTCTAAAAGTCCATCTGCATGGAGCTTCTTCATGCGTTTGACACCTATGTGACCAAGGCAGCAGTGCCACAAGTATGTGGGACTATCATTATTAATCTTACATCTTTTGGTACTCACACTACGAACATGTGTAGCATTACACTCGAGATTCATTAAGAATAAACCATTCACCATCGGAGCATGACCATAAAACATATCTCTCATATAAATAGAACAACCATTATTCTCGGATTTAAATGAGTAGCCATCTCGTATTAAACGAGATCCTGATACAATGTTCATGCTCAAACTTGGCACTAAATAACAATTATTGAGGTTCAAAACTAATCCCGTAGGTAAATGTAGAGGTAGCGTGCCGACGGCGATCACATCGACCTTGGAACCATTCCCGAAGCGCATCGTCACCTCATCCTTCGCCAGTCTCCACTTATTCCGCAACTCCTGCTTTGAGTTACAAATGTGAGCAACTGCACCGGTATCAAATACCCAGGAGCTACTACGAGTACTGGTAAGGTACACATCAATTACATGTATATCACATATACCTTTCGTTTTGCCGGCCTTCTTGTCCGCTAAGTACTTGGGGCAGTTCCGCTTCCAGTGACCACTTTCCTTGCAATAAAAGCACTCAGTCTCGGGCTTGGGTCCATTCTTTGGCTTCTTCCCGGCAGCTTGCTTACCGGGCGCGGCAACTCCCTTGCCGTCCTTCTTGAAGTTCTTCTTACCCTTGCCTTTCTTGAACTTAGTGGTTTTATTCACCATCAACACTTGATGTTCCTTTTTGACTTCTACCTCTGCTGATTTCAGCATTGCAAATTCCTCAGGAATGGTCTTTTCCATCCCCTGCATATTGAAGTTCATCACAAAGCTCTTGTAGCTTGGTGGAAGCGACTGAAGGATTCTGTCAATGACCGCGTCATCCGGGAGATTAACTCCCAGCTGAGTCAAGCGGTTATGCAGCCCAGACATAGTGAGTATGTGCTCACTGACAGAACTATTTTCCTCCATCTTACAGCTGAAGAACTTGTCGGAGACTTGATATCTCTCGACCCGGGCATGATCTTGGAAAACCATTTTCAGCTCTTCGAACATCTCATATGCTCCGTGTCTCTCAAAACGCTTTTGGAGCCCCGACTCTAAGCTGTAAAGCATGCCGCACTGAACGAGGGAGTAGTCATCGGTACGTGCCTGCCAAGCGTTCATAACGTCTTGTTCTGCAGGGAGAATAGGTGCGTCACCCAGCGGTGCTTGTAGGACATAATCTTTCTTGGCAGCTATGAGGATGATCCTCAGGTTCCGGACCCAGTCCGTGTAGTTGCTGCCATCGTCTTTCAGCTTGGTTTTCTCTAGGAACGCGTTGAAGTTGAGGACTACGTTGGCCATTTGATCTACAAGACATATTGTAAATATTTTTAGACTAAGTTCATGATAATTAAGTTCATCTAATCAAATTATTCAATGAACTCCCACTTAGATAGACATCCCTCCTGTAATCTAAGTATAACATGATCCGAGTTAACTAGGCCGTGTCCGATCATCATGTGAGACGGACTAGTCAACATCGGTGAACATCTTCATGTTGATCGTATCTTCTATATGACTCATGCTCGACCTTTCGGTCTTCTGTGTTCCGAGGCCATGTCTGTACATGCTAGGCTCGTCAAGTCAACCTAAGTGTTTGCATGTGTAAATCTGTCTTACACCCGTTGTATGTGAACGTTGGAATCTATCACACCCGATCATCACGTGGTGCTTCGAAACAACAAACTGTCGCAACGGTGCACAGTTAGGGGGAACACTTTCTTGAAATTATTATGAGGGATCATCTTATTTACTACCGTCGTTCTAAGTAAACAAGATGCAAAAACATGATAAACATCACATGCAATCAAATAATAGTAGTGACATGATATGGCCAATATCACATAGCTCCTTTGATCTCCATCTTGGGGCTCCATGATCATCTTGTCACCGGCATGACACCATGATCTCCATCATCATGATCTCCATCATCGTGTCTCCATGAAGTTGCTCGCCAACTATTACTTCTACTACTATGGCTAACGCGTTTAGCAATAAAGTAAAGTAATTTACATGGCGTTTCTCAATGACACGCAGGTCATACAAAAAATAAAGACAACTCCTATGGCTACTGCCGGTTGTCATACTCATCGACATGCAAGTCGTGGTTCCTATTACAATAGCATGAACATCTCATACATCACATATATATCATTCATCATTCATCACAACTTTGGCCATATCATATCACAAAGCACTTGCTGCAAAAACAAGTTAGACGTCCTCTAATTGTTGTTGCATGTTTTTACGTGGCTGAAGTAGGGTTCTAGCAAGAACGTTTTCTTACCTACGTGAAAGCCACAACGTGATTTGTCAACTTCTATTTACCCTTCATAAGGACCCTTTTCATCGAATCCGCTCCAACTAAAATGGGAGAGACAGACACCCGCCAGCCACCTTATGCAACTAGTGCATGTTAGTCGGTGGAACCGGTCTCACGTAAGCGTACGTGTAAGGTTGGTCCGGGCCGCTTCATCCCACAATACCGTTGAAGCAAGATAAGACTAGTAGCGGCAAGAAAGTTGACAACATCTACGCCCACAACAAATTGTGTTCTACTCATGCAAGAGAACTACGCATAGACCTAGCTCATGATGCCACTGTTGGGGAACGTTGCAGAAAACAAAACTTTTCCTACGGTTTCACCAAGATCCATCTAGGAGTTCATCTAGCAACGAGTGATCGGATTGCATCTACATACCTTTGTAGATCACGCGCGGAAGCGTTCAAAGAACGGGGATGAGGAAGGCGTACTCGACGTGATCCAAATCACCGGAGATCCTAGCGCCGAACGGACGGCACCTCCGTGTTCAACACACGTACGGTCAGCGTGACGTCTCCTCCTTCTTGATCCAGCAAGGGGGAAGGAGAGGTTGAGGAAGATGGCTCCAACAGCAGCACGACGACGTGGTGGTGGTGGAGCTGCAGTACTCCGGCAGGGCTTCGCCAAGCACTATGGAGGAGGAGGATGTGTTGGAGAGGGAGAAGGAGGCACCAAAGGCATGTTGTGAGAGGCCCTCCTTTCCCCACTATATATAGGGAGTCCAAGGGGGGCGCCAGCCCTAGGAGATCCAATCTCCTAGGGGGGGTGCGGCCAAGGGAGGAATCCCTCCTCCCCAAGGCACCTAGGAGGTGCTTTCCCCCTTTGGGACTCTTCCCTTCCTTGAACCCTAGGCGCATGGGCCTCTTGGGGCTAGTGCCCTTGGCCCATATAGGCCAAGACGCACCCCCTACAGCCCATGTGGCCCCCGGGGCAGGTGGCCCCACCCGGTGGGCCCCCGGGACCCTTCCGGTGGTCCTGGTACAATACCGGTGACCCCGAAACTTGTCCCGATGCCCGAAATAGCACTTCCTATATATAATTCTTTACCTCCGGACCATTCCGGAACTCCTCGTGACGTCCGGGATCTCATCCGGGACTCCGAACAACATTCGGGTTACTGCATATACATATCCCTACAACCCTAGCGTCACCGAACCTTAAGTGTGTAGACCCTACGGGTTCGGGAGACATGTAGACATGACCGAGACGACTCTCCGGCCAATAACCAACAGCGGGATCTGGATACCCATGTTGGCTCCTACATGCTCCTCGATGATCTCATTGGATGAACCACGATGTTGAGGATTCAAGCAACCCCGCATACAATTCCCTTCGTCAATTGGTATGTTACTTGCCCGAGATCCGATCGTCGGTATCCCAATACCTCGTTCAATCTCGTTACCGGCAAGTCACTTTACTCGTACCGTAATGCATGATCCCGTGACCAGACACTTGGTCACTTTGAGCTCATTATGATGATGCATTACCGAGTGGGCCCAGTGATACCTCTCTGTCATACGGAGTGACAAATCCCAGTCTTGATCCGTGTCAACCCAACAGACACTTTCGGAGATACCCGTAGTATACCTTTATAGTCACCCAGTTACATTGTGACGTTTGGCACACCCAAAGCACTCCTATGGTATCCGAGAGTTACACGATCTCATGGTCTAAGGAAAAGATACTTGACATTGGAAAACTCTAGCAAACGAACTATACGATCTTATGCTATGTTTAGGATTGGGTCTTGTCCATCACATCATTCTCCTAATGATGTGATCCCGTTATCAATGACATCCAATGTCCATAGTCAGGAAACCATGACTATCTGTTGATCAACGAGCTAGTCAACTAGAGGCTTACTAGGGACATGTTGGTGTCTATTATTCACACATGTATTACGATTTCCGGATAACACAATTATAGCATGAATAAAGACGATTATCATGAACAAGGAAATATAATAATAATGCTTTTATTATTGCCTCTAGGGCAGATTTCCAACACGTCGTGTATGCGCACAGGGCATTTCATTCGGAGTATTGCACCAACTTTCTCTGGGTTTGCATCGATCCCACGTTTGGAAACGAGGAAACCAAGTAACTTTCCACCTGGAACTCCGAATGTACACTTCGACGGGTTAAGCTTGATATCATATCTTCTCAGATTGGCAAAGGTTTCAGCGAGGTCAGTCAGCAGGCCGGAACCTTTACATGACTTAACCACAATGTCATCCATGTATGCTTCCACATTCCGACTGATTTGAGTGAGTAAGCACTTCTGTATCATGCGCATGAATGTGGCACCAACATTCTTGAGACCAAAAGGCATAGTAACATAGCAAAAGCACCCAAGTGGGGTGATAAAGGTTGTTTTTATTTCGTCGGGTCCATACAGTCAGATCTGATGGTACCCGGAGTATGCATCCAGAAAGGACAATCACTCACATCCCAAAGTCGAGTCGACTATTTGATCGATGCGGGGGAGAGGGAAGTGATCTTTCGGGCAGGCCCAATTGATATGCTTGAAGTCAATACACATACGGAGTGAATCATCCTTCTTGGGGACCATGAAGACATTGGCGAGCCACTTGGAGTGGTAAATCTCTCAGATGAACTCAGCTGCCAGAAGTCGAGCCACTTCCTCGCCAATTGCCTTTCTTTTCTCCACAGCGGACCGTCGGAAATGCTCTTTGACAGGTTTTGCTTTTGGATCGACTCGCAAACGGTGCTCAGCCAGTTCCCTAGGTACTCCTGGCATGTCAGAAGGTTTCCATGCGAAGATGTCCCAGTTCTCACGGAGGAACTGGATGAGCGCTTCTTCCTATTTGTTGTCGAGTGTTGTTGAAATATGAGTCGAAGCAGCATTGGGATCAGTCGGGTGAATATGAACTGACTTTGTCTCACCAGACGACTTAAATGCAGATTCTGAAGCAGGTTTCTTAGCTCTCAACAAATCACTTGGATCTGCAGTCTTCTTGTATTCTTCCATTTCTATCGCTGACATCTGTTCATCGGCAATCTTCGAGCCCTTTTGGAAGCACTCTTCTGCTCGCTGCCGATTACCAGTGACTGTAATCACGCCCCTAGGGCCAGGCATCTTGAGTCTGAGGTACACATAACATGGTCGAGCCATGGAACAAGCATACGCAGTTCTGCCCAGGATAGCATGATAGGCACTGTGAAAATCCACAACTTCAAACGTCAACTTTTCCTTACGGTAATTCTTTGAATCACCGAAAACCATGTCAAGAGTGATCTGGCCGAGTGAATCGGCTTTCTTTCCAAGGACGACTCCGTGGAATCACATGTTGCTCTCGCCGAGCTTGGACATCGGAATGCCCATCCCTCGAAGGGTCTCATCATATAAAATGTTCAAACCACTACCTCCATCAATTAAGACTTTGGTCAATTGGGTACCCCCAACGACCGGGTCGACCACCAACGCTTGCCTCCCGGGGGTGGCAACGTGCGGCGGGTGGTCAGACTGGTCGAATGTGATGGGAGTCTTTGACCATTTCAGGTACGTCATCGTTGCCGGAGCAACCATGTTTACTTCTCTGTTGATGACTTTCAGTCGACTTCTACTTTCAATGTCAGCAAAAATCACCAAAGTGGAATTGACATTGGGAAATCCTTCATCATCCTCTTCCTTGTCCTCATCCTTATCAGATTCCTTCTCCTTCTCACTGGGTTGTTTTTCTCGGAACTGCTGAATAAGGACTCAACACTGTCGAGTGGTATGTTTGGGATAAATCAGATTACCCTCTTCATCTTTCTTGATATGAATGTGACATGGCAGATCCAAAATGTCATTTCCTGCTGAATCCTTCACCTTCTTGGTGATCCAGGGCCCTTTAGGCTTTCCCTTAGATTTTCCTTGGGTTGTGACTGCAACCTCTCCAGGACCCGCAGGCTCCGCTTTGCGCTTCTGCTTCCGATTGGAATTACCTCCTCCAGTGTCCTGGCCCACTGGTTTGCCCTTGCCGCTGCGGAGTCAGTCTTCTTCTTCGTCGTTTGCGTACGGAGTGGCTATCTCCATCATTCGGGTCAGGGTCATGTCTCCTGTCCGACCGAATTTCAGGTTGAGCTCCCGATACCGAACACCCTCCTTGAAGGTGCAAACTGCTTGATGCTGAGACACATTCTCCATAGTGTGATGCAAAGTGGTCCACCTCTGGATGTAATCCCTCAAAATTTCATTCGGTTTTTGTCGGGGTTATACCCCACGGTGTAAACCGGTCATAAGTATAACCCGGCCGGATTAGGCGTTTCATTGGTAAACCGCCAGAGGATTGGCGGTTTACGTGTCTGGCGGTTCACTCGTATGACGATTCACGAGCCTGAAGACTCACTGGTGACCCGACGCGTATTCCAGATGGATGACAAGGCCCAAGGCCCAGCAGGCCGGTTTAGGTTAATGGTGGACCGGTTTAAGAGGAAAGGCGTGAGGAACATTTATCTTACAAGGAGTTAAGACCTGGACTTGTATCCGGTTTGTATTAGAGATAGACTAGTCCTAATCCTAATAGGACTCTACATGTAACCCGCCCCTCCAACATATATAAGGAGGGGCAGGGCTCCCCAAAAGGGACAAGTGCCACAAGTTGGACAAGTTAGGTTTAAACAATAGCTCTCAAGATAGAGCACTCTTGTAACCGTGATCATCATCATCAATATTAATGAAGCAGGATGTAGGCTTTTACCTCCACCGTGAGGGGCCGAACCTGGGTAAAACATCGTGTCTCTCATCCCGCTCAACCCCTCTCAAGCTACCACATAGATGCGTTGGCCTCGCGACTAAGTCCTAACACTAAGGACATCTGCCGTGACAATTCCACGACAGTTTTTGCACGCAATGTTTCAATTCTGTCAATCCTGCTGGTCATTTGCACATGCCCTCAAACATTCTGATGAACACTCGGGCGAACTCCTCCCAGCTGAATATACTGCCCGGAGCCAACTGATTCAACCAAGCTCTAGCTGACCCTTCAAGCATCAGGGGAAGGTGCTTCATGGCCACCTCATCGTTTCCTCCACCGATCTGCACATCTACTCAGTTGTCCTCAAGCCAGGTGTCAGGCTTCGCTTCACCAGTGAACTTACTGACTCCAGTCTCCAACCTGAAGTTGGGAGGGATCTCTGCAGCCCTGATGGCTCTGCTAAAACACTCGGGACCAGAAACATGCACTCTGCTTCCAGTCGGGTGATCTCTGTCTTGCCCTTCTCTGTGTGCTCGATTCCTGTCCACCAAACCTTGCACTAGAATTGACCTTGCATCAAACCCTGGTTCTCTTGGGTCGACTAGCCTCATCCGCTCTTCACTGTACGTGCACCTATCATCATAATGCCGGGGAACATATGATTCGCCCCTCGGAGGGGGCGTAGGCACTCGACGGCGGTCATCACGGTCGAGTCGATGATCATGCTGCTCGTGGTTCCGACCATAGTACTGCTCTTGGCGATGCCCTCGTCCCTCACGCCACGGAGGCGATCTTGGGCTGTGAGCCGACTGAACTGTGTCAGCTACCACAGATCTGCTACTCCCTCCTTCCATCTATATAGGGCCTAATGCGTTTTTCAAGACCGCCTTTGACTATTGATAAAATTTAATACTACATGACATGCATAATGTGAAAATTATATCATTGAAAGCTCCTTTCACATACGAATTTGATGATGTGCTTTGTGTAAGTTGCATGTCATATATTATTGCTCTAACATTTGGTCAAAGTTAGCCTTGAAAAATGCATTAGGCCCTATATAGATGGAAGGAGGGAGTATGAATTTTGTTACGCGACTGAGGCACTGCAGTGTTCTGCTCTCCAGCTGCTCGGAGCAGCGCTCTAATCTGCATCAAACCTCTACCAGCTTCCGACTGGGACGGCTAAATAGATTCTTCTATGCAGGCTGCGGCTGTAAGGTTCTGAATCGGAGTGCGATATACCTGTGGCTCAGGCGGGAACAGCTACCGCTGCCGTCGACTGGATTCGGGGATCTGCCACCAAGCGCGTTCGTCGAGCGCACGCTGAAGGTTCTCCAGTCGAGTGCGCTCAACCAGAGTGGCCGAACGTGCCGCCTCCACGGCCCGAGCCTTAGAGGTCTCTCCGAAAACAGGTGTGTGGAGCACCTCCATATTGCGGTGGTGAAGTTCCTACCTATGCTGAGAGCAGAGGGTTTCGGGGTGGTACTCGTCGTGAACGCACGAAGGATCGCTGCCGCTTTCGTCGCCGTCATTGCGACGCATGCGAGGCAAGCTGCATGGCATGTCGACCATCAGGACCTCCGCCGCGGGGTCGCTGCTATCGCACTCGAATAGGGTCTCGACGGAGCCAGTCGACAGATCGAACAGGTCGTAGAGAGATTCGTCGGGCTCGATTGCCGCGACTTGAGGGGTGGCCGACTGTCGTGCCACTGCATGCTTCACCCACCGCTGAATCCGCGACCGACCGGATCGCTTGCGACGGCGAACAGTGGGGAGCAAAGACATCGCGGGAGCCGACCGATACTGGGTCGACGGCTGCCGCAGAAGGACGTCGGGAACGCACGCGCGAAAGTGCGTCGCCCCGCGGACGGGGAGTGCCTCGACGTCGAGGAGAGCTTCCTGAAGCCAAGCAGAGTCGTCGGCGATGAAAACAAGTGCGCCGAGACGGATCTCGCTGCCCTTAGGCAAACCTCCGCCGGAAACCATGATGATAGGACTCGGAGAAATCGCAACCTCACCAGAAAGTCGCTAAGACACCTGCCCCAAGGTGGGCGCCAACTGTCGTGGTTCTAAGTCTGACAGTTGAATGGGGGGTTAGGTATGAGGAGGCAAGATCCTAGCTACGGTGAAGTTGTGCATGCAAGATTTACAAGTTCAGGCCCTTCTTAGAGGAAGTAACAGCCCTACGTCTCGGTGCCCGGAGGCTGGTCGATTGGATTATGCATGAATTTATAGGGGGTGCGAACCCTTGTCCCAGAGGAGGGGGGTGGCTTATATAGAGTGCGCCAGGACCCCAGGCATCCCCCATTACATAGAGTTTAATGTACATAAAGAGGGGACGTTACTGGTAACGTCAGCATTAAAGGGATATAAATGATCCTTAAAACTACAGAGTGAATGCCTGACCGTTGCCATCCAGAGTGACCTTAGATCTTCTATACTCCGAGTGGTTTCTGATGTGGTCGAATGATTATATCCTGGTCGAATGGAATTGGGTTGTCCGAGTGGAACACATGGTCGAGTGAGTTGCATTCTGAGGCGATTTCAGTCGGTAGAATTTGTTGTCCTTTGAATGTCTCAACTGTTGGACAGTGTCCTAGGGAAGGGTGCTTAGATCAGGTCTATTGCCCTACCCTAGGTACATGTCATCGTCACCCCCTCCTTCCTTCTCTACCCTTCCTCCTTCCTTCCCCTCCTTGTTGGACTAGGAAAGGGGGAACCTACTCCTAGTAGGAGTAGGTTTCCCCCCTTGGGGCGCGTCCCTTAAGGTCGGCCGGCCCCCTCCTCCCCTCCTTTATATACAGGGGAGGGAGCACCCCATAGACACACAAGTTGATTTCTTAGCCGTGTGCGGTGCCCCCTCCACAGTTTTCCACCCCGGTCATATTGTTTTAGTGCTTAGGCGAAGCCCTGCGTTGGTAACTTCATCATCACCGTGAACACACCGTCGTGCTGACGAAACTCTCCCTCGGCCTCAGCTAGATCTAGAGTTCGATGGACATTACCGAGCTGAACGTGTGCAGATCGCGGAGGTGCCATGCGTTCGGTACTTGATCGGTTGGATCGCAAAGACGTTCGACTACATCAACCGCGTTACTCAACGCTTCCGCTTTCGGTCTACGAGGGTATGTAGACACACTTTCCCCTCTCGTTGCTATGCATCTCCTAGATAGATCTTGCGTGATAGTAGGAATTTTTTTGAAATACTGCATTCCCCAACAGTGGCATCCGAGCCAGGTCTATGCGTAGATGATATGCACGAGTAGAACACAAAGAGTTGTGGGCGATAATAGTCATACTGCCTACCAGCATGTCATACTTTGATTCGGCGGTATTGTTGGATGAAGCAGCCTAGACCGACATTACATGACCGCGTTCATGAGACTGGTTCTACCGACGTGCTTTGCACACAGGTGGCTAGTGGGTGTCTGTTTCTCCAGCTTTAGTTGAATCAAGTGTGATTACGCACAGTCCTAGTTGAAGGTTAAAACAGCACACTTGACGAAAAATCGGTGTGGTTTTGATGCGTAGGTAAGAACGGTTCTTGCTAGAAGCCCGTAGCAGCCACGTAAAACTTGCAACAACAAAATAGAGGACGTCTAACTTGTTTTTGCAGGGCATGTTGTGATGTGATATGGTCAAGACGTGATTATATAAATTGTTGTATGAGATGATCATGTTTTGTAATAAAGTTATCGGCAACTGGCATGAGCCATATCATTGTCGCTTTATTGTATGAAATGCAATTGCCATGTAATTGCTTTACTTTATCACTAAGCGATAGCGATAGTCGTGGAAGCAATAGTTGGCGAGACGACAACGATGCTATAATGGAGATCAAGATGTCAAGCCGGTGACGATGGTGATCATAACGGTGCTTTGGAGATGGAGATCAAAGGCACAATATGATGATGGCCATATCATATCACTTATATTGATTGCATGTGATATTTATCCTTTATGCATCTTATTTTGCTTAGTACGGCGGTAGCATTATAAGATGATCTCTCACTAAATTTCAAGGTATAAGTGTTCTCCTTGAGTATGCACCGTTGCTACAGTTCATCGTGCCGAGACACCACGTGATGATCGGGTGTGATAAGCTATACGTTCACATACAACGGGTGCAAGTCAGTTTTGCACAAGCAGAATACTCGGGTTAAACTTGACGAGCCTAGC
Organism: Triticum urartu; assembly: GCF_056163025.1. Taxonomy (NCBI): domain Eukaryota; kingdom Viridiplantae; phylum Streptophyta; class Magnoliopsida; order Poales; family Poaceae; genus Triticum; species Triticum urartu. The sequence continues at coordinate 18,330,180 of NC_141876.1, read as the reverse complement.
ATATGTAGATACGGCCTCGGAACACTAAGACCGAAAGGTCGAGCGTGAATCATATAGTAGATATGATCAACATAGTGATGTTCACAATTGAAAACTACTCCATCTCATGTGATGATCGGACATGGTTTAGTTGATATGGATCACGTGATCATTTAGATGACTAGAGGGATGTCTATCTAAGTGGGAGTTCTTAAGTAATATGATTAATTGAACTTTAATTTATCATGAACTTAGTACCTGATAGTATTTTGCATGTCTATGTTATTGTAGATAAATGGTTCGTGTTGTTGTTCCGTTGAATTTTAATGCGTTCCTAGAGAAAGCTAAGTTGAAAGATGATGGTAGCAACTACATGTACCAGGTCCGTAACTTGAGGATTATCCTCATTGTTGCATGATACGTCTCAAACATATCTATAATTTTTTATTGTGCCATGCTATTATATTATCTGTTTTGGATGTTTAATGGGCTTTATTATATACTTTTATATTATTTTTGGGACTAACCTACTAACCCAAGGCCCAGTGCAAATTGCTGTTTTTTTGCCTATTTCAATGTTTCGCAGAAAAGGAATATCAAACGGAATCCAAACGGAATGAAACCATTGGGAGAGTTATTTTTGGAACAAACATGATCCGGGGGACTTGGAGTAGACGTCCAGAAAGAAGCGAGGCGGCCATAAGGCAGGGAGGCGCGCCTGCCCCCCTGGGCGCGCCCCCCACCCTCGTGGGCCCCTCACAGCTCCACCGACCTACTTCTTCCTCCTATATATATCCATATACCCCGAAAACATCCAGGAGCACCACGAAACCCTATTTCCACCGACGCAACCTTCTGTACCCAATTGATCCCATCTTGGGGTCTTTTCCAGAGCTCCGCCGGAGTGGGAATCGATCACGGAGGGCTTCTACATCAACACCATAGCCTCTCCGATGATGTGTGAGTAGTTTACCACAGACCTTTGGGTCCATAGTTATTATCTAGATGGCTTCTTCTCTCTCTTTGGATCTCAATACAATGTTCTCCTCGATCTTCTTGGAGATCTATTCGATGTAACTCTTTTTTGTGGTGTGTTTGTCAAGATCCGATGAATTGTGGGTTTATGATCAAGTTTATCTATGAGCAATATTTGATTCTTCTCTGAAATCTTTTATGTATGATTGGTTATCTTTGCAAGTCTCTTTGAATTATCAGTTTGGTTTGGCCTACTAGATTGATCTTTCTTGCAATGAGAGAAGTGCTTAGCTTTGGGTTCAATCTTGCGGTGTCCTTTCCCAGTGACAGCAGGGGAAGCAAGGCACGTATTGTATTGTTGCCATCGAGGATAAAAAGATGGGGGTTAAATCATATTGCTTGAGTTTATCCCTCTACATCATGTCATCTTGCCTAATGCGTTACTCTTTTCTTATGAGGGCAACTAAAGAGGGCAAACCTATGGCAAGCATTACTCCAACACCGTGTCCACTTCCCGGACTCCGCCGAAAAGAGGCCATCACGGTAACTCACACGGTTGATTCATTTTAATTAAGTTAAGGTTCAAGTTATCTACAACCGGACATTAACAAATTCCCATCTGCCCATAACCGCGGGCACGGCTTTCGAAAGTTCAAATCCCTGCAGGGGAGTCCCAACTTAGCCCATGACAAGCTCTCACGGTCAACGAAGGAATAGACCTCCTCCCAAGATGTTCCGATCAGACTCGGTACCTCGGTTCTTCAAGACACTTCGACAGGTTAAAACAAGACCAGCAACACCACCCGAATGTGCCGACAAATCCTGATAGGAGTTGCACATATCTCGTTCTCAGGGCACACTCAGATGAGCCAGACGTCGGGTAGGCCAGCCCAGAGTTGCCCCTGGTAGCCCCGGACATCGCTCGGTTGGACCAACACTCAGAGGAGCACTGGCCTGGGGGGGGGGGGGCTAAAATAAGATGACCCTCGGGCTCCGGAAACCCAAGGGAAAAAGAGGCTAGGTGGCAAATGGTAAAACCAAGGTTGGGTATTGCTGGAAAATCTTTAATAAAGGCGAACTATCAAGGGGTTCCCATTATCAGCCAACCGCGTAAGGGACGCAAAAATCCCGGAACATAACACCGATATGACGGAAACTAGGGCGGCAAGAGTGGAACAAAACACTAGGGAGAGGCCGAGCCTTCCACCCTTTACCAAGTATATAGATGCATTAAGATAACAAGATAATATAATGATATCCCAACAAGTAAATAATGTTCCAACAAGGAACGGTCTCCAATCTTCACCTGCAACTAGCAACGCTATAAGAGGGGTTGAGCAAAGTGGTAACATAGCCAATCAACGGTTTGCTAGGACATGGTGGGTTAGAGTTTTGACATGGCAATTTGGGAGGCTTGAAAGCAAGTGGTAGGCATCGTAGCATTGGCATAGCAAAAGAGCGAGCATCTAGCAAAGCAAAGATAGTAGTGATTTCGAGGGTATGATCATCTTGCCTGCAAAGTTGTCAGAGTTGACTGGATCCTTGAAAGCAAACTCAACGGGCTCCTCGTTAGCGAACCCGTCTCCCGGCTCTACCCAAACAAGACAAATAAGCAACAAGGACACAATCAACCACGTGCAAGGATCAAACAATATGATGCAATGATGGTATGCTATGCGGGATGCGATGCGGGATGCATACGCAAGATTTGACAAGGGATGCATGAAAATGGCCTCAACTTGGGAATCCAAGTGTGCCACTGGAAAGATGAGATGAAATCGCTTGAAAAAGATATAAAGAACGCCGGAATCGGAGTTACGGTTTGGAAATGGCAAGCGATTCAAATATGACCACGTTCTGCGATTTACAGCAAGTAGCCATCGAAATGCAATGAGATGAACCTGCTACAGCACCCAAACATGACAACAAAATACATGGCAGGGAAGCATTCAAGATGCTTAACAAAAGTCTAGCACTGAGCTACAGCTAATTCATCCATTAACAGGTTCAAACAAGCATGTCAAAAATGCATATGGTAAACAGATCTCAGACTTCGTGAAATTAACACTTGTCTGGAATTTCAGATCAGATAGCACTCTTCGGAGCAACAAAACTACATGCTACAGGACCTGAACATGGCAAAGTAAAGCATGGCATGGAGCTACTCAAAGAGCTTAACAAAAGTCCCTTAGTGACCTTGAGCCAAAAGGGATCAGAAAATACAATTGCAAGCATGTGAACATGGCAAAAACATAATCAGTTCTTAGACTTGGTGAAAACTGGAGCATGCTGAAACAGGTATCAAGTAGGCATGTTTACGAGCTCTATGCACTTACTACAGAGCAAGTCATGACAAGCTAAGCATACACCCATCAATAATACACAAAATGCAAGCTATACATGGCAAGAACAATAACATAGCATGCACGGATCAACTACAACATCACCGGCAAAATTGCTAACAAGTAGACAATCTGCCCAGATTCACGAAGTAGCAAAAGTAGAGCTTGATTGACACAAGCTAGGGTCCATAATTGCAAACAAAGGCATGGATGGATAGAGAACTACAAGATTAACAAAACATCCTTACTGATCATCCACAAAAGAGGCACGGATCACTAGGAAACAACATGAACATATGGCCATATGAGATAAATAGCTCAAGGACTTGGTGGAATTGCTAAGTCCCTGAAATCAGCATTAGCAAGTGCCTCACTTTGCAAGCTTTTTCTAGTCACCACACACATCACAAAAATACATGGGTTGCACCTCTGGAAAGATGGAAAAACCCTTAACAAAACATATGTAGAGCTCAAGGGCATATCATGCACACAATAATCATGGCAAAAATGACAAATATCTAAATGGAGCAGCAGATCTGATAATTATCTCAAGTAGCACTCTTCTAACAGCATTTCGGGCATCAAGATGGACTCAAATGAAAATGATGCAATGGAATGAAATGATGTACTCTCTGAGACGAACATTTTGATATGCTATATGCCCAAAATGGAGCTACGGATGCGGAGATATAGCATGATGAAAAAGGGCACATGGATCTGGGAAAACGGGGACTTAGAAGAAAATTTGGACCTCCAGATCTAGGGTTCGGTGGCACGCGGCCTGAGGCGAGTCCGGCGAGGTCGCCGCGGCTCCGGCGAGCCCGATGGAGCGGCGGGGAGGCAGGGGAGGAGTAGATCCGGCCTCCTCCGGCCGGATCCGGTGGCGAGGAGGACGAGGCGGCGCGGGCGCGGTGTCGGCAGCCGGCGGCGAGGCGAACCGCAGCCGCGTGGCAGTACCGGCCAGCGAGGCGAAGGCGGCGAGGCAGCGGCGTTGGGCGGCGGGGCGCAGGAGGCGCGGGGAGGCGGCGACCAGGCCGCGGGGGCCCGCTGCGGGCCGGGCGGGCCGCGGCGGTGGGAGGAGGCGGCGGCCACGTGGCGAGTCCTGAGTGGTCGGGCGCGGCGGCGCGGGCATGTCCAGTGGGTGTGGACACGTCCGGCGGCGGAGGAGACGAAATTTTTAGGGTTTGGGAGAGGGGATCCGCGAATTTAGAGGAGGGGTCTATATATAGGCATAGAGGGAGCTAGGAGAGTCCAAATGAGGTGCGGTTTTCGGCCACGCGATCGTGATCAAACGCTCTAGATGATGGAGAGGGTTTAGGTGGGTTTTGGGCCAAATTGGAGGGGTGTTGGGCTGCAACACACACGAGGCCTTTTTGGTCCCTCGGTTAACCGTTGGAGTATCAAACGAAGTCCAAATGGTACGGAACTTGACAGGCGGTCTACCGGTAGTAAACCAAGGCCGCTTGGCAAGTCTCGGTCCAATCCGGAAATGTTTAATCCCCACACACGAAAGAAAGGTAGAAATGACCACCGGAGGAGAACGAAGCGCCGGAATGCAAAACGGACAACGGGGAAAATGCTCGAATGCATGAGATGAACACGTATGCAAATGCAATGCACATGATGACATGATATGAGATGCATGACAACGACAACAACACATGGAGACAAAAACCTGAACCCGAGAAAATAAAATAACTTAACGCCGGAAACGGCAAGAGTTGGAGTACATATTGGGAAAGTCACATCCGGGGTGTTACAACACTCCACCACTACGAAAGGATCTCGTCCCGAGATCTAGGACTGAAAGAATGCCGGGTACTCAGAACGGAGGTGATCCTCGCGTTCCCAGGTAGCTTCATGGTCGGAATGTGTGGCCACTTGACTTTGAGGAATTTGATTGACTTGTTGTGAGTCTTGCGTTCAGTCTCTTCAAGAATAGCAACTGGGTGCTCACGATAAGAGAGATCTTCTTGGAGCTCAATGTCCTCGAAGTTGACGGTGCGGTCAGGAGTCTTGAAGCACTTTCGGAGCTGAGAGACATGGAACACATCATGAACATTTGCAAAGTTTGAAGGAAGCTCGAGTTGATAGGCGAGGTCGCCTCTCTTGCTGACAATCTTGAAAGGTCCCATGTATCTGGGGGCAAGCTTCCCTTTGATACCGAAGCGACGAGTACCTTTCATAGGAGAGACGCGGAGGTAAACATGACCTCCGATCTCGAAAGCCAAATCACGGTGCTTACTGGCATAGTAGCTCTTCTGGCGGGATTGGGCTGCTTTGAGGTTATCTCGAATGACTTTGCACATTTCCTCTGCCTCTGTGATTAAGTCATTTCCCAAAAGCTGACGTTCACCGGTTTTGGACCAGTTGAGAGGGGTACGGCACTTCCTGCCATACAGAATTTCAAATGGGGCCTTGCCCGAACTTGCTTGAAAACTGTTGTTGTAGGAGAATTCAGCATAAGGAAGACAATCCTCCCACTTCATGCCGAAGGAGATCATACAAGCCCTGAGCATATCTTCAAGAATCTGGTTGACACGCTCGACTTGACCGCTAGTTTGAGGATGGAAAGCTGTGCTGAAGCGGATGTTGGTGCCCATGGCCTTCTGAAAAGAATCCCAAAACTTGGAGGTAAAGATGCTGCCACGGTCTGAAGAGATCACTTGTGGAATACCGTGCAGAGAGACAATTCGAGAGGTATAGAGTTCCGCCAATTGAGCTGCAGTGATTGACTCTTTGATAGGCAGAAAATGAGCCACTTTGGTGAGTTTGTCGATGACAACGAATATAGCATCATTGCCCCGCTTGGACTTTGGAAACCCGGTCACGAAGTCCATTTCAATGTGGTCAAACTTCCATTCTGGAATGGCAAGAGGTTGGAGGAGACCAGTTGGCCTTTGGTGTTCTGCCTTCACTCTTCTGCAGACATCACACTCATTCACGAATTGAGCAATCTCGCGCTTCATTCGAGTCCACCAATAAGCGTGCTTGAGGTCCTGATACATCTTCGTGCTCCCAGGTTGGATGGAGAGGAGAGAATTGTGAGCCTCGTTCATGATCACTTTACGAAGTTCACCTTTGGGCACAACAATACGATCCTCAAAGAAGAGAGTATCCTTGTCATCAAGGCGGTAGCACTTGTACTTGGGTTGACTCTTGGCAATCCCAATCTTCACCTTTTTCACCATAGCATCAAGAAGCTGGGCTTGGCGAATCTGGTCTTCCAATGTAGGAGAGACTTGAAGGTTGGCGAGGAAACCTTGAGGAACAACTTGCAGATTAAGTTTGCGGAAAGCTTCACAAAGCTCGGGTTGATAAGGCTTGAGAATCAAACTGTTGCAATAAGCCTTTCTGCTCAATGCGTCCGCAATCACATTGGCCTTGCCTGGAGTATACTCGATACTCGTATTATACTCTTGAATCATTTTGACCCATCGAGTTTGCCTGAGGTTGAGATTAGGCTGAGTGAAGATGTACTTGAGACTCTTGTGGTCAGTGAAAATGTCCACTTTTCTTCCCAATAAGAGATGTCTCCAAGTCAAAAGAGCATGCACAACTGCCGCCAACTCGAGATCATGAGTGGGGTAGTTCTTCTCATTGGGCTTCAACTGGCGAGAGGTATAAGCAACAACTTTCTTCTCTTGCATCAACACTGCGCCAAGACCTTGGAGAGAGGCATCACAAAAGACCTCATACGGCTTGGATTCATCAGGCGGAGTCAGAACTGGAGCAGTGATCAATTTCTCTTTCAAAGTGTTGAAAGCAATGTCACACTCCGGAGACCAAACATACTTGACGTGCTTCTGGAGAAGATTTGAGAGAGGCTTCGCGATCTTAGAAAAGTTTTCAACGAATCTTCGACAGTAGCTTGCGAGACCGAGGAAGCTAGGGAGTTGCTTCGCGTTCTGAGGAGGTTCCCAATTCACAATTGCAGACACCTTCTCAGGATTCACGGCAATGCCCTTGGCAGAGATGATATGACCAAGATAAAGAACCTCATCGAGCCAAAATTCGCACTTGGAGAACTTGGCGTAGAACTGGTGTTCCCTCAACTTATCGAGTACCAAACGCAAGTGCTTGGCATGATCTTCCTTGTTCTTCGAGAAAACCAGAATGTCGTCAAGATAGACCAAAACGAAGTCATTGGTGTAGGCGTTGAAGATGAAGTTCATCATGCGAGAGAACGTCGGAGGAGCGTTGACGAGGCCAAAAGACATGACAGTGTATTCATATGAACCATAGCTTGTCCTGAAAGCCGTCTTGGGAATATCTTGCTCACGGATTCGAATCTGATGATAACCCATACGGAGATCAATCTTGGAGAATACTTGAGCACCTTTGAGTTGTTCTAACAGCTCGTTGATGTTGGGAAGTGGGTATTTGTTCTTGATGGTCTTCTTGTTCAATGGACGGTAGTCAACACAAAGTCGGTCCGTTCCATCCTTCTTCTTCACAAAAAGAACACCACAACCCCACGGAGAAGAACTAGGCCGAATAAGACCCATTCTCTCTTGAATATCGAGTTGCTTCTTCAGCTCCTTCAACTCTTCAGGTCCGAGCTTGTAAGGACGCTTGCACACAGGTTCCGTACCGGGCTCAAGATCAATGACGAATTCAACTGGCCGGTGCGGAGGCATTCCTGGAAGCTCTTCTGGAAAGACGTCTTGATATTCGCAAACGACTGGAATTTGCGAGATAGCATCCATTTCACCCTTCTCATTGAGAGAAAATAGACGGATGGTATCATCACGAGCGACAAAGACAATTACATCCTCAGACGAATGAGTCAATTGAATCTGCCTAGCTGCACAATCAAGATGTGCCTTGTGCTTAGAAAGCCAATCCATTCCGAGAATAAGATCAATGTCCGAGTTACCAAGAACCACCAGAGAAGAGAGAAACTTGTAATCGCCCAACGTGATAGTAACATCCGGGGCCATAGCGCTTGCATTCATGAATTTACCCGGAGAAACAACAGATAACTGTCTAGGCAAATCTTGTAAAGATAACTCATGCTTAGAAACAAATGGTCTCGATATGAAACAATGCAATGCACCAGTGTCAAAAAGAACTTTGGCAGGAATATCGTTAACAGGAAGGTTACCCATAATGACGTCTGACGAGTCCTCTGCCTGACCTGCATTCATCAAGTTGACCTTGCCGGACTTGGTGTTATGCTTGACGATAGCTGTACTTGCCGATCTGACAGGAGGAGGAGGAGGAAGACGCCTCTGGTTGAGACACTTGTTGGCATAGTGACCCTTCTGTTGGCACTTGTTGCACGTGACCTCTCAAAGTGGACGGTGGTACGGAGCACTCGATCTTGGAGCTTGAGACGAAGTCTTGTTCTGAAAGCCAGGGTTGGGTGGGTGGGAAGATCCACTGCCACCTTTGCTCTTCTGCTGATACGGCTGACGGAATGGAGGAGGAGGAAGCCAATACTTCTGCTGCTTGGCCACTTGAGTAGAGGAAGGAGTAGCATCTCTGACTCGCTTCTTGGAAGCATCACACCTCAGTTGAGCGGCCTCTTGCTTCAGTGCCATGTTGTAGAACTCATCGTACCTCAAGGGGTCAAAGAGAACAAGAGCTAGCTGGATTTCTTCTCTAAGACCACCCCTGAACTGGTATATCATGCTCTTCTCATCAGGGACGTCCTGCTTGGCAAAGGGGGCGAGCTTCTGAAACAACTTGTTGTAGTCATAGACAGACAAAGAGCCTTGCTTCAGGTTGCGGAATTCCTCACGCTTGCTTTCAACCACGCTCTGAGGAATATGATGAGCTTTGAAATCTTGGCGGAATTCATCCCAAGTGATCACACGTCCACCTCTGGAATCCTTGTACTGCTGGAACCATTCTGCAGCTTGATCTTTGAGTTGGAAAGAAGTGAACTTGACGAAGTCCTCAGGCCTGACATTACTGCACTCGAAATGCTTGCACAGATCCACGAGCCAATCGTCAGCATCGGTTGCCTCAACACAATTGCTGAAAGTCATTGGCCCATTACCAAGGAACTGATTGAGTGTAGCAAAGTGATTCTGATTGTTGCCTTGGTTCCCTTGGTTGCCTTGATTGCGCTCTTGAAGAATTTGCATGATCAACTGTGTGTTTGCATTGGTTGCGGCCATCACAGCTTGCCATGCCTCCGGAGGAGGTGGAGGTGGTGGCGGATCTTGATTCTGATTCTGATTGGTGCTCTTAGCGGGATCCATCCTGAAGAGGTTGACCACCGTTAGCACATAGACAGATAAATGAAACTGAATCCAACAGAATGAAAATTGCAACATATAGTCTTCACATCCGAACGAAATGAACAAATGCATTCCTCTTGAAATGGTCACATATCCATAAATTGAGAAGCCACGTAGAATTTAGGTAGAGAGATAAATCAACAAGGTACGGATCAAGAACGAATACTCGGTAAGAAATCCCAATCTCAAACCAAATATCCGTGGAAGAAGAACTAGAGCTACAAGAATTCCCACATATGAAACTCCCGAACCTTTCCGGTTATGCAATCAGGTGTTGGGGATACAGGGGAAGCATAATATCTCACCCAAATCTAGCAAATCCTACATCCAGCTGTATCCATCCTTCAACACATAACCGAGAAAAACTTCGGAAACCATCTACCTCAACCTTCGAAAAGCATCCGCTATACAAGTTATGGCGATACTCCCGAACTCCCGCCCCAGTACTGGGTGGCGTCGAGGTTATCTCACCAACGAACTGCATAAAAGAGATTTTTGATGTCGGCGTACTAAACTCAGGTATTCCAGAACTGCAATGATAAAATTATGACGACAACACCTCAGAGCTCAACTCCCCAGGACACTTCCACAAAACCCCTGACAGGAGGCACCAAGACAATGTTCTCATCATAAAACCATCGGAACGATTCCAAGATACCCGCGTGATCCTAAAAAAAATTAGTGAAATTTGAGAAGAGAAGAGTCAAAACTCTACGTCAGGATGCCTTACCAGAGCGATGAGGAGACTGGGAAGTAAAAAGAATTCCTAAATTCTCCGATATATAATTCCTAAATGACTCAAAACATTTTTCTAGACACAACTCGGCCGCTAATAACGATCAAGCCATGGCGCTCCTAAGGTCGGGGAAGGCTCTGATACCAACTTGTAACACCCTCGATGCAACTATATCTCCCACGTGTCGAGGCACGACTTAGAGGCATAATCGCATTGAAGGCATATGTCGCAAGTTAGGCAATCTTCATAACATCCCATGTAATATAAATAATAAAGGGGAGATAACATAGTTGGCTTACACTCGCCATGTCAATCAAGTACATAAAATAGCATTACATCATCCAACACTCATGGCCCGACTACGGCGCCAAAATAAAAGATAACCCAACATGCGACACGGTCCCGATCACCCCCAACTAGGCACCACTACTGATCATCAGGGAAAGACACGTAGTATCGTTGAGAGTCCTCGTCGAACTCCCACTTGAGCTCAAGCGCGTCACCTGGAGCGGAATCATCAGGCCCTGCATCTGGTGTAATAGTAATCTGTGAGCCACAGGGACTCAGCAATCTCGCACC